>NC_134555.1:15382545-15738857 GCF_025594145.1 Primulina tabacum | reverse complement strand
CAATGCTTTAATAAGCTTAGTTTTCTTTGAATTCTCAAGGAATAACTGCTGAATCATTGATTGATTCTTGCTTCTTTCATCATTTAGTTAATAAATCTCCCATTTAAGACTCACCAGATCAACTTATTCATCAGTTTAAGTTTTATCATCTTCGGGATCAATTTGCTTTGCTCTGGCCTTCTCAAAATATAAGGCAAGCTTGTGATACTCATTAACCTTGTCGTGAAGTGTAGAAATGAGTTCATCTCGTGTGAAATCAGTTGAAGTCGAATACCAGTTGACTGGTTGAATCATGTTCTGTGTCATCATCCATCAGACACTTGACATCTTCATCATCATCACTTGAGCAGCTCAAGCTCTCAGGTTCTGAATCATCACTATCAGATTCTGCCCATTTGGACTTTCTTTCCTCAACTAGAAGCACATCATGCTTCTTTCTGTAAGATTTCTTGTCATCCATAAATATTTTCTTGTGCTCATAACGTTTCTTTCCCTTTTAAGTTGAGCCTCGACTGTCCTTTTTTGGCTTGGTACAATCAGCAATGAAATGACTAGTTTTGCCACAGTTGTAGCAAGCATTAAGTTCCTCTTTGGAGTGATTTTTCTTATATTGTCTTTGAAAGTTTCCTTGATTTCTTCTCATAAACCTTCCATATTTTTTGACAAACAATGATATTGCGTCATTTCTTAAATGATCAACAGATCTTTCAACTGAACCAGTTGGTTTTCGATTGACAACAGTTAGGGCAGTTGTAGGAGCTGGTCTAGAAGGTTCCCCTTCTCTGGTTTGCAACTCAAACTCGTATGATTTTAAATCTGCAAATAAATCATGAAGTTCGACATTGTTTAGGTCTTTTGATTCTCGCATTGCTATGGTCTTGACATTCCATTCCTTGGAAAGACCTCGGACTACTTTCAATGCCACCTCTTTATTTGAATACACATTTCTGAGTGCATTCAATTCGTTGACTATTCCACTGATTCTTTAATCATAGTCATGCATGGATTCTTCAATCTTCATCTTGATATTGTAGAACTTTTGAACATCAACAGATAGTTTATTCTCCTTGGTTTGCTCATTGCCTTCGCAGAGCTGAATCAGTTTCTCCCAAATTTCCTTGGTAGTTTTGCACATTTTTATCTTGCTGAAAGTGACTTTATCCAGCATTTTGTACAAGATATCTTTAGCCACATTGTCTAAGTTGGCTTTTCTCTTGTCTTCAGCTGTCTATTCATCTCGGGGTTTCTCAATGCGGTGTGGTACCCCATCAGTTATGGCAACAGCAGTGTTTGCCTTCAATATTCTCATGGATTCGTCTGTAATCACGTACCACATGTCATCGTCTTGAGCAGCTAGATGAGTCTGCATTCTGAATTTCCAATCATCGAAATCCTCTCTGGAGAACATTGGAATTTTGTTGAATGAAGACATGGTAATCAGTTTGTATATAGTAGTATTCAGAGACAAGATTCAACTGCTTTGATACACTTGATAGGATCGGTTAGAGGGTGAAAGAGTGTTTAGAAGGGGGGTTGAATAAACATTGACGATTATCGCAACCTTTTTGAATATTGATGAGTAAGTTTAGTGATAAACTGTAACACATGAATCTTGTCAGTCGATATCAATCAGTTAACAATAATAGTGCGGAAATAAACTTATTGATAGATAGAATAAAAACTGAAATAATAACACACAAGATTTTACGGATGTTCGGAGATTTCAATCACTCCTATGTCACCCCTTTTATCTCGAAGATGTGATATTCACTAAAAGATTTTGATCAATACAAACAGTTATACAGACCCATTTCAGTCTTGGACTTAACAATACCAAACTGAAACTCTTAGTCACAACACAGTTTATAGTATTCAACTGAACTGAAATAACTTAGCACAACTAATCTATTCAAGATCGATTATTACAACAATTACAGTTTGTGCTAATAACCTCGAAGTATAGCCTTGAATGCTATGAGTGTATATGATAAGCGTGAGCTTTGAAATCCTTAGAATATGAATAAAAAGCTTGCAAATATTTCAGCAGAGTAACAGTATATCAATCGGTTGATTCAGATTCAGAGTTGAGATTCAGAGTATTGTCTTTTTCTCAGCTGCTCTTCTCTGTTATTTATAGGTTTGCCTCCAACAGTAATATTAAATCCGATTTGAAACTTTATATCTGTTGTTTGTCACGTTAACGTTCATCTAAACGTCGTACACTGTAGAATTTCTAAAATGCGACGTTCCTGCTGTTCTTTGTACAATCTGTCGGTGGTTGAGCTACGTCCTTTTCACTGATGACATGTATAGCTGATAGGCTATAGCTAATAAGCTTACAACTATTTGTAGCAACTGATCAGTTTCCAATTAATCAATAAGTTGTCTGCGTAGTTCAGTCAGCCGGTTCAGTTGCCTTCGATTGTCTTCTCAATAATCTTCAGTTGTAGGCAACCGATAGTTTGCGTATTTTAGATCAGTTACTATCAGTCTTATTGATCAGTTAGTTCAATCTATTAAGCGCAAAGTTTGTTAAACTTCCGAAATTCGATTTCCAACATGTTATATCTAACTTTCTATGTTTTTTGCATATTTAATATTTTAGGTGGAACTTGTCCATACTTTGAAACATTATAACCAAGTTATGTAATATTTGAGTGCTGTCACCTTTACAAATATTCGAGAGAAGAAGACAGGGCTGATTATATTTCATTTGTGGATCCCGGAAGCATACCTACATGACCAATTGGCAAAGATGGTCGTGACTTATCACAAC
The DNA here is from genome assembly GCF_025594145.1 of Primulina tabacum. NCBI lineage: Eukaryota > Viridiplantae > Streptophyta > Magnoliopsida > Lamiales > Gesneriaceae > Primulina > Primulina tabacum. Next base: position 15,736,081 of record NC_134555.1, on the reverse strand, counting down.
ATATTTCTCAACTGTTGGAAGCAGTGTGTAGAGACAGCATATGCCTTATCCCATACAACACTAGGTAAGAGTTTAGTTATTTATTGATTTCTACTACATACTAATAATGCATTTTCATTTTTGCAGGTACCATTGGATCTTGACTATCATCAATAAAGATAAAAATATGATATATTTATTGGACTCTATAGCTAACAGAAATCGAGACGATGCATGGAAAACTATAGTGACCAAGTAAGTAGTAGATTATGTTGATTTTGAATGCATTCATTTATAAATATGAAAAAAATATAATTTTTTACTTTTTAAAATGTAGTGGGGTCAAAATGTACAATGCCTCTAAGGGTATCTCTCAAATGACATGTTTTAAACAATTGACGATATGATTTGTGCCTATGTATGAAGACATGAATGGACAGTTCTTATTATTTGGATTGTGATTTTTGCATTAACTTTTCAATTTCATTGTATATATGGTAATCTAAAACAAAGTGGTTCTGTTGAATGTGGATATTGTGTGATGAGGTACATGAAACAGATAGTTGAATCTGAAAATCCACAGTTAAAGAAGATGGTAAGTTTCTTCTTTATGATATGTTATGGTTTATTATTGAGATAAACTACTGCTAATAGGTTATGTGCACATGAAATCTTTATAATTAATAATTCTGGAATTTGTGCTATTAGAATTAATGGTTGAGATAATTTGTTTCCGTTGGGATATATATACATATGGTAATATGCATTTTATGATAATTGATATGGAGTTTTGCCCTTTATTTTGTTGTTTATGATATTCTTACTTTTGTTGTTTATATGCATATGATTTGGTCTTTATTTGTGACAGTGGTGTGTATGATATATGCCCAGATTTGTTTTGTTTTTTTTTTTTTGTTGATATCAGTTTCTTATTATAAAATTTACAAATAATTAGCCTTCAGAAGCTAGATTTGTCTCATTGTGTTTGTGTACTAAATGACTGAAAGTTTTGGGTAATACTTTTGTGTCAATAAGACATGCGACGGATGAGATATGGAAATTTTGCACCTGTGATGTGGACTCTGGAGCATTTCTTTGCCATTGAAAACCCGATACACGTATCATGCTTTCACTATTTGCGGGATGTGAATGGCATTTTCCTCATAAGGATGAGATGTGGTAATTTTGCACCTGTGATGTGGACTCTGGAGCATTTATTTTCCATTGAAAACCCAATACACGTATCATAATTTCACTATTTGCGGGACGTGAATGGAATTTTCCTCATTTTTATTGGTATGGCTAGGATTAATCATCCTGGATTGGCCAACCAACAGGTTTACAATTTCTACCTTCTGTTGTTGTGCTCCTGTTTCAGCTTTGATCATTTGTGTTTGTTTTGAACCAGAAAATTGGTGTTGTAAGATGTTGCATGGTTTGGTACTTTGACTTCTTCCTGAATTCAGGTGATGTGAATAACATAGCTGTTGCGTCTGGGACTAATAGACAAGACAACTCCATCGGGCACGTAGCAAAGTCTAACCTAAGTGGAAGGTTTTTCCAACAATCATTGGATGAATGATCTTATTAATCTAATGCATGTTGTCCTTTTTATGTAGAGCCCAAAATTATTACACGTAAAACTCATGCATTTATTTAATTGTTAAACTATTTAATAAAGTTTAAAATGATTTTTTGAGATGCATGATTTATGAAATTACATTATTTTAAATCATTTATGTTTATGTGATGCACGTTAAAATGTTCTCTTAAGTTTTACGTTTCAGGCAATTATTCGATGCGGGATCGAGAAATAGAGACCGGCGAATATTTTGGCAATTTTAAAATGTGGTATTTTACTTTAAGTTAGAAATGGGCATTTTAAATAAATTATTTAGTTTTTAGCATTTTAAATCCAAATTTAATTATTTGGTGATTTAGTAACTTAAAACCTTTAAAATTTATCAATGTTGTGTTTTAATTTTTAATTTTGGATTTGTTTTTAATGCAAATTTGAAAGTTTATTTTGTATTTAAGAAAATTTTTATTTTTCCGCAAATTTTAAATAGTTTAAAAGTACGGTATGTTACATTTTATTTTTCAGTTTGCAGGATCAATCAAGAACCAATATTACAAATAATCTCAATATGATGAAGTTAGAAATGAATGGAGCGAATTCGTATATTCTTATGTAGGTGATTAAATGGATCATGTTCGTCATTGTGCATTTTAGGATATACTTGTGGATATACACTTTTGGTTTTGTTAATATAGTTTTGGGTTATACTTGTGGATTTGTGGATATATATACTTCTGGATTGGTATATATACTTGTAGATTCATGGATTTTCATCATATTTATATGTATAATTTATAAATCAAAAGAATGTATTTTAACTTATATATGTTTGTGTGTATATATAGTGATATTATTGTATACTAATTAAATTATTTTGATAACTTAAAAATTATGTTTTTACTTCACTACTTTATTAAATTAATGTGGTGGTGATAAAGAATTACTTGATTAAATAAAAATTGTGTTGCAATAAAATATTATTATTTACTTCATCAACACTGAACTAAATGATGAAGTAATAAATACAAAATAATTCGGCATATTAAAATTTTTTCGAAGTTAAAGAAAGAATTTACTTCACTACTACTCAATAATTGTGAAGTCGTTCGTCATTAATTACTTCACTATAATACAAAAAAATGAATTCTTTTAAATCGATTACTTCGTCAATAAATGTAAATTGTGAAGTAACAAAATACCAAATACTGCAACAAATAAAAATTATGGCGAAATTATAGAATATATTTAGTTCATCATAGTTCCATAACAACGAATTCGTTCGCATCAATTAGTTAATCAAAATACAAAACCTGTGAAATTATACAAAACATTTACTTCGTAAATCAATGTAAACTATGCAGTTATATATAAGCTATTACTTCTGCACTTTACGAAATCGATGAAGTAAAAGATCGGTCTAATTCTGGACAGATTTTCCTTCATTGAACCGACGAGAGACTTCGCTAATTACTTGGATATGACTTCGGTTATAATGCGAAGTAAAATGGTACCCTATTACTTCACGTACGTCTACTTCGGCAATTATCTATCTATGACTTAATTGAATATGCGAAGCAAATCATGAAAATTCTACTAGTGATTCATTCAGGGTTTCTCTTCTATTGCTTTGCCTATTACCTCCTTGACGAAGAAGAATGCCAAGTTTATCTGGGGATCTGAGTGCCAAGAGTTTTGACAGACTGAAGCTAGCATTGACCACAGCACCAGTTCTAGCTTATGCCATCAGGGCATGGAGAGTTTGTGGTTTACACAGATGCTTCTGATCTTGGTTTGGGCGCTGTTCTGATGCAGCATGACAGAGTTATAGCCTACACGTCCAGACAGCTAAAGATTCATGAAAAAAATTATCCAACTCATGACCTCGAGCTAGCAGCAGTGGTTTTTGCCCTAAAGATTTGGAGAAACTATCTGTATGGGGAGAAATGCATGATTTTCACTAAACACAAGAGCCTAAAGTACTTCTTCACATAGAAAGAGCTGAACATGAGGCAGAGGAGGTGGCTAGATATAGTGAAGGATTATGACTGTGACATTAGCTACCATCCGGGTAAGGCTAATGTGGTTGCAGACGCTCTGAGCAAGAAGCACGTAGTGATTGCCCATTTGTTGGTGCAGAGACCCTACAGGCGGAGATTCAGAGATTTGAGCTTGCAGTTTATGTCAGGGGCAATGCCCCAAATCTTACTACTCTGAGAGTACTGCCTACATTGAGGGACAGAATTCGGGCAGGGCAGATTTTTGACGAGCACTTGCAGAACTGGAGATAGAGGGACGAGGCTAAGGGCCAGAGATTGTATACAGTTCTGGACGGCATAGTCAGATATAGTGACCGTCTGTGGGTTCCTGATAGTGATTCACTGAGAGCATATATCTTGAGCGAATCCCACAGCACTCCGTACTCCATTCATCAAAGGAGTACCAAGATGTATAAAGACCTTCAGACTCTTTATTGGAGACTAGGCATGAAGCGAGATATTCTGCGATTCATTTCCGATTGTTTGACTTGTCAGCAAGTCAAAGTAGAGAATCTGAAACCTGCAGGAAAGTTGATTTAATGCAATCTGGGTGATTGTTGATTGGCCGACTAAATAAGCTCATTTCATACTGATCAGGAAGACTTTCACCATGACTTAGTACGCAGAGTCGTACATCAGAGAGATAGTCAGACTGCACGGGATTCCAGTATCCATCGTGTCAGACAGGGATCCGAGGTTCACGTCTGCGTTCTGGAAGAGCCTGAATCAAGCGTTGGTAACTAAGTTACTGTTCAGTATTGCTTTCAATCCTCAGACAGTTGACAACCAGAGAGGATGATTCAGATTCTGGAGGACTTACTCCGAGCTTGTATGATCGACTTCCAGGGCAGGTGGGAGCCGAAGTTACCTCTTGTGGAGTTGTAATGCCCGAGATTTTGATTATTGTAATAAGAAATGATTTGTTGATAAATTAATATGATTATAGACGGAACGGATCGGACCGGGGAAGACCGGAGGAAGAATGTTATGTGCGAGGACTAAGCACCTCGCGCATATGCGCGACCCAGCCGGGCGCATATGCGCGAGGAAGGCAGAGAACCTCGCGCATATGCGCGACATGGACCCGCGCATATGCGCGAGTATGGCAGAGAGTTGCAAAGAACCTCGCGCATATGCGCCGGGTGAGGGGGCGCATATGCGCGAGCTGCCGTGATGTTACGTGCCGAGACATAGTGTCTCGTGCATATGCGCCGAGTATGGTCGCGCATATGCGCGAGACGTGCAGACTAAAAATGAAGCCACGTTTCTTGAGCCATGCATGATATATATAACAAATTACATTTCCTTCATTCAGATTCAGCAAAGAGAATAACGAGGAATTGTCGTGAAAATCCTTATGCCTTTTCATATTTTAGATTTGTGATTGTGAAAGATCCGTCCGTCAGAATTTCGATCCGAGTTCAGTACCGTACTCCTCTCGTTACAGGCTTCACTCGGACGTAAGTTTTACTACGTTTTGTTATGATTCGAAAATATGATATTGAAGGAATCGGAGATGATTCATATATGGTGTTCTTGACATAGTAAACATCGTATAATCAAAACCGGATTGAAGAACAGATACCGTATGAAATTGTTATGATTTTCAGAATGAAATTAATTGAGATTTGATATCAGATTTGTATTATTATCGATTATGAGTTGTGGGAATTGATATCTGTTGATTTGTATTGCTGGGTATATTGAGATTGTGCAGTTATGCTGTTGAAACGGAATTAGATTGAATTCTGATTATATCCTGTATTGATTTGAGTGGTATATTGATATTGTACTCCTTGATATTGTCATTGCCAGATTGAGTATCGACAGACTTCGAATTCGAGACATCGACTTCGTCAGATCAACAGGAAAAAAGGTATAAATCAATGTTAACCGGGAGATCGACTCGAGTCAGATTAGACTTGAGTTTCCCAAAAACCACATACTTTATTTATTGCATTGATGTTTGCTATTCCTGATATTGATATGCTTAGTCTATTGAGTTATAGCAAAGCGTGTATTGAGCCATAGGCGGAGATGCCTAGTTATTGGCAGATATGCCAAGTCTTTGACGGATATGCCAAGACACTGGATGTTTGATTTATATCGATGTTGCATATGAGCGGATTGACTTCTATTGCGGAGATTCGGTATATTGTAATATCCAGGAACCGGGATCCCTAGATTAGAGATGAGTCGAGTCTGAGATGACGAGTTATGAGTTTATTTACAGTTTTACATCAATCATGTTTTCGGATTTGATACATGTTATTGATAAATGTTATATGCTTTTTTAAATGATTTTATATGATTGCATGTTTACATTGTTTATACTGGGTTTATCTTCTCACCGGAGTTATTCGGCTGTTGTCGTGTTTGTATGTGTGCATGACAACAGATGTGACAGGATCAGGGTCAAGAAGAGGATGAGAGAGGACAAGTTAGCGTGGAGATCCGGATCAGAAGTAGATAGGCTTCAACACTTGATATATAGTAGTTGAACCCTAGTTTGATTTTAATGTATTTAGTACAAGACATGTACTTTACTTTTGATATGTATATCAGATTGATTACATTACGTTTCCGCACTTGTATTTTAAAAAAAAAAAATTAGACCCTGTTTATCTTAATTGATTTAATTATTCTCAAAGATGATTAAGAAATGAATTAGCGTCCGGGTCCCCACAGGAGTTCACATACAACAAAAGTTATCAGGCGTCCATTGGTATGGCTCCATACGAGAAACTGTACGGGAGGAAGTGTAGGTCGCTAGTGTATTGGGATGAGTTAGGAAAGAGACCAGACTTGAGTCCGGATATTTTCAGGCAGACAGCGAAGTTAGTGGTCAGGATTCGAGACAGTTGAGGACCGCTCAGAGCCGTTAGAAAAGTTATGCAGATCAGAGGCGTAGAGATCTTGAGTTCCTAGTCGGGGATCATGTGTTTGTGAAGGTCGCACAGATGAAGGGTGTGATGAGGTTTGGGAAGAAGGGCAAGCTTAGCCCTAGACTGATCGAACCATTCAAGATCCTAGAGAGAGTTGGGACACTCGCATACAGAGGTTCATTACCGCTGATTCTGGCAGGAGTTCATGATGTGTTCCACGTCTCCATGCTACGGAAGCACATGTCAAATCATTTGCCTGTGCTGAACTATGAGTCACTTCAGTTGAGACTGTACCTGTCATTCGAGGTAAAACCCACACAGATACTAGACAGACAGGAGAAGATGCTCCAAATTAAGGTGATCCACATGGTCAAGGTCAAGTGGCTGAATCATTCCGAGGAATAAGCTACTTGGGAGATTGGGTCCGAGATGAGGAGTCGCTACGCAGAGTTATTCGGTATGTTCTAATTTCGAGGACGAAATTTTATTTAAGAGAGAAAGAGTTGTAAGGTCCAAGAAATTAAATTTACGTAACCTGAATGCATGCAATCTAGGGTTCTATTTAAATTATGCATTTATTTATTTTATGCATTTAATGCATAATCATTGCATGATAGGGATCGTTTCACGATCATTTTAAAAGTTCACGCATTAAGGTTTCTAGATGCATTTCGCGCTCGATCGAGGAACGAAAACTGGGGAATTATCAGGAAAATATTTTTATTACATGATTAATTTATGTTAATTAGTATAAGGTGTTTTAAGTATATTTTTCAATAAATGGGCTTTGTTGAGTATTTTTACCTGCCAGAGCATATTTTTAATTATTACGCAAATTTTAAAGATTCAGAGGACTTTTTGGGGTTCTGGCAATATTTTAAAAAATGTACCAAAAAGAAATATTTTTCGGACGCGTGTTCAGATTTGTTGGTTTTTTTATTGCTATATGGGTTTAAAACCCTTTTAATTTACATATAAGGCCCATTAGTGCACTATCATCCCACTTAAACCTAATTACCTAAACCCTAACCCTACTTAAATCACATTGGCCGCCCCTCCCCTCCACCAGCAGCCTCCCAAACATGTATAACCAGCAGCCAACCTTCAGCATGATTCAACCTTCGAATTTCTTCAAGCAAGTCTCCTTCTCCGCTCCTCTGGTGCCTCCCCGCGCGCGTTTCTCCTGGTTCTCGTTCATAATCATCAAGGCACGCCATGTATTTCTTTTACGCATCATTCACGTCGATATTAAGCTTTCATGTGTGATATGTATATGCATTGATCGGTTTTTGCATGAACAATTGAAAGGGGTCTCGGCTTTTTCATGATTCATGCTTAAATCCTTTAGCAACTCATGTTTCTTGTTTACCATGGTGAAAGGGGCTGCCGAGCAAGGGTCTTTAGGGGCTGATTATTTCGAGGAGTATGCTGTCACTAGGCTGGAGTGACGATCAGGTGTTGTACGCTAGAGGCCGTGAGTCGTAGGGCCAAGTTTTGTTCGGTTTTGAGGAGATCGCGTGAAAGGAATTCTAGCCGTCGGTGCAATGGTCGATCCAAGACTTGGACCAGACCCCGGTGGGTCTGAGACATGGCTTAGGACGGCTCAAAACTGAAATGTCGACTTGTTTAAAAGTGCGGAAATATATATATATATTTATAAAGCTAACATTTTGAATAAGCATTTGAATAAATTGCATGCTTGTAGTACTACTAAAAATATCATTTAAAAATAATCGTAAGTAATTACCAATATAATATCACGGAAAATAAGCGAGTAAAAATCCTAATAGTCAATAGTGAAAACAACAGCGTATAAAATATTCATATCCTCTCAATATCAAAAAATCGTAAATGTACGGAAAAACATGAGGTTCTCGGGTCGTGTGCCCATCGGGTCTGCCTACTCAGAGTTCAGCACCTCCCGTTCCCTCGATATCGAACTTACCTACATCACACACGTCTAGTGAGTCTAAACGCGTCGTGTAAAAGCGTAACAGCAGTGAAAATACACTGTAATCAACATACTTTTCATGAACTTTAAAAGCGGAAAATAAACGTGTCGTGTAAAATCATGACTTGTCAAAACAGGTTATCGTTAATCATCACTCATCATTCATAATTTCCTTTGGTGAATTCAGTTCATTAGAGGTAACTATCGTACATCATCATTTACGATGGATTCGTAATATATAGAACCGCGGTACCCGGCGGCTGTCGGACATCAGTGACAGGATTACCCATGATTATGCATTTACATATACTTCGATAGCCATAACTAATTCTCATCATTAAAAAACATGATTATTTTCATCACTTATAAAAATCGCGCACATATGCAATTTTCCTTAAACCCAAGCATGCAACTTATAATTTCATTAAATCTTAAAAATCGTGAACATGATGCATAAATATTTAAAATATGGTAAATTTGTGCTCAGGGCGCTGCCAGAACTAAAATTTTACCCCGGGTGCAAAATGACCAGTTTGCCCCTAGAAACCCAAAATTACTGTTTTACCAATGGACATCTAAAACTTGACCAGAAGCTTACCGAACACCTTAAAACATCCCAAAACATATTATTAAGCATTACTAGACGTAAACTCGAGCCCGCTTTGCAACTTAACCGATTCCTTTTAAAACCTTGACCGGAGTTCCGGTTTAAACTCGAATCAACCCGAAACTTAACAAAATATTTCTCAACTTAAACCGTGACTTAAACCTACATGACCAGCCTATAAACCATCAATTCTAGACCACTTATGACCCACAAAACAAGCCCAAAGGTTGCTGGAAATCTCCAGCGTATGCACACAAATTTCACAGCCTGAGAAATTTTACGATAAAAATCATATCTCCCTCGATTCGTATCCGACAATTATGAATTTTCTATCGAATCGAAGATAACACAGAGTGCTATAAATCATATGGTTAACACATTTCCGTAAAAGCAACCTATAAGTTGCAGAATTTGAAATAACAGAGGGTGACAGGTTTTGTGACATAAAAATTTCAAAGCTCGAGCGGGTTTATGATAAAAATCATATCTCCCTCGTTTCTTATCAAAAAATTACGAATTTACTATTGAATCGAAGATAACAAAGAGTGTTACAAATGATATGTTGAAATCATTTCCATAAAACCAACCTATCCGTCTCAGAATTCGAAATAATAGTGGGTAATGGGTTTGTGACACGGAAATTACACCCGAAAACTCAAGTTATCGATTGGCCCTCTCCTAAAACCCACAAAACTTCGAATCCAGCCTTATGTCCCTCTCTTGCTTGACGTGTATAGCCTTTAGCAACATAAAATTTGCAGCCCTTCGCACAAAAGCAAGAAACCGTGAGTAAGGCAAGAAAAGAAATGCAAGATTCATGTCAACATGTATAAAAACGCAATCACAATGTGACTCATGCAATTTTTTTACAAACACGTAAATATCTACATATTATCAGCGTTTATGAAGAGAAAACAAAAGTATAGGTGTGCCTTGATGTATTATGAATGAAAACGAGGAGATTTGCATGTCGGGAAGTCACCGGAGAATCGAGGATGAACTTTTATTGAAGGAGGAGCCGATTTTTCTCTCTAACTTTCTGCTGGAAACTAAGGTGGAGGCTAGAGAATGGAGGGGGTTGTCGGCTGATTGAGGTATAATAGGTTTAGGTTTAATTTAGGGTAATATTTAAAGGGTTGAACATAAGACAATGGGCCCTTAATTGCATTTAAAAATTTTAAAGAAGGTCTTGAGTCCACTAAACTTAAAAATAGGTCAATCAAGCCTAAACACACTCCCGAAAAATATTTTGTTATGGTAAGTTTTTGAAATCATTGCCCAAGTCCTAAAAAAGTCCCATGAAAATATAAAATTTGCTTACCGATTAAAAATATACTCCGGCGAGTAAAATGACCCAACAAAGCCCATTCCTTGAAAAATAGATTTAAAACACCTTATATTAATTAAAAAAAATTATCATGTAATAAAACAGTTTTCCCGATAAAACCCCGGCCTCTTTCCTCGTTCGAGCGCGAAATGCAACTGAAAAATCTTAATGCATAAATTTTTTAAATCTTGAATTAAAACACAAATTAATGAAATAAACATGCATTTAATGCTTAAAAAAAATTTAATAAAATACCAAAAAAATTTAATAACTTGCATGCATGTGGTTGACGTGGGCCTTCAAATTTTCGAGACGTTACAATCTATCCCCCTTAAATTGAATTTTGTCCCCAAAATTTACTTATCCTTGATAATCAAAACGTTAAGATTATTAATTCTAGTATCCCAATAATCCACGCTTCCGCTGCATCACTCTGATAAAATAAGTATCACGCTGTCCTTATGTCTCCTCAATTCTAATTAAATTGCCTACCAAAATCCTCGTTTGGAATCGCCACTTAAAACGACTTATGGTGATTTAGTTCTATTCTACTATGACCTTAAATTTGACTTTCTCGCAATTCCTCATACCAGAATTGGATGTCCAAGCTTATCGCACTTTTCTTTTCTTAAACTATGCCCATAATGTTCACCAAACTACTACATTATCATTTATGCAGTTCGGCTTAAGAACCCTTAGCACCAAAATTTACCGATCGACTTCTATATTCGGTAATACACTTAAAAGTTAAGTCTTATCTCAACCCTATAATAATATTAGCCTAAGACCCTTGAATCGAATCTTTATCTTACGGCATTAAACTAGCGTAACTTAACTATTTATAAGTACATCTCAAATACAAAATTGTTGTAAATCTTTAAATTCGAGAAGCGCTAATCCATAAAACCCAAATATACACTATTGATCTTCTACCTTATTAATAAAACCCTTCTAGCATCAATCACATGCTTAAACTATTTTCTTCCCAATTACAATTTAGTTGAGGCATGAGATTCTTGGACTTTCCTCATCGAAATGAATGTCGTATTCTTACGTATCCTTAATGCTTAATTAATATTGGCGTATAAAAAAACTAATAAGTTATCCTATGTTAGTATTAGACTAACTCTAGTAATTCAAATTCAATTATGCTCCATAACATTCTAGAATCCTCATTTCGAGATTTTAAATTACTTACTCCACTAAAAACCTTAATATTCATTCATTGGTAACATATGTTGAACATCATTACTTCCTTTTTGTTTTTATTTCATCCAAAATTTTCGTATGAACACTTAACTTATAAATCTTGAAATTCAAGCTTATGCAACCCAAATAATATTAGATAACATAATTCCAACACACATATTCACTTATTCTCAAGTTTCTTAATAACTTTAAAAAAAATTTCTCAAAACAAAGTGTCTACCTCAAATTCTACATGCGTCTATCAGGTAACCTAACCATCTATCATACCCAACTTTCTAGAAATATTTAACCCCAACAAAGATGTAAATTTAACTTTTAAGATCATGATTAAAACTTATGTCCCAAAAATAAGTTAACTTAATGTCTAATATTATAATTTAACTAAATGATCACTTTACCGTAAATTGTTATCACTCTAAATTCTTATTTTTCCAATGCCTTATTCCATCAATACTTAAATTTTCAAGCCCAATATTGAATCATCCTACAATGCCCTTGATTGTCATTCCTTATTACATTATAACCCAAATATAAAGAGGTTCTAACTATCTCTTCAATCACATAACGGAAAATTCTTATCATTTAAATCATTCAATTCACACTTATTGCTAAACTAGTCCCCAATTTTCTTAATAATTGCAAAATTAACTCTTACTTTCCTCGAATATTATCCAATTTGTCCTAAATCTCGAAAATTCCACGATTACCCATAAGTTGTTGGCGTTCCTAATTCCAGTTTATATGTTTCTCGTAACATAAATTTCAATAATTTTAAGCCTATTAGACCCAAAATCAATTCTCATAACCTCAAAATTTTACTGATTTAACCCAAGTGTTCCTCTAAAGTTCGAATTTAATCCTCAAAAATTTGAAATATGGCCCTTAAAGTTCATGAAAATTACATTTTTGGCCCTACAACTCTTCGAAATTTGCATTTTTTTCACCATAAAATGTTCGACTTAACCTCTTTAAACCTTAAAATTCTCGAAACTCAAAATTTAATCCCAAAGTTTGGTAAATTCGAAAATAGTCCCTTAGAATTTTATTTAAGCACTTAGGTCCTCAAATTATTGCTTGTTACAATTAGGTCCTTAAAATTCTCAATTCATGCAATTCAATCCTTAAATCAACTAGGTTGAGCATGCATCCTAAATAAATTCTACGTTTTTCTACTTCCAAAGATCTTCGTACTCTTCGAGTCATTAATCCTTATATGGAATCCTCAAAAATTAACTCAACTAACAACCACGAACCATCAGTAATTTTTTAGAAATTCTACAAGTCCTAAAAACATTCATAATCTTCATGACTAACTTGTGACCCAAACAGTAGAACATCAGTACTACCAAAAATCAATATAAACAAATCATTTACAACCTTTCCTAATGCCAAATAGCAAATTTCTTATTCATGTCCCATTTCACCACAAAGTCAGCATGCATGAAAATCATATAACTTCTCACTTCATGTCGCAACATGCATAAAAAATTTAGAGTATCTAATCTCAAAACCTAACGACACATAAACAGGTCCCGTAAATTGTATATCATGCAAACATGCAGGTGATATCATAAAACTTTCAAACATTTAAAACCTTTAACCTTACAGACTTGAGGCTTGAAGACTGAGCGACAGAAGCTGGCGGTGGCATGACCCTTTACAGGACCCTTACTCTGATACCAACTGAAACGTCTACTGGTTTAAATGTTCGGAAATATTTTTTTATATTTAAAGCTCATATTTTAAAAATAAGCATTTGAATAAATTACATGCATGCAATCCTACTAAAAATATTATTTAAAAATAATCGTAAGTAATTATTAATAAAATATCACGAAAAATAAGCGTGTAAAAATAGTAACATTCAACAGTGAAAACAACAGTGTATAAAATACTCATATCATCTCAATATAATCAAATCGTAAATGTGCGGAAAAACATGAGGTCCTCGGGTCGTGTCGCCCATCACGTCTGACTACTCAGAGTTCAGCACCTCCCGTCCCCTCGATATCGAACTCACCTGCATCACACACGCCTAGTGAGTCTAAAGACTCAACACGCATGTACCAAAAATAACAAGTACAAATACATAGAAAACAACAGTGAAAATATACTGTAATCAACATACATTTCATGAACTTTAAAAGCGTAACATAAATGTGTCGTTTAAAATCATGACGTGTCAAAACAACTCATCGTTAATCGTCGTTCATCAGTCATCATTTCCTTTGGTGAATTCAGCTCATTAGAGGTGACTATCATACATCATCATTTACGATGGATCCATCATACATAGAACCGCGGTACGTAGCGGCTGCCGGACATCAGTGACAAGATTACTCATCCACTGTACTGAGGTCTCATCATCATCATTTACATATACGTCTTATGCATTTACATATATTTCGATAGCCACAACTAATTCTTATCATTCAAAAACATCATCATTTTCATCACTTATAAAAATTATGCACATATGCAATTTTCCTTAAATCCAAGCATGCAACGTATAATTTCACAAAATCTTAAAAATCGTGAACATGATGCATAAAAATTTAAAATATGGTAAATTGTGCTCATGGCGCTGCCAGAACTAAATTCTCTCCCCGCGTACAAAATGACCATTTTGGCCCTGGAACCCAAAATTACTTTTACCCCTGGACCTCTAAATTTTGACCCGAAGCTTACCGAACTCCTTAAAACATCCCAAAACATATTTTTAAGCATTCCTAGACGTAAACTTGAGCCCACTTTCAACTTAACCAATTCGTTTTAAAACTTTGACTGGAGTCTCGGTTTTAACTCGAATGAACCCGAAACTTAACAAAATTTTTCCCATCTTAAACTGTGACATAAACCTAAATGACCAGCCTATAAACCACCCATTCTAGACAAATTATGACCCACTAAACAAGCCCAAAGATTGCTGGAAATCTCCAACGTATGCACACAAATTTTACAACTCGAGTGATTCTACGATAAAAATTATATCTTCCTCGATTCTTATAAAAAAATTATGAATTTTCTATCGAATCAAAGATAACACAGAGTGCTATAAATCATATGTTGAATATATGTGGGGACCCGAACTTAATTCAATTCTTAATCACTTTCTGGGAATAATTAATCAATTAAAATAAACAGGGTCTAATTTTTTTTTTTAAATACTAGAGTACGCAACATATGAAATAAGTCTTATCTCATTTACAAGATCACAATTCAGATCTAAGTACAAGTCCTGTACAACCATAAATCATAATAACTACTATTTCTTCACTACATCTCAAGTGATATAACAGATATACTCCTAAGTCCGGATCTCCACGCTAACTGTCTTCTCTCATCCTCTTCTTGACCTTGATCCAGCCCCACCTGTTGTCATGCACACATACAAAACAAGACAACAGCCGGATAACTCCGGTGAGAATAAATCCCAGTATAAACAATGTAAAAATGCAATCATATAAAAAAATATGTAAAAGCATAATAAAGATATCATTAACATGTAGCAACTCAACAAACATGAATGATATAAACACTGTAAATCAACATGTCGTATCAGACTCAACTCAACCGACGCGTCGTCCCAGACTCGACTCAATTGACGCGTCATCTCAGACTCGACTCAATTCTAATCTAGGGATCCCGCTGTCTGAATAATGATAAATATACCGAATCTCAGTCGATAGGAATGAATCAATCCCTAAACGGTATCGATATAATTCACATATCCAGTGTCTGGGCGAATCGGCCCCAGAATTGACGAATCAGTCGAAGATAGGCGAATCAGCCAATGACTAGACGAATCAGCCAGTAACTAGGCGAATCAGCCAATAACTAGGCGAATCAGCCAATAACTAGACGAATCAGTAGTCAATACATGCAGTGGCTATAAATCAATAGACTACAAACATCAATCTCATCAATTACAAATATCAATGCAATAAACTAAAGTATGTGATTTAGGGAGACTCGAGTCAAACCTCACTCGAGTTATGCAATCCCAACTCAACATTAATTTATACCTTTCTTTCTGATACTCTGACTCTGTCGATGTCTCGAACTCAAAGCCTGTCAATACACAATCTGACAATAACAATATTGAGGGTACGACATCAATACACCACTCAATCAATACTGGATATAATCAGAATTAAATCAAATTCTGTTTCAACAATATAATGTCATAATTTCAATATATCCAGCACTACCATATCAGTCAGATATCAATTCTAACACCTCATAATCGATAACAATTCAATTCTGATATCAAATCGACTCCAAAACTACTCCGAAAATCATAACAATTTCATATGGTATTTGTTCTCCAGTCCGGTTTCGATTATACGATGTCTAACATGACAAGAACATCATATATGAATCATATCAGATTTTGACAATACCATAATTTCAAATCATATCAAAACGTAGCAAAACTTACGTCCAGTTGTAGCCTACGTCGATAGGAACTCAATACCGAAGTCGGATTCAAAATCAGACGGGCGGATTTCTCACAAATGGCGTAGAGATTTCTTTCTTTCTCAGAAACCTTTTCTATACGATTCCTTCCTTTTTGTCCCGACTGAAGACTTATGTATATATATATATATACATACTCGCACATGCAAAAGGACGAGTGGCTCAATGTGCATACTGCACGTCTCGCGCATATGCGCGACTAATATAGGCGCATATGCACGAGACCTACGGGTCTCGTGGATAAGCTTCTCGGCAGCTCGCGCATATGCGCGACTCATCTCCGTGCATATGCGCGAGGTCCACTGGACTTCGCTTGTACAGGCTCGCGCATATGCGCGACTCACTTCGCGCATATGCGCGAGGTCCTCTGCCCACGTCGCGCATATGCGCGCATCTGTGCCGCGCATACGCGCGAGGGCTACTGTTCCTCGCACATTTTCATGCATTATCTCGTCTTTTCCGGTCCGATCCTTTCCATCTATAATCATATCAATTATCCCCAAATCATTTCAGATTAATAGGATAAAATTCTCGGGCCTTACAATATATTTTCAGAAAACCAACCTATAAGTCGTAGAATTTGAAATAACAGAGGATGATGGATTTTGTGACACAGAAATTTCACAGCTCGAGCGGGTTTACGATACAAATCATATATCCCTCGTTTCATATCAGAAAATTACGAATTTGCTATCAAATTGAAGACAACAAAAAGGGCTACAAATCATGTGTTGAACACATTTCTAGAAAATCAACCTATAAGTCGCAGAATATGAAATAACGGAGGGTGACGGGTTTTGTGATACATAAATTTCACATCTTGAGCGAGTTTATGATAAAAATCTTATCTCCCTCATTTCTTAGCAGAAAATGTGGGGACCCGGGCTCTAACTCAATTATCTTTGGGATTAATTGGATCTTTGCTAGTAAATGTGGGTCAAAATTTTGCTTTTAATATCAACAACAATTGTATATAAATCACACACAAACAATACCTCTATTTTATTTCATCAAAAGCAATTACAAGTCTTCTTCCATTACATATTTATACAAACTAGTGTTTACAACAAACTACATATCAAATGTAAAATTACTAGCTCATCTCTCATGCCCGAAATCACCACGCTATCAAATCTCAGTCATGTTCTCTTTGACCCTGATCCTGTCCCACCTGTTGTCATGCACACATACAGACACAACAACAGCCGGATACTCCGGTGAGAACAAATCCCAGTATAAAACATGTATACATGCATGTCATGAAAATAAATATACAACCATAATACCTGAATCAGTAATACATGAATCAAATGTAAATACAGATAAAACTCTTCGACTCTGATTCTTTAACTCGACTCATATCTAAGTCTAGGGATCCCGGTATGAAAAAAACGTAACAATCTCCCAATCGGGGTGGCGGTACGTCTTATTCCCGGACTTCGGTCCTCTCTGTATCGAATATCTACAATAGGAGTTGATCTTTTTCCTACGTACGTCGTTATCACCGAACATCTGGTATCTAGGCATATTTGCCAACGACTCACCTATCTTATGTGCATTGCTATAACTCTATAAACAAGGCATAACCCTATCAAATTATAAACAATCTAGTATGTGATTTTGGGAAACTTAAATTAGATCTAATTTGAGTTGTGTCTTCCCGAATCAACATTGAATTATACCTTTCCAGGTTCAATCTTTGTCGATGTCGAAGTCTTGACGTCGAAGCTTGTCGATATCAATCTGAAATGGCAATGTCGAATAACACAATATCAATCAATAACTCAACCAATACATGTACGTATCAATATTCATTCCCGGTACATTTCGACGGCATAACGGCGTAATCTCGCGATACCGGTCAACTCAAACACCAATAATCAATAACAATAACTCATAATTCTCATCATAAGACAATCTACCATGCTGAAACCTGCAAAATCTCATACACCTATATGCTGGAAAATCGAAATTATCGCATACGGTAACAATTCTTTGATCTGGTTTCAATTCTACATATCTCAACATATCAAGAACACATAATAGAAATCAAAATCTGATTTTTCTCAACATCTCAACTTCAAAACATGCTTAAATGTAGCAATACTTACTTCCTTTGATAGTTTGTAACACGAGAAGCACAAATATAAGCTTAGATCGAAAATCGGACTGTTAGATTCTTGCTTGAGTAGAATTCTTGTACATGAACCTTAAAGATCCTAAGCTCTCGGTTCTTCCTCATGAAATTCTCAATAAAGGAATGTATTACAACTCATATATATATATTGCATGGTGAGGGCAAATGGCTTATTCTTTGTTCAACACGTCTCGCGCATATGCGCGACATCACTCGGCGCATATGCGCGAGACAATATGTCTCGGCGCGTGTCATGCACAATGCCTCGCGCATATGCGCGCCCTCAATCGGCGCATATGCGTGAGTTCCTTTAAATTTCTTCACAACTCTCGGGTACCCTCGCGCATGTGCGCCGATTCCTGTCGCGCATATGCGCGAGGTGTTCTGCCCATTTCGCGCATATGCGCCCGGTCTGGTGTCGCATATGCGAGAGACTCATTCCTCGCACAAAATTCCATCTTCTTTCCGACTCCCCCGGTCTGATCCGTTCTGTCTATAATCACATCAATTAATTAACGAATCATTTCAGATTACCATACTCAAATCCTCGGGCCTTACATTTCTCCCCCCCTTAGACACGATTTCGTCCCCGAAATCACAGGTAATCAAATCATATCAATAAGAAGGTATAACAGAAAGGCTATATAGAAGACTTACATCAGTAAAATAACTCTGGGAACTTCTGTCTCATATCTGCTTCAGTCTCCCAAGTAGCTTCTTCCTTGCCATGATGACTCCATTGGACTTTCACCAGTGGAATAGTCTTCGTTCTGAGTTGTTTGTCCTTCCGATCAATAATCTGAATCGGTTGCTCAAAATAACTCAAAGTCTCGTCGAGTTCAGCTTCATCAGGCTGAAGAATATGAGAAGTATCTGGCAGATATTTCCGTAGCATCGACACATGAAAGACGTCATGTATCCCAGATAGCGAAGGAGGAAGAGCAAGTCTATATGCACGATCACCAATCTTCTCAAGAATTTCGTATGGACCGATGTATCTAGGAGACAATTTCCCACGTTTGCCAAACCTGACAATGCCTCTGAAAGGAGAAATCTTCAAAAATACTATGTCTCCTTGTTCAAATACTAACGGTCGACTACGTACATTCGCATACATGGCTTGTCTATCCTGCGCCGTCTTCATTCTTTTCTGGATCAATTTTACTTTCTCAGTCATTTCACGAATCATATCAGGCCCAAGTTCTGGTACTTCAGATATATCATCCCAATACAGAGGGGATCTGCACTTCTTGCCATATAATGCTTCAAACGGTGCCATCTCGATGCTCGTCTGATAGTTGTTGTTGTACGAGAATTAACAAAGTGGTAATGAATCTTGCCAACTAGTGCCAAAATCTAACACTACAGCTCTCAGCATATCTTCCAGTGTCTGGATAGTCCGCTCTGACTGTCCATCGGTCTGAGGATGATATGCAGGACTCAGGTGCAATGTCGTACCTAAAGCCTGCTGTAAACTTTTCCAGAAATGTGAAGTAAATCAGGGATCACGATCTGATACGATAGATTTCGGCACACCATACAATCTGACCACCTCTCTGACATATATCTCTGCCCTCTGATCATAACGGTACGTCATTCTGTACGGAATAAAAAACGCTGATTTGGTCAATCTGTCAATCACGACCCAAATCGCATCACAGCCCCGAGATGATCGTGGTAACTTCGTAACAAAATCCATGGAAATGTGATCCCATTTCCATTCGGGAATAGATAAGCTCTGAAGTAAACCTCCGGGTTTCTTCCTCTCAGCCTTCACCTGTTGGCAATTCAGGCACTTAGATACAAACTCTGCAATGTCTGATTTAATTTTTCCACCAAAACTGTATCTTCAGATCATTGTACATTTTTCTGCCACCAGGATGAATACTGAACCGACTACAGTGCGCTTCTGATAAAATCTGTTGTTTCAAATCTGAAACATCTGGCACTACAAGACGGTTATTCACATACAAAATATGATCATCTACTTGATACTCTGACTGATGTCCAGTTCTGACCATCTCAATCGACTTCTGAACATTCTGATCATTTTTCTGTGCTTCTTTAATGCGAACAATCAAATCTGGTTCCATTTGAATTGTAGCAAGTCGCAATGGTCTACTATCTGTATCAAATGCTAATTCAGACAAACAGCAATCTTCAATCAAATTCGAAATACCTATCGACGATAAGGATAGAGCACATACATTTTGACTCAAGGCATCGGCTGCTGCATTAGACTTCCCTGGATAGTACTTGATTTCACAATCGAAATCCTTCAACAAATCGAGCCATCTACGCTATCTCATATTCAATTCGGACTGCGAAAACAGGTAGTTCAAGCTCTTGTGATCCGAGTAAATTTCAAATTTCTCGCCGTAGAGATAGTGTCGCCATATCTTCAGTGCAAACACAATGGCCGCCAATTCAAGATCATGAATTGGGTAACGAGTCTCGTGTGGCTTCAACTGTCTCGAGGCATATGCAATCACATGTCCTCGCTGCATAAGAATACATCCTAGCCCTCTGTGAGATGCATCACAATATACGACAAAACCACCAGTACCTGAAGGGATAGTCAACACTGGAGCACTGGTTAATCTTTTCTTCAACTCCAGGAAGCTAGATTCACAAGCCTCCGACCACACAAACGGAGCATTCTTCTGAGTTAGCTGTGTAATCGGCTTTGCAATATTGGAAAAAATCTCTGATAAATCGCCGGTAATAGCCTGCTAGACCCATGAAACTGCGTATCTCTGGCACTGATGTCGGTCTAGGCCAACTGATTACAGCCTCGACCTTACTAGGGTCAACAGAAATACCCTCTCCCGATACGATATGCCCCAGAAACACAACTTGCTTCAGCCAGAACTCACACTTCGACAGTTTGGCGTACAATTTTTCTGCTCTCAAAGTTCTCAACATTGTTCTCAAATAATTAGCATGATCAGTCTTATTCTTTGAATATATCAGAAAACCATCAATGAATATAATCACAAAATCGTCAAGGTACTTCTAGAGGATACGGTTCATCAGGCACATAAATACAGCTGGAGCATTCGTTAAACCAAATGGCATAACAATAAATTCATAATGTCCATACCTGGTTCTAAATGCTGTCTTCGGTATATCAGAATCTCGGACCCTCAGCTGGTGATACCCAGATCTCAGATCGATCTTGGAATATACAGAAGAAATATTTTTTAGAGGAAGAGTTAGTACAATTCATTGACATAACTATTTTTCTTTTAGGGGAAACCAGTTATTTTGACATTGGATTCTAGCACATACATTGTTGTATATGGAACAGTTGTTGAGGTCAATGGAGTTAATAACTTGCTTCATGGTGTTCCATTACCTCAAAATTGCATGTGTGTATCCATTGATGAAGCAATGCAAAAATCAGCACTTTTGCCAGTTCCGATTCCCAATGAATGTGAAAATGTTGGTGATGCTGTAGGCACACATGTGGCTTGGTCAAATCATTTGATAATACTACGACAAGAGGTACACGTATGCTTATATTTCAAAGTAAATGTATGTCAAATTCTCCAGTATTGCACCTATCTAACATTTTTACAATACAATTATCAGAAGCGTCAAAAGAACAAAACTGTCAGTTTCGAAAGAAACCAGACTTTGTCATCAAATGTGCCAAGAGCAATGCGTATGGTGTATTTTTATTGTAAGACAGCCCTTGAAAATGGAAGGAAATTAGCATTTCTTTTAGATCATGAAGTATTTGCAGATGATTATGAAGTTAACTTGCACTTTGAGGACATCAGTCCTTTGTATCACTTGGAGCCAATTTCAGGAAATTGTGTAGTTGTCTACATTTGGTAAGTCGTCGATTAACTTAAATTTTTTTGTTCTTTTCTTGTATTATTATATAAGATGTATATAATTTGTTAGTTTAGTATGTAGTGTAATTTTGATTTTCTTTTACTTGAAATGACAGACATCTTTATAAAAAGATGGTGAAAGAAAACAAGATTGACAAATTCAGATTCGTTAATCCACACAGCATCCCAAATTTGCAAAAAAATATACATGACAAAACAGGTAAAACTGAAAGGTTGAACAAGAGGGCGAGTTATTTAGCGGATAGGCTAAGTGGTGCAGCAATGGATCAATTGGTTTTGGTTCCAAGTTGTTGTGAGTAAGTAAGATCCTAATATAATTTTCAATTGTTTTTTTTTATTGAATTACATACACTTATTATGTTCGTGTGTAGTTTTCATTGGACTCTCACCGTCATCGAGCCTTATAAGGAGATTGTTTATTTGCTGGATTCCCTATGTCATCGCATTCGCGATGAGGATTGGAAATATGTTGTGGAAATGTGAGTTTATATTCCATATTAATGATGCATTTCATTTAATGAAAAAACACTCATATATTAACTATGTTCAATGTTAATGAAGGGAGTTGAGAATGTTTAACTCAACTAAAGGAAGGAAAGGAAGAAAGCGTGTACAATGGGAAGTCATAAAGGTATGTGTAATTCTCATTCGAGCTAATTTTTTAATGCGTATATTTGTCATTAACAATTCGACATTTTTTAACATAGGATCCTAAGCAACCGGATGCGAAACAATGTGGTTATTATGTGATGAGAGTCATGAGGCAGATCACTGAAGAATTTGAAACTCTTGAGGGGGATTCACTACGATCGATAGTAATATTATCATGCTTATATAAAATAATTACAAGTTATCTAGCTACTTATCATTTTGAAAATTCACCAAGTTGTGTTTTTTTACTAATATACTTTTTGACTATGTTCATAGTTCACAAAAATGGAGTATTCTATGGAAGAAACTGATGAGGTGCGCACCGAGCTGGCCGAATGCATACAAGATCATATTTATGAATAGGTAGGACATGAGTTCATCTTATTTGAAAAAATACAGCTCATATTGAACGGATTTGGACATTATCGTTATACTTTTTAACATGTTTACGGGCTATTTCAGAAATAGTCATTTTGCACATGATTTAGCTTCTAAGTTGGGTAAAATTCTTGTTTCTACTTTAAGATTTTTATAACATCTTTTTCGTGTATTTCAAAAGTGATATTATTTTGGTTTCTTGCATTTTTCATTCAGTTTGTGGATCAATAATACAAGTGATACTGGATTGAAATGTGATTTTTTTTGTTGCACGTTTTTTGGTTCATGACATGTGGATCTCTTCATTACTTTCGGGATATGTTGAAAGAATGTGGTAATTATAGGTGATAGGTGTGATGTATGGTCTTGCTGTGTAGGTGATAGGTGTGGTGTATCGTCGTATTTAAATTTATTTCGAATATATATATTGTTGTTGTGTGTTTTTATATTTTCTGGTATTTCCTACTTGCGTGGAAGTTATGCCAAAATTTTTCTAGGCCCTGAGGTCCGTTTTAAAGTATTTTAAACCTTTTTTTTGTTGCAGATTTTAATCCAACCATTATTTTTTATCATCAATTGTCATTAGGAACTGTTTGGATCTTCATAACATTTAAGTAGTTAGTGATTTTTTTACAAACTTATCTATTGCATATTGTTCGCAATTCATGGCTTATTGTCTTCTAACAAGACATTTTGCTTTTTTATACATGACTTGTTCTATATGTTAATGGTTTTAATGCTAAGTTGTGCATGTGTTGAAATTTAACAATGATTAAAATAATGTATTTTTTATTTTCACAGGCACTGTAATGATGTTTTGGAAGATGGACCAGCAGAGAAATTCATTCCAACAAGCTACAGAAGATATTTTGGAGTTGATATGTGCAAGTCTTGATTGTAGGGTATTTTTATTTTTGTGAACTTGACTAAAAGTTTTTGAAATATGGTTACATACTTTTTTTAATTGTTGTTTTGGTAGATTACACGTCTATGAATGACATATTTCTGTTGTAATTCATGCATGTAGTTCTTGATCAAGTATATATATGTTGATGTTTGAATTGATTTTATATAATGGTTAACTGATATATATTTCACACCCAATTTTTTTAATTAATTAAACAATTTATGGTTAAATATAATATACAATGGTTTGGTAATATATAAGACAACAGTTTTAAAATGATTTAAATCAAATTCAAAGACAACAGATTTAAAATGTATATTGCAGCGAAAGACATCAGCTTAAAAACATTGACAACGATTTTTCACCGTCGTCTTTAATGTCTACGACAACGGTTTTTCATCGTTGTCTTTGCGCGCACTCTTTAACCACAGGAACTTTAACAACGGTTTTTCAAGACCTACGACAACGGTTTATCACCGTCGTCTTTCACGTCTACGACAACGGTGAAAATGGTTTTTCACCGTTGTCTTTGCGCGTACCCTTTAACGACAGGGGCTTTAACAACAGTTTTACAAGACCTACAACAACGGTTTTGCACCGTAGTCTTTTATGTCTACAACAACGGTTTTTCACCATTGTCTTTGCGCACACCCTTTAACCACAGGTGCTTTAACAACGGTTTTACAAGACCTACGACCACGGTTTTTCACCGTCGTCTTTGACGTCTACGACAACGGTTTTTCACCGTTGTCTTTGCGCGCACCATTTAACCACAGGGGCTTTAACAACGATTTTACAAGACCTATGACAATGGTGTTTCACCGTTGTCTTTAGCCTTTTTTTTGTAGTGTGTATTAGAAAATATTGGCATTATAGACGATATTAAAATACATATCGATGTTTAATAGCACATGAGAGTTGTAAATATTTGGACCGGGTCACATTCTAGAATTTGGGCTAAATCATTAAATTCATGTATATGGATATATGTATAGAAGGAAGCCCATTTTCCCCCAATATCAATCCATTTCCTCCTTAAATCTTCTCGTTTCTTCTCATTTCATCCATTTCTTTTTATTTATTGCTCATCTTCTCAGCTGCCAAGCTATTGCTTCGTTTTTTTCCTCCATCTTCTTGCTTGTCACTTTTCTTGGTTCCTAAGTATGTGAAGAGGTTGATTCTAGCTTTATTTCAGTTCTAGGGAAGCTTTTGAAGGTAATCCCTAAGCCTAGGTTTTAAATTTTTTTCCATGTAAGAAGTTGGTTTCTGTTTTCGAGTTGCAGGTTTTGGCTTCTGATTTTCGGGTTTTTGTGTGGCTTTCACTAAGAATCTTGACTTGTAGTTCAAATAGAACATATAGATCTATGTGTTAGCTTTCTGTAGCCACTGACGAAATGTAATTCCAATTAAAAATGGATTTGATATGACTTTCTACCAAAATTTGTCAAAATGGAATTCTGTGTTGGAGCTGTGTAGATTGCGTTGGAGCTGCGTAGATTAGCTATTGTATTTCGAATTTATGACATTTATGCGCTCGGATTCTGAACTTGTGATTCAAATAAGAGTTGTAGAGCTATGTGGTTTCTTCGTATTGATATATGAATCGCTAAATTCCATTAAGTATTGAAATCTTTATACTCATTTTGCCGAAACTGCTCAGGTACAGACTGCTATCCACGAATTGCGTTGGTAGTAGCGTCATCTTGATAATTCTGGGATTTATCTATTAGGATTCTGGAAATGTTTTCTTCTCAAAAAACTTAGATATTTGAGTTTCTTTCATCTCCATTTGATGGATATCGATTTGAGTCAATGATGAGTTAGATATGAATTTTATACTCATAGGTTTCAAACCTGGATCTGTCACAGAACTCATTTATCATGGTTTCTGGTTTTGGGCATTTTTCAGTGTCACAGAACTCATTTCTCACAGAAATTCTAATGTCTTCTAATGAAATATGGGATTTTGAGTTAAGTTTCCAGCCATGTATGTTAAATGTGTTTTGGTTACATTTTGGTTGAGTTATGTCCTTAAAACCAAGTTTACTTCCAAGCTGGAATTAGTAACTTGTTTTTGGCTAAGATTTGAATCTTTATTTGATGGAAATAAATTATTTGCCACAGGTTTTAATAGCCAGGAAGCCAAGGAGTTTATAAACTATTGTGGTAATTTAATTTGAAGGTTAAGGTACAGATTGATCGATTCTTTACAGCGTCTATAACGACGTGTAATTTAATTGATGTGATTTTATGAGATTTATGTGTTTATGTTCTCTTTGTGCTGTTTGGGTGTATTTTAACATTATTCCTCAATTTTTTTAAAATAAATGTGAGTTTTTAAATATATTGGAATAATCTGTGGATTTATATGCATTGTTGAGCACGCATTCATATCGAGCCATGACTCCGTTGTTTTTGAGATTTCTGTTTACACTTGTATGAGTTATTTAGACATCAGAGCCGAGGGCATTTAAGCGTCACACCTCTGATGAGTATCGGAAGGGCCGAGTAGTTCTGCAGACTGACACCCCTGACGCAGATGTGCAGGGCCGAGGGCGTATTTGACACGTCACACCACTGGCACATGTGGCCACAGTTGTTGCTATCGTTTCTTTGGATCCAGTTTGATATCCGAGATTATTCGTACCCTACATGCATTGCATTGCACTGATTTCATTGCATGTCATTTATTTATGCTGTAATTTATTTGATCTTCGTACTGGGGTTTGACCCCTGTCCCTCGGGGCTGCTGTGGTTTGTTTTGTTATTCCATAGCAGGTTATACAGTTGGTTCAGATGCAGCTAGCGGAGCGTTTGCCAGTGGAGCCCAGTGATTTGGTTTGAGCTGGGAGTCCCCATGTGGGGACCCGGACGCTAATTCATGTCTTAATCATTATTAATGTCAAATATAACAATTAAGAAAAGTAGGACTAAATTTTTTTTCTTTTTAAATTATAAATGCGGAAACGTAACAGTAATCTATCTGATATACATGTCAAAATCAAAGTACAATTCAGGTACTACATGTCTCTATCTCAACTAGGTTCAACGACTATACATCCAGCGCTGAATCCTATTATGCTTCTGGGCCCGGATCTCCACGCTAACTATAATCTCTCATCCTCTTCCTGATCCTGATCCTGTCCCACCTGTTGTCATGCACACATACAAACCAGACAACAGCCGGATAACTCCGGTGAGAATTACATTCCCAGTATGAATCATGTATACATGTATTTCATATAAACAGATATAACAGCATGAAACACAAATTCATAACATGTATCAAAATCAGAAACATGAATCAATACAAACTCTGAATCATACTCTGTGACTCTTAGACTCTGACTCGACTCCTCCTAATCTAGGGATCCCGATCTGAATAAGAACATACACCCACCTACACTCCCGATCGGGGTGGTGGTACGTTCTTATTTACGGACTTTGGCCCTTTCCGTATCGAATCTCAGCGATAGGAGCTGCTCTACTCCCCAACATATCGATACGACCAAACGTCCGGTGTCTTGGCCAATCAGCAAAAGACTAGGCACATCCGCCCTGGCATATCTGCCAAACCTCTGTGACAATGTGCAATGGCCCAGTGACGATTCCATCACTATCGGGCACCTCTGTAACGAGATCAATCGTCTACGACTAGGCGCATCCGCCTATGACTCCATACATAAATCAATAGACCAAAGATATCAATCTCATTCAATTGCAAATATCAATGAAATAAGGTAAAGTATGTGATTTTGGGAAACTCAAGTCGAATCTAACTCGAGTTGTGCAATCCCGCATCAACATCAATTTATACATTTCGTTTCGTTCTGTCGATTTGACTCTATCGAAGTCTCGAACTCACTACCTGTCAAATCAATCTGGCTCTGCCGAAGTTTCGAAGTCGAAGCTATCAATGTCACTCAATCTGAAATGACGTATCGAGAAATATAATATCAATATGCAACTCAATTCAAAATCTGTTCTGAACAATATCAAGTCAAGACATAATCTGATCAATGTCAATGATACAACGATACAATCTCAATCAATACTGAATTTGATCAATACCAATCTACTGATGTTTCGACGGCATAATAATACAGTCTTGATAACCCCGTCAATCTCAACATCCCAGATATAATACCACAACTCATAATCGATATCAGTACAACTCATAATCTCAACAATAACATATCATAATCTCAATTCTGTACAATCTCAATCATATCAATTCTGAAAATCATAACAATGTCATACGATATCTATTCCTCGATCTGGTTTCAATTATACAATGTCTGATATCGCAAGAACAACATATATGAATCATATCTGATTCTGGCAGTATCCTAATTTAAAATCACAACAAAACGTAGTAAAACTTACGCCCTATTGAAGCCTGTAACGAGAGGATCACTGTACTGAAGTCGGATTAAAAATCAGACGGACGGATTGTTCGCAAATCGAATTCTAATTTGTAAAGGACTTCAATTTTCTCCAGAGCTTCTCGGTTGTCTTTGTTGCCAATATGCTGAAGGAATGAAGAATTTGTTATATATCATGCATGAAGAAGGACAAGTGGCTTCCCCTTTGTCCAACACGTCTCGCGCATATGCGCGACCTCAACCGGCGCATATGCGCGAGACCTACTGGTCTCGGTCCTTAGCTTCTCGGCAGCTCGCGCATATGCTCGCTCCATCGCCGCGCATATGCGCGAGGTTCTCTGGACATCACATTTAGCTTCTGCACAACTCGCGCATATGCGCGCACACTTCTCGCGCATATGCGTGAGGTCTTCTGCGACTGTCGCGCATATGCGCGGCTCCTTTTCGCTCATATGCGCGAGGTGTTCTGTCCTCGCACATCTTTCTTGTTTTCTTCCGTCTTTTCCGGTCTAATCCTTTCCGTCTATAATCACATCAATTATCACCAAATCATTTCCGATTACGGTAATCAAAATCTCGGGCCTTACATTTCTCCCCCCCTAAGATATGATTTCGTCACCGAAATCACAAGCAATTAACTTGTATATCACAGGTAATCATATCAGATACAAGAAGGAGATATATAGAAGTTAAGAAGAAAACTCACCTCAATGAAACAATTCTAGAATCTTTATCTAATCTCAGATTCTGCCTTCCAAATAACTTCCTTGATGCCCTAACCATTCCCTTGAACTTTCAACAACGGAATAGTCTTCATTCTGAATTATCTTTCTTCTATTGATTCTGATTCCCATCTGGAATAATAATTCAAGAAGTATAATGTCATAATACAACTCTAAGTAACTTTAATAGAATCAATCTCAGAATATTGGCTATACAATATCCGTATATACCAATCCAGAGCTCATAGCAATTCAATACCATTACCGGCTACCAAATCGGTTTACTCTAAATCAATTCAAATATCAAATTCTTGTTACAAATATCAACAGTCATCGTCTGACGTTGGCATATTTGGTCTGTCTATCTTGTGTTGCTTTCATTTTCTTCTGAATCAGCGGCACTTTCTTTGTCATATCTCTGATCATGTCAGGTCCAATCTCCGGTACCTCAGAGATACTATTCTAATAAAGAAGGTAATCTGCACTTCTTGTCGTACAATACTTCAAACGATGTTATTTCAGTACTCGTTTAATAACAATTTTTTTACGATAATTCTCACAATGACGACGAATCTTGTCAACTAGTGCTAAGATCAAGCACTACAGCTCTAACTATATCTTTCAGTATCTGGATAGTCCGCTCTGACTATCCCTCACTTTGTGGGTGATATATGGAAGAACCTGTTATACACTCTGCCAAACGTGTAAGGCTAACCAAAATCATGATCTGATATAATCAACTCTCGGCACTCTGTGTAATCTGATCACTTTTCTAACAGAAATCTCATTAATCTAGTCATATCTGTACGTCTACATGTACGAACTAGAACCTGCAGACTTGGTCAGTCTGGCACTCCTAACTCAATCAATGCTCAATTTCGGGAGGAATGCGGTCTAACTATCGATATCAAATTCTGTACATTCTGATCAATTTTCTGAACTGTTTTAATTCTCAAAATCAGCTCTGGTTCGGACTGCACAATACTCTATGACCACAAAAAATTATATACCTGTAAAGCAACAGATTTTTCAACAACTTTCATTTCGACATCATTCAAACTTGCTAACCGGGGAAAAATTGTCGATTTTCATTTCATTTTCATTCACTTGATGCAATTTTACAGAACAACTTCCTTTGTCATCAATCTCACTGTCCCATGCACCCTTTTTGTAGACAATTGCTTCAAGTTTTTTAATGCGTGTATCTTGCTCTTGAATTAATTTTCTAGCCTCTGTCAACTCTTTCTTTTGCTCAATCATTAGCTTTCTGTCAACAACCTCATTCTTCCAAATTCTACCTACCAACATTGAAATATAGTGTTGGAGTGATGTGACCTCCAACAGCTCTCACACGTCCACCATGTTCATCTGAATTGAGTGCTTTCGTGAGAATATCCTATTTTCTCTCTTTTATTTCAAGTTTCCCCTCACGCTTTTGTTGTATGTAATCATCCTGTCATCCACTTGAAAATATTAATTACTTTAAAAGGCTTCATTAAAATAAAATAATTGATTTTTATGTATAGTTTGCTCACAATCTTTTCTACTGTCATTTGCAACTCCTGGCCATCAAAGTCCCCTTCTTTATTAACCCGTCCATTTTTCCAAATGATAGCTCTGTTGATATCATCATCGTCACACAATTCACTTGTCTACATACAAGAACCATCAAATGATATTTGTCAAATAGGTTAAATGTTGAAAAAAAAACAGCAAATGCAACTATATATATCACATGCTAAGAAAAAAACAGCCACCCATGTTACAAGTATTAATGCGAAGGAATGAAACAGTCACTTCTTGGACGACTCAAATGTTGAATATACTTACTATTTCTTCAGCAAATCGTGCATAGCCCTTACGAGAAAGGCGATGAGGGTATATGTTCTTCTTCCTTCTTTCCTTCTGTTGATCACTTAGTTCCTAGTCAAGTGAAGAATTACACATACCAAATTTTTTTTAATTCGTTAAATACTTCATGGTGGACTTATTTTTAAAAAACAAAAAAAAGATACTTACAATGAATTTATCAGACATGCGAGTCATGACAAAATAAATCCAGTCATCTCGTGCAAGACCATAGCCAGTAGGTGGTTGATCCAACTCCTCTGGTTTATCAACCTTGTTCAAAATGAATGTTTGAGTGAGATGTGATTTAAATTGACGCCACTTATTATTTTCCGAACTTAAACATCCCTTTTCCAGATTGGGGGAACATCAAATGTCAACTGTAAAACATCACAATTGGAAATACATTAAAAATAATGACATAACATAAAAAATATATAAACAATATGAATATTAATTGTGAGAAAACAATAGAACTTACATTAACAGATTCTCATATCAATTCTTTCACTTCACTTGGAACTTGCTTCCATGTTTTGTAAGTTATCTTAACTTTTTCTCGAGCAAGCACACCAATATAACTCTGCATTTCAGCAGCAACTTCTCTTACTGGTTGTCCAAGCGGATTGAATCTTACCTCTTTTCGAATTCCCTGAACCCTCTGCCTAGAAAGCTTATCTAGATGTGTACGACCTCTAGATGTTCTTGTTGTTTCAGTGTCTGTAGATCCCAACATTTCCTTTCCATCAAAACTCTTGTCAGTAGAAGTAGATGCAATTTTTTCTTTGCCCTTTCCAATCAATGCAGGCTGTCCTGATCTCTTGCTCGGTTCATGAATTGTGTCATCATCATGAGACCCAATTTTAAGCTTTCTAAAGGATGTCATAGTCCTGATTTAACCTGTTCAACAAAAAAGCGAAAAAAACATATCAGTATAGAAATAAATAAACAATATATACAACAAAAAATACGATAAGAAATTCATCTTCAATAGAAATTCAACAGATACAAAGATAAATAAAAGTATAACTTCAATATTGTCCACAAACTCCGATTCAAAAGTAAAATACATATCAATATTGTCTACAAATACATCTTCAAAAGTAAAATATTTTTGGTTAAACATTGTCGACCCAAGTCCCATCACAATATTCACGAAGGTATGATGGTTTATTGTCATATGCTCCATCAATACCCATTGATGGCAACCCTCTGGTAAAAGATTGATAGTGAATTAAAGTGTCTTCCAATTCATCATCATTGACGTGTTCAAATGACTCTCTAGTAGGAGTTGCAAGTACAATACTCCATTCAGGATCTTCTACTTGCTTTGCTTGAATTCCCAAGATAAAAGAGTCGGATTTGAATCCAATTCTTTTCAAATTTACCAATGTGAAACCAAGATCATCTACTTTAATACCATTATTATTCTCCACCCACTTACATTTGAACATTGGAATTTGAAATTTGTGGTAATCGAGTTCCCATATTTCTTCAATAACTCCATAAAAAACCATGTCTGAAACAATTGGGTTTTTATCCTTTGCACTGGCAACTTGCATTGTCTTTGCGACTAAGCTTACTCCAGAGTTTTGAGTAACTCGTATATCATCACATTCTTTTGTAGCATATGTAACCCCATCAATCAGATAGCTAGAATACTTTAACACTTTGTTGCTAGGTCCACGCGCCATCCACTTCAATCTTTCTGATATTTCATGGGTGGAATGGTCAACTAAATGTGCAACCTATATTTCACAATGCCATAAATTTAGATTTTACGTAAGATACCAAGAGTTGTATGCATGTCAATATATAGTATTTTGGAACTTACAGTATCAGGCAACCAGTTAGTAAACGTTCGATTATGCTCATCTTGTAACAAATTTTTGGACTTGGCTTTATGACGAAATCTTGATTTCAAATCCACCATGTGTTCCCTAATGAAATAATTTCTAATAGATAAACCAATAGAATGTATGAAAAGTGCATGAAAGAATTGATAGGCTGGAGATCTTACTCGACATAAGGATCAATCTCAATATAATTTGTCAATACATGACGATGTGCTTGTTGCAGCTCATCATGACTAGTGGAGTGCAAAACTGCTCCCAATAAAGGCTTAGTAAGTTCTACTTCTCGATGCCTTGAGGGTATCCCAATTGTGTGGACATTAGATAGATAATCTGAGCAAAATTAGACAGCCTCTTCAGCAATGTAACATTCGGCTATACACCCATCAGGCCAATTGCGATTGCGCACATAACCTTTCAAAATCTTCGTGAATCTTTCAAATGGGTACATGTGCCTATACCAAACCGGTCCACACAATTTGACCTTCCGCACAAGATGAACAGTTAAATGAATAATTATATCAAAAAATGAAGGAGGAAGTACTTTTCAAGTGAACACAATTGTGGGGACCCGAACGCTAATCATCTTCTTAATCATTTTAGGGATTTAATTATCAATTAAATATAAACAGGGTCTAAAATTATTTTTTTTTCAAAATACAAGTGCGAAACGTAATGGAATTTACTAATATACATCTCAGTATAGAAATACAATAATAAACAATAATCATTCAAACTAGTCTAAGGTTCAACTACTAATTTCAAGTATTAAACCAAGTCTACAATAAGTCCGGAATCTCCACTCTAAACTCGTCTTCTCTCATCATCTTCTTGACCCCGATCTTGTCCCACCTGTTGTCATGCACACATACAAACAAGACAACAGCCGGATAACTCCGGTGAGAATAAATCCCAGTATAAATAATGTATACATGCATTTAACTAAATTAACATAAAAACATGAATTATATCTTATCATATGTAGCATAATCGAACAATATGTATCAATACCAATCTGTAAATAACATCTGAATCGTAATCTACGAAACATAAATCAATATAAATCTGTAAATCAAGTTCTAGTCTCTATATCTAAGACTCGACTCATCTCTCATTCTAATATAGGGATCCCGGTGAATAAGAACGTAACAAGTCTCCCACCTACTACCACCAGTCGCAGTGGCGGTACGTTCTTATTTCTGGACTTTGGTCTAGCTGTATCGAATAATCTACAATAAGAACAATATCTGTATCTTAATCATATCGATACACCAAACGTCCAGTGCCTTGGCGTATCTACCAAGACTAAGCCTAGTCTGACAATGTGCAATGGGTCAGTGACTATACTATCAAAATCTAACCCCTCTGTCAGTGACTCTCACTCAATAGCTCTCTGTTTTCTACTTCTAATTCATTAGAATAAACATAATCATTAAAATACAAGGGTATAAAAACAATACCATACAAGTATGTGGTTTAGGGAAACTCGAGTTAAATCTAACTCAAGTCTATCTCCCAATTAACATCAATTTATACCTTTCTCTTCTCGGTCTGATGAAGACGAAGTCTTGTATTCGAATCTGTCCATACCGAATCTGAAAATGACGATCGCATAAATACAATATCAGTATATAACTCAGTTCAAAACTTGTTCTGATCAATACTCAAATCAAACACAATCTGATTAATGTCAATGACATAACAATACAATCTCAATCAATACTGAATCTGATCAATATCAATCAACTGATGTTTCGACGGCATAATAATACAGTCTTGATAATCCCGTCAATCTCAACATTACAGATATACTACTAGAATTCATAATCAGTATCAGTACAATTCATAATCTGAATAATAACACAACTCTGATATAGAATCTCAACTAAATCAACTCTGAAATTCATAATAATTGTATAGCCAGTCTATTCTTTAATCTGACTTCAATTATACAATGTCTAATGTAGCAGAAACATCATATCTGATTCGTATTCAATTCTGACAATATCATAATTTCAAATCATGTCTAAACGTAACAAAACTTACGTCCAGTTGTAGCCTGCATCAATAGGAACTCAGTACCGAAGTCGGATTCAAAATCAGACGGCCGGATTTTGCACCATCGCGATCCTAAGCTTCACGGACTCATTTCCCCAAAGTTTCCTTCGTTTTTTCCTTTTTCATTGCTTATGAAATGCTTGCATATATATATATATATATATATACGTTACATGCATGAAGGCAAGTGGCTCACTCCTTCACATAACACGTCTCGCGCATATGCGCGACACAATCCGCGCATATGCGCGAGACCTACGGGTCTCGGCTTTTAACCACTCGCGCATATGCGCGCTTCATCTCGCGCATATGCGCCAAAGTTTCTGGACGGGTCGCGCATATGCGCGCCTTATCTCGCGCATGTGCGCCGATACCTGTCGCGCATGTGCGCGGGGACTCTTCTTGTACTTCATGTCAAATCTTCTTTCGGCTCTCCCGGTCCAATACAATGCGTATATAATCAACTTAATTATCAACAAAACAAGTCTGATTATGATAACCGAATTCTCGGGCCTTACAACAATATCAACATAATCTCTCTTTGCAATTCATCCAACTTTAAGACATCTATCACTTTACTATATAACACATTGTAGAAGAAACACAGCCGGGTGATAGTGTCTCTTACATGTTTTGGCAAGACACCGCGGATGGCCACTGGAAGCAATTGTTGAATTAAAGTGTGATAGTCGTGTGACTTAAGGCCAACAAGTTACAAATCCTTCAACGAGATAAGATTTCTAACATTGGATGAGTAACCTACAGGTACCTTTACTCCCGACAAAGAATTGCAAATACTTCTTTTCTTCGCCCCAATCCTTGGTGCCAATTCAGTCCTTAAATTCATTTCCAAAAGATCTAATCTTGCTGCTACTCCGTCCTTTGTTTTTCCTGGAACGTCAAGTAGCGTACCGATGAAACTTTCACAAACATTTTTTTCAATGTGCATCACATCAAGAATATGTCGAACATGTAGTCTTTCCAATACTCAAGTTCAAAGAATATTGATTTCTTTTTCCAGCATGTTATCCTATCATCGTTCTTTGACTGAAGCTATCCGCTGAATTTTTCACAATGATAATTAATTCTTTGAACTCTTTCTAAAATTTCATTGCCACTCAATGATTTTGGTGCGAGGTTAAATTCTTGCTTCCCATTAAATGCCTTTTTTTGTCTTCGACAAGGATGACTTAAAGTAGAAACCTTCTATGGCCTATATATGACATTTTTCTACAATGCTTCAACCTTGTCGAATATGTTTCTTTTGCACAAATAGGACATGCATGATATCCTTTCACAGCACATCCTGACATGTTCCCATATGCAGGAAAATCATTGATTGTCCATAGTAAAACAGCTCTAAAAAAGAAACTTTCTTCTCGATAAGCATCATATGCTTCAACACCTTTATCCCATAAGCATTTTAAGTCTTCAATAAGAGGTGCTAAGTAAACATCAATATAATTACCCGACTGTCTAGGACCAGATATCAACAAATTGAGCATCACAAATTTTCTCTTCATACACAACCATGGTGAAAGATTGTATGTGATCATTAAAACAGGCCAACAACTATATGCAGAACTCATCAGACTATGAGGATTGATCCCATGCTGATATAGCCAATCTAAGATTTCTTGGCTCATAAGCAAAATCTGGTCACATGCGATCAACTAATTTCAAAGAGGGCGAATCAGCTTGATGACGCAAGAATCCATCACGAATTCTTTTATCAGCATGCCAAGTTAACTCCTTGGATATCGCCTTATTACGTAACATTCTTTGAAATCTTGGAATAGGTGGGAAATACCACAAGACCTTTGCAGGAATTCCTTTTTTACCTTCGATTTGTTGCCCAACTTCCACCTTGACGTCCCGCAAGTAGGGCAATTTGCAAAATCTTCGTACTCCTTCCGGTATAAGATAAAATCATTAGGACAAGCATGAATTTTCACATAGTCCATCCCTAATGCGCGTAAGCTTTTCTTTGCATCATACAAAGATGAAGGCAATTCATTGTGATCTGGAAGCATTTCTCCAAACAACATAAGTAGATCAGTGAAACTTTTATCACTCCAACTATATTTTGCCTTCAAGTTAAATAATTTCACAACTGCAGATAACTTTGTGAATTTAGCACATCCAGGATATAAAGGTTTATCTGCATCTTCAAGTAGCTTATTGAATTGGCTTGGATTCTCAGCATAACTTTCATATACACAATGCACCATATCTATAGGTTCCTCACTAAATGATTTGTGTTCATCTTGTTCTACTTGATCATTATCATTCATTGAGTTCTCTTTCGTAGATCTTTCCCCATGCCATATCCATGTATAATATGTCAAATCCATACCATTACAATACAAATGTGCCCTGATAGTTTCAACATTTTTCTTCCTTAGATTACCACATCTTGCACATGGACAAGGTATTGCATCATAATGGATAGCATTTTTTAGTGAAAACTGCAAGAAAAACTCTACTCCAACATCAAATTCACGTGATAGCCTATCTTTTGACATCAATTCTTTGTCCATTCTTGGTACAACTACTCAGCTAACAATGAGCCCATCCCCTTCAATACAATTTTAAATTATATAAAAAAATATTTTATTGATAACCTCTCTTTTTAATATATATATACACACACATGTATACACAAAGAGAATTTTGTTACAAACACCAAAAATTGTTTTAAAATTTATATTTATATTATAGAAGTTGGTTAATGGTTGAATTCGTGTAGCTACTCCTTACCCTAAGTAGGCTAGTAAGATTCCTGCAAACTTCCCATATCAGCATACACCGAAAGGCGCTGGAAGTAGTTTACATTCCTGCAAGACCTGCATCAAATAAGAAGCTTTGGAATCACACTCGAATAATGATTTCAACTTTACAAAAAAACATTCAAATCTCTAATATACACTTGCACAAGATCTGCACTCTAACTGACACAGAATATAGGGGTGGCTTTCTCCACCAAACAACGGTCTCGGTTAAAAGAGGACTCAAGGAGGAATTTCGAGTCTAAAGCTAATTCTTCACAGCCAAGAAAAAACTATAACTTGGAAATGGGACTCAATTCCAGGAATAAAAAATGGAGAAAATAAACAAGAAATGAAGCGTGTTTTGAAATCTATATCCTGTGTTTGCTGTTCTTCCTGATTTATAGCCATTGGTATCGGGGTTTGTATATTTGTTCTTGTTGAAACACCGAACCATTTCTATTTCTAGTAGAAAACGAAAATGGGGTCAATATTCCAGATTCATGAAAGGAATTTTTTTAAAAAAATACTGAAAATGTAATCTTCAGACTGAAACGGGCTTCCCTTGACAAATCCTTTAAAAGATTCAGATTTCGATCGAGATTAGAAATGGAAAATCAAAAATAAAAACTTGGAAATGAAACCTGGCCAGGAGCAGTGTTGATGTAATGCCCGAGATTTAATTACGGTAATCAGACGCTGATTAATTAACATAATTGAGATTTCAAGAGCAAAGGAAGTTGCGATAGGAGAAGCCGAGCGCCAGGGGATGAGAATATGAGGGCTTGGACAGAAAGTCTGGCGCCCGAGCGGTAGTTTTTGACCGCCCGAGCGCCAGTGTTTAACAAGCCGAGTAACCGAACAGAGTGTTCGGCGCCCGAGCGGTAAATATTAACCGCCCGAGCGCCGCTTGCAAAATATGGAAAATGATGACACGTATCATTAAGATGAAGCTGATATATTTATATGTATCACGCCTTCAGAATTCATATCAAAGGAAGAAAAGGAAGCACGAGAAAGAATTGAAGAATTCTTACGCCTTTAGATTTCGATCCGCCCGTCCGATTTTGAATCCGACTTCAGTACTGTGTTTCTATCGACGCAGGCTTCAATTGGGCGTAAGTTTTACTACGTTTTGATATGTCTTGAAATTATGATACTGCCAGAATCAGATATAATCCATATATGTTGTTATTGCGATATCAGACATTGTATAATCGAAGTCAGATCGAAGAACAGATTGTGTATATAATTGTTATGATTTTTTGAAATGATATGACTTAGATTGTACAGATTTGAGATTATAATCTGTTATTGCTGGGATTATGCGTTTTATCGATATCGATCATGTCTCGTGATATTATATCTGTGATATTGAAATTGACGGAGTTACTGAGACTGTATTATTATGCCGTCGAAACATCAGTAGATTGGTATTGATCAGATTCAGTAGTGACTTCGATTATATCGTGACATCGTCGATATGGATTAGATTGTATCGTGATTCGATATTGATCAGATTATGTCTTGATTTGCATATTGATCAGAACAGGCCGTCAATTGAGCTGTATATTGACATAGTCTATCCGATATTGTCATTTCAGATTGGATATGGACAGATTTGATTTTGAGACTTTGACTTCGTCAGACCGAGAAGAGAAAGGTATAAATTAATGTTGAGTTGGGATTGCACAACTCGAGTGAGGTTTGGCTCGAGTTTCCCTAAATCACATACTTTACCTTATTGTATTGATTTGATTGATGTACTTGTTCTCTTGATTTAGAGATAACAGGTATTAGACGAGTAATCTTGTGACAGAAGTGCCTGATAGTGGTGGGATCGCTACGGGCACATTGCACGATGTCACAAGATAGTGTATTGGCGATAGGACCACAGTCCATGACGGTTAGGTCAGGACACTAGATGTTTGGTTATATCGACTTGGATAGAACTGGAGTCTTTTCTATTACTGTTGGTCGATATAGGAATACCGACAACGTTGCATCCGGATATTTGGCTATCGATGTGGATAGAAAGGTGGCTTCTTCTATTACTGGTGATCGGTACCGTATGGATGTGGATAGAATCGTAACTCTTCTATTACTGATGATCGATATCATATCGATGTGGATAGAATCGAAGTTTCTTCTATTACTGGTGATCGATACTATACCGATGTGGATAGAATCCGAGCTTCTTCTATTACTGGTGATCGATACCCTATCGATGTGGATAGAACTGGAGTCTTTTCTATTACTGTTGGTCGATATGGGAATGCCAACTTCTGGAAACCGGGATCCCTAGACTAGGATTGATTCTTGTCATAAATGTGGAGTCATGAGTCTAATTGACAGTTTATATTGAGTTACGTTGATTATGTTCCTGAATATGGTACATGATAAATTATGTTCCTGATGATGGTACATGTTTAGAATAGGATTTATTCTTGATATGGATTTATATTCTGATTTGAATACATGTTAGACATATCTGTTATATGCTTTTTTATTGTTTTTATGATTGCATGTATACATGATTTATACTGAGAATATAATTCTCACCGGAGTTATCCGGCTGTTGTCTTGTTTGTATGTGTGCATGGCAACAGGTGGGATAGGATCAGGGTCAAGAAGAGAACGAGGCTGGACTAGATAGTTTGGAGATCCGGGCTTCGAAGCAACTTAAGATTCAGCACTGATATATAGTTGAACCTAGTTGAATTCTTGTAGATAATACAAGATTTATATGTTTATGTTTAGTATGTAATCTGAATTGAATTACATTACGTTTCCGCTTTGTAATTTAAAAAAAAATTAGACCCTGTTTATGATAATTGGTTGAATTATTCCTAAGGACGATTAAGGAATGAATTAGCGTCCGGGTCCCCACAACAGGTGGTATCAGAGCATTAGGTTCCAGAACAGTAGGTTCTAGAATTGTAGATTCTTGAGACTGAGATAGAAGCTAGTGAGCGGGGTAGATTGAGTTTTCTTTCCTGCTTTTGATTGCTAGCATGTGACTTATTATAATGTTGACTTACATTGTGTATGCTAGCATGCTATTATGTTTACCGCATTTAAATACATGTTACCTGAATACCTGAGTTGATTTGGTAATGTGTTTGATTTGAAAATAAATCGGAACCAATTCTTGATCAGAAGGTAAGCTGATCAGGAAGGGACTGAGATTGATTTATCTCATGTGGTACTAACCCTTGTGGTAATTAGATATACCTCCAAGAAGAATTCGAGTATTGGGTAGTACTTCGACGGATCAGATGGATGAGACAAAAACTTTGATGGAAACACAGATGAAGAGGTTTCAATCGTTTCAACCGCCGATTCTGAAGGGTAATGAGACACCAGTGGAGTGTGAGAATTGGTTAGATGATATAGAGATACTGTTTGATTCACTTGATTATCCAATTGAACAGAGAATTAAACTGGTGCCCAATCAGTTACACGAGGTCGCTAGGAGTTGGTGGATTACAACCAAAAGAGTATTAGAACAGCGGGGCACGGTGATTACGTGGGAAGTCTTTAAAGCTGAATTTTATCGAAGATTCTTCTCAGGATCATACCGAGAGGACAAGAGAGCAGAGTTTGAGAATTTGAGACAAGGCCAACTGAATATTGAAGAATATGTTGCTAAATTCTCTACTCTACTGCATTTTGTTCCTCAGATAGCTGGGAATGATGAAGCTGTAACTGAGCAGTTCATCAAAGGATTGAATTCAGAGATAGTTGCATTGATAAATATGCAGCGACCTTACCATTTTGCTGATACTTTGAATAAAGCAAAAAGAGCTGAGGCGAGTCTGGTTAGACAACAAGAAAGGTTGTGTGCAATGTAACCCCAGACACAACAATTCCCTCTCCGATTGGATAGTGGCAGTACGAGTGGGAAGAAAAATTTGCTGAAAGCTCGAAAGAAACAGTTCAAGAAGTTAGGGAGCGGTTCATCTAGCTCCAGTGGTTCTTGCCCAAGTTACACCGGAGTTTATTGCAGGACTTGCGGAGGGAGACATCCCATAGAGCAGTGCCAGGGAGTGACTGGTAGGTGCAATATCTGTAAACAGCAGGGACACTTTGCTAGAGTTTGTCCACAGAAAGGTTCCCGAAGATTTCAGGGAGCAGAATCATCGAGCGGTAGTGATTGAGGAACAGACCCAGGACACACATTATGATATAGTGACAGGTAATAATCTTTTATGATTATGTTGCATATGTATTAATATATACTAATCCATTCCCTACGATTATCTTGGACTGAGTTGTATTGATATATGTTATACCTGCTGGGTCTGTATTACTGTAGTATTGATCTTTGTACCTTTTGGGGAGAGGAATTGATATCAGTGACTTCTGTGATATATTGTGTACTGCAGTAAAAAGAGAATGAGATTGAATTAGATTGTATTGTACTTGTGTTGTCTGATTCTGACTACATTACTGATATTGATATGCTAACAAGTACAGAACTATTATAGATTCTTGCCAGGAGATGCTAAGATTCGGACCTGAAATGACCAAAGAATGAATGATATACGGTAGGGATTCTCGATTTTGAATTCCTTGATATCCGTATTATGTATGATTCGATGATTATCTAAAAGAATGGAGTAATTCCTTATGTATTCAGTTGATTACTGGAGTTGAACCTATCAGGGAATGATTTTCCAGTAGCAGGAGAGTTGCTATAGTCGTTCCAGATGAAATTATGGATTTGTCCTATATATGGAAAGCGATTTCAGCCTTGATTCGATATCAGGGTATGATTGATTGAATCGAACAGTTGAAATTTTATTGAATATTCTGGGAACTGAGATTGTTGTATACATAATTGTTCAGATATGAATCTTTATTTTAACAGAGGGTATTCAGAGTCTACGATATCTGAAGATAGTATATTGACTGACTATAGCAGAGTTGAGACCGTGATCTGTGGATGAGAACGACATTGAAAATGGCAGAACTTCATAAATGTCAGAAATGTCAGAAATTGCGTTTTATGTGTTTACTAGATTAGTATAAATGATTGGTATTTTGAATCCGATCCGATATTGCTATTATTCTGAATCCGTATTTGATGCCGATTGTTACGAACCGTTGAAATTATATACAGTTCAAGCCGACTCAGAGTTGATTTTGAGAATTACAGCAGTTCAGAAGTTTGATCAGACTGTTCAGAACTTGATTTTGATAGTCAGAACAGTGCGTCGATTAGAATACCAGGTAGGTAATGTTTTAGTTTATATAACTAGCTGATTTGTTTGTCCTAGATATTTCGAATTTGAAATGACATGTATTGTCAGATGCACACAATAATAGATTCAGTATTATTCTGGTAATAGGAAATGTGTGATAATTCGAACGGACAGTTTTGATGTAAACAAATGAAATCAGTTATGTCAGAATTTGTATTGAAATGTCTAAATCGCTGACAGATGAAGACAGAAAGATAGAAACCAGGAGATTGGTTATACAGATTATCGATTCTTGAATAGAAATGGGGGTACATTTCTATGAATTTCGTGACGAAACTATCGAAAATCTTGCTATGACGGTGATATGATGTGATTATTATTGAACGATTGTTCAAATCTGCATATGTTATAGTGTACAGGGTGACGTATAGATATGATCAGACGACTTAGATGTATGTCAGAAAAGGGGTCAGATTGTATTGAATACCCGAGTTACTCATATCAGGCTATGATTTTCGTTTGATCTTGTACTTTTGACAGAATAGATAACATGATCTTTCATCTATCGTCTATAGATAAATGGATAGTCGGAGCGAACTATCCTGATACTAGAAGATATCCAGGAACTGTAGTGCTTGATTTTAGCACTAGTTGATACGATGTGTTATCACTTTGTGAATGATTGTACAACAATAGCTATCAGAT
The DNA here is from genome assembly GCF_025594145.1 of Primulina tabacum. NCBI lineage: Eukaryota > Viridiplantae > Streptophyta > Magnoliopsida > Lamiales > Gesneriaceae > Primulina > Primulina tabacum. The sequence goes on along the minus strand of NC_134555.1, from coordinate 15,692,547 downwards.
GAGTATTGAAATAGCTTCAGTCCAGGTATTGTACAGTGAGAACGGTAGATTTTCTTCGTATGAGAATAATATCTCCGAGATACCTGAGATTGGATCGGATAGGATCAAAAATATGATAAAGAAAATGAAACTAATTTAGAAGAAATAAAGATAGCTCAGAATAAATAGATTGAATATATCAACGTCGGATGATGACTGTTGATATTTGAAGCTGGAAGATTGAATATAACCTTGATTGGAATTATCAGAGTTGATAGAAGATGTTAATGTTGATTTGTTATGAGCTGTTGATGGATATATACGGATGTTGTATAGCCAGTATTGTAAGATTAATTCTGTTAGAGCTATTTCGAGTGGTATTATGATATTATACTTCTTGAATTATTATTCCAGATTGAAATCTGAAATCCGTGAAAGAGAGATACTTCAGAATGAAGACTACTCTGCTGTTGGAAGTACAATAAAGTCATTAGGGCCTCGAAAAGGCTACCTGGAAAACTGAGTCTGATATGAAGTAACGACGTTCAGAGTATTTCACTGATGTGAGTTTCTGATTGATTTTGTTATACATTTCTTTCTTTGTCTGATCTGATTGCCTGTGATTTCGGGGACGAAATCATATCTAAGGGGGGGAGAAATGTAATGCCCGAGATTTAATTACTGTAATCAGACGCTGATTAATTAACATAATTGAGATTTCAAGAGCAAAGGAAGTTGCGAGAGGAGAAGCCGAGCACCAGGGGATGAGAATATGAGGGCTTGGACAGAAAGTCTGGCACCCGAGCGGTAGTTTTTGACCGCCCGAGCGCCAGTGTTTAACAAGCCGAGTAACCGAACAGAGTGTTCGGCGCCCGAGCGGTAAATATTAACCGCCCGAGCGCCGCTTGCAAAATATGGAAAATGATGACACGTATCATTAAGATGAAGCTGATATATTTATATGTATCACGCCTTCAGAATTCATATCAAAGGAAGAAAAGGAAGCACGAGAAAGAATTGAAGAATTCTTACGCCTTTAGATTTCGATCCGCCCGTCCGATTTTGAATCCGACTTCAGTACTGTGTTCCTATCGACGCAGGCTTCAATTGGACGTAAGTTTTACTACGTTTTGATATGTCTTGAAATTATGATACTGCCAGAATCAGATATAATCCATATATGTTGTTATTGCGATATCAGGCATTGTATAATCGAAGTCAGATCGAAGAACATATTGTGTATATAATTGTTATGATTTTCTGAAATGATATGACTTAGATTGTACAGATTTGAGATTATAATCTGTTATTGCTGGGATTATGCGTTGTATCGATATCGATCATGTCTCGTGATATTATATCTGTGATATTGAAATTGACGGAGTTACTGAGACTGTATTATTATGTCGTCGAAACATCAGTAGATTGGTATTGATCAGATTCAGTAGTGACTTCGATTATATCGTGATATCGTCGATATGGGTTAGATTGTATCGTGATTCGATATTGATCAGATTATGTCTTGATTTGCGTATTGATCAGAACAGGCCGTGAATTGAGCAGTATATTGACATAGTCTATCCGATATTGTCATTTCAGATTGGATATGGACAGATTTGATTTTGAGACTTCGACTTCGTCAGACCGAGAAGAGAAAGGTATAAATTAATGTGGAGTTGGGATTGCACAACTCGAGTGAGGTTTAGCTCGAGTTTCCCTAAATCACATACTTTACCTTATTGTATTGATTTGATTGATGTACTTGTTCTCTTGATTTATAGACAGCAGGTATTAGACGAGTAATCTTGTGACAGAAGTGACTGATAGTGGTGTGATCGCCACGGACACATTGCACGATGTCACAAGATAGTGTATTGGTGATAGGACCACAGTCCATGACGGTTAGGTCAGGACACTAGATGTTTGGTTATATCGACTTGGATAGAACTGGAGTCTTTTCTATTACTGTTGGTCGATATAGGAATACCGACAACGTTACATCCGGATATTTGGCTATCGATGTCGATAGAAAGGTGGCTTCTTCTATTACTGGTGATCGGTACCGTATGGATGTGGATAGAATCGTAACTCTTCTATTACTGATGATCGATATCATATCGATGTGGATAGAATCGAAGTTTCTTCTATTACTGGTGATCGATAATATACCGATGTGGATAGAATCCGAGCTTCTTCTATTACTGGTGATCGATACCCTATCGACGTGGATAGAACTGGAGTCTTTTCTATTACTGTTGGTCGATATGGGAATGCCAACTTCTGGAAACCGGGATCCCTAGACTAGGATTGAGTCTGTTCTTAAATGTGGAGTCATGAGTCTAATTGACAGTTTATATTGAGTTACGTTGATTATGTTCCTGAATATGGTACATGATAAATTATGTTCTTGATGATGGTACATGTTTAGAATATGATTTATTCTTGATATGGATTTATATTCTGATTTGAATACATGTTAGACATATCTGTTATATTCTTTTGTATTGTTTTTATGATTGCATGTATACATGATTTATACTGAGAATGTAATTTTCAACGGAGTTATCCGGCTGTTATCTTGTTTGTATGTGTGCATGGCAACAGGTGGGATAGGATCAGGGTCAAGAAGAGAACGAGGCTGGACTAGATAGCGTGAAGATCCGGGCTTCGAAGCAACTTAGGATTCAACAATGATATATAGTTGAACCTAGTTGAATTCTTGTAGATAATACAAGATTTATATGTTTATGTTTAATATGTAATCTGAATTGAATTACATTACGTTTTCGCTTTGTATTTTAAAAAAAAAATTTAGACCCTATTTATTATAATTTGTTGAATTATTCCTAAGGACGATTAAGGAATGAATTAGTGTCCGGGTCCCCACAGTTGATTCTACAGCTCTTCGGTCGAGTGTTTTATACACGGTGGTCGGTCGATCTTCCTTGGCGGTGAGAAGCGGAGGCGTCGGGCTTGACACTTTGGAGGGAAAGAAGGCGACGTAGGCGGGAATGGGTTGGGGTTTTCTTTTCTTCTCTCGTTTATTACAATTGTATGTATATATGTGTGCTTAAATAAGTTATATTATATATTCTACAAATTTATTTTAAAAAAAATTGAACTACGACAACGGTTTTACAAACACCGTTGTCGTTAATCAAATAAAACACAAAAAAACGACAACGTTTTTAAATACTGTTGTCGTAGTTCTAAAAAACGAGCTGAACGACAATAGTTTACACAAACCATTGTCTTTGACCCTTGACATAAACACATAGAGACAACGGTTTTTAAAAACCGTTGTAGTAGCCCAAAAAAACACTCTCATAGACAACGGTTTATAAAAACCGTTGTCGTAGATTAAAAAAAAGCGCTCATCAACAACGGTTTTTAAAAAACGTTGTCGTAGCCCAAAATCAAACGCTAATACACAACGGTTTTTAAAAACCGCTGTTGTTGCCCAAAAATAAAACGCTAATACACAACGGGTTTTAAAAACCATTGTTGTATAAAAAAAAAACGCTCATAGACAACGGTTTTTAAAAACCATTGTTGTATAGACGGCAAAGACAACGGTTTTTAACAAACCGTTGTTAAAAGCAAAAAACACAACGGTTTTATAAAAAATCGTTGTAGTAGGTGTGTTGTTGAATTTGAATTTTCTTGTATTGACATATATTTAACATACAAGTATAATTATTTGGTTTAATTATTTTAAATTTATCACTTTAAAATAATTATTTCTAATTCTTGCCAAATACTGAATAATTAAATTCGGGTTCTCACATTCTCCCCTTTTAATAAAAGATTTCGTCCTCGAAATCTAGCATACACCACTTACACAAAGTGGTTAAAATATTTACCACTGAAAATACATAAGAAAATCATAGTACATGGAGTTATTCATCATAATTTCAAACAAGTAAGGCCACTCTTGATGCATTCTAGCTTCTAACTACCATGTAGCTTCTTCTATCCCATGTCTACTCCAATGCACAAAAAACAAAGGAATCATCTTGTTACTGAGTTGCTTCTCTTTGCGATCAAGAATTTGAAGTAGATGCTCAACATATCTTAAGGAACTATCTAACTCCACATCCTCGGTACTCAAAACATGAGATGGATCTGGCTCGTACTTCCGCAGCATAAATACATGAAACACATCGTGTATCGCAGACAAACTCTGCGGCAAGTCCAAACGATAAGCCAAAGTTCCAATCCTCTCAACAATTGCATACGGACCAATATAACGTGGAGCGAACTTCCCTTTACGTCCAAATTTCATAGTACCACGAAACAGTGTTACTTTCAAGAAAACATAATCGCCAACAAGGAACTCTAAAGGCCGACGCCTTTATTAACATAAATTGCTTGACGATCCTGGGCTGCTTTCATTCTTTTCCAGATCAATTCAACTTTATCTTTCATTTCTTGTAAAAACTCTGGTTTAGACATATGTCGTTCTCCTACATCTTCCCAACAAATTGGAGATCTGCACTTTCTGCCATATAAAGCTTCAAATGGTGTCATACCGATTGTAGTCTGAAAACTATTGTTGTACGAGAATTCGACCAGAGACAATGATTCTTGCCAACCACCCCTGAAATCCATTACAACTGCTCGTAACATATCCTCTAGAGTCTGGATTGATTTTTCTGACTTACCATCTATTTGGGGATGATAAGTAGTGCTCATGGCCAACTTTGAACCCAAAGCTGATTGCAAACTACTTCAAAATTTTGAAGTAAATCTTGGATCACGGTCTGATACTATGGTTACTGGCACACCATGCAATCTTACCACATGATCAATGTACAATTTCGCCATTTTCTTGTAAGTATAAGTACGGTCATATGGAATAAAATGGGCTGATTTAGACAATCTATCAACAATCACCCAAATTGCATCACAACCACGATTAGAACGAGGTATGTGTGTCACGAAATCCATAGCAATGTGCTCCCAATTCCACTGTGGTACTTCAAGACTATGTAACATACTGCCAGGTCTCATTCATTCAGCTTTAACCTATGGGAATGTTAAAAATTTAGCCACGAAATCAGAAATTTACTTCTTTATACCTTCCCACCAATAATGAGCTCTCAAAGTATGATACATCTTTCGATTTCCTGGATGAATGCTATGTCAACTACAATGTGCTTCATGTAGTATAGCTTCTTTTAGATCTATAAAATTAGGAACCAAAAGTCTCCTATTAAAGCGCAAACCACCATCTGAGGCAACACTGAACTTATCTGACTGATCTGTTTGAGCCAATTCTTTCAATCTATGAATATGCGGATCAGTTCTCTGTGCTGTTTTAATGCTTATAATTATATGTGGCTCGACTTTAATAGATGAAACTATAAAGTAATCTTCAGTTGTTTGATAAGTCCATCCTGATGTTCCCAAATGCTCGTGGACTTTAGAAATATTCAGAGATGTTAGCATAGCGTTTTGAGCTTTCCTGCTAAGTGCATCTGCAACTAGATTCATTCGCCCTGGTTGATATTGAATCTCACAATCAAAGTCTTTAAGAAACTCCATCCATCGACATTGTCTCATATTCAAGTCGAACTGTGTGAAAAGATATTTAAGGCTCTTGTGATTAGAAAAAATCACAAACTGTTCACCGTACAGATAATGACGCCATATTTTTAACGCAAACACAATGGCAGCCAATTCTAAATCATGAACTGGATATCGAGTCTCATGTGGCTTCAACTGCCGAGATGCATATGCAATCACTCGTCCATTTTGCATTAAAAAATATTCCAGTCCATTCAGAGAAGCATCTGTACAAACAAAAAATCCACCTGAGCCTGAAGGTAAAGGTAACACTGGAGTTGTTGTAAACTTTTCCTTCAAAGACTAAAAACTTGATTCAGATTCTGCAGTCCACACAAAACATCGATCTTTTTGCGTTAATTGAGTCATAGGCCTTGCAATTACGGAAACTGTTTCGATAAAACGCCTATAATAACCTGCTAATCCCAAAAAGCTGCGAATCTCAGAAAAATTTGTTGGTGTTGGCCAATTAATAACATCTTCGACTTTACTGAGATCCACTGAAACTCCCAGAGCAGATATAAAATGACCCAAAAATACTACTTTGTCCAACCGAAATTCACACTTAGAAAATTTAGCATATAAATGTGATGCTCCGAGTGTTTGGAGGACTAGTCTCAAATATTCTCGATGCTCCTTTGTTTTTGAATAAATCAAAATGTCATCGATAAAGACAATAACGAATTTGTTTAAAAATTCTCGAAATACACGGTTCATCAAATCCATGAATACCCCTGGAGCATTAGTCAATCCGAAAGGCATGACTAAGAATTCATAATGCCAATAACGTGTCCGAAATGGAGTTTTATGAAAATCTTCCTCTCTAACTCTAAGCTGTTGATATCCAGAACGAAGATCGATCTTGGAATACACGGATGTACCTTGCAACTGATCAAACAAGTCATCAATAAGCGGGAGAGGATATTTATTCTTCACTGTAGCTTTATTCAATTGCCGGTAATCAATACACATCCTCATCGTTCCATCTTTCTTCTTTAAAAACAATACTGGAGCTCCCAAAGGTGACATACTTGGTCTAATATAACCTCTCTCCAGTAAGTCTCGTAATTGTTCCTTGAGTTCTTTCAACTCCGCTAGAGCCAAACGATATGGTGCTCTAGAAATAGGGTTCGTCCTTGACATTAACTCAATACTGAAATCTATTTCCCTTTGAAGCGGAAATCCATGAATTTAATCAGGAAATACATCAGGAAATCCTTTACCACAGGAATATCCGAAACATTCAACATTTCTTCTTGTGTCACATTAACTGCATAAATCATGAATCCTTCATTCCCTGCCGATAGCAGTCTAAACATTTCCATCGTTGACACTAATGGAATGCGTGACTGAGAATCATTACCATAAAAGTTCCACTTATTGCCATAATAAGGTCTAAATCTGACAACTCCATGGAAACAATCAACGGTAGCTCGATAATTCGTCAAAGTATCAATTCCCAAAATACAGTTGAAGTCAGACATAGATAATTTGATTAGATTAGTTATCTTAAGGTTATCATCAAATTTAATCACATAGTTCAGAACTATCTCAGGAGACATCAAATACATACCAGCAGGGGGAGACACAGACACCGTATCCAACAACAAGGTAGTAGTTATCTCATGCTCATCGATAAATGCAGCAGACATAAATGAATGAGATGCTCTCGTGTCTATCAATATACATGCAGGATGATAAAAAATAAATCATATACCTGCAATGACCCCTCCGGGCGTCTCATGAGCCCGGTCCTGTGTCAAATCATGCACCCTAGCCTGCTGAGGTCCTGCAAAGTACTGCTGAGTAGATTCTCTTGGCTGTTGGTAGCTAGGCTGTGGATTAGATGGTCTAGGCACCGGGTCTCGCGGAAACTGGATAAATTTTGAGGGCTGATACTGCTGTCTTCCAGCATTAGGACAAACTCTCGCATAATGTCCCGGTAATCCACAAGTATGACAGTCTCCCTGAACTCCAGTGCACTGGGTAGTACGATGCCTACCTCCACATCTCCCACAAGAATCTCGTACATAACCACTAGATCTTCGTCCCCGAGAACTACCTGAACTAGATGAACTGTTGTAAGACTTATTCTTAAACTGCTTTCCCCTAGCCAAGAATTTCTGCTGCTTCGGTGGCTGGTTTGACTCTGGAGGCTGATAAGGAGGTATGCCCACTGGCATCTGAATGCTACTCCTCGACCCTTGGGAAGTAAAAGATAGAACTTGTTGTGATCCTCCCCAAAGCAAACTAGCCTCAATATTCTTTGCCTTCTCTACTGCTTCAACATAGGTAGATGGTGCTCCAGTCATAACCAAAGTATGTATCGTCCGGTTCAGTCCTTGCATAAAACGTGACAGCTTGGATCGATCACTATTAGATACATGATGTACGTAAGCTAGAAGAGCAGAAAATTGAGAGGCATACTCTCCCACTGACATATTTCCCTGAACCAACTCATTGAACTCGGCTTCCTTAGCAGAATAATAAGATGGAGGCGAGTATTATTGAATAAAATGAGTACGGAATACCTCCCAAGAAATTATCTGACCAGATTCTCGGATTGCTTCCTCTATGGCTTCCCACCACAGTTGTGCTCGATCCTTGAGTTGAAAAACAGCTAACTTGAGTCTCAGCTCTGGATTGTACTTCACCAGATTAAACAAATAGTTCATGCTCTTCAGCCACGTTGTTGCCTTTTCGCCACATTCATTTCCAAAGAATTTTGGAGGACGCATATCTTGGAATTTAGCAATTACTAACTCCATTTCTCTCATTCTTTGGGTCAGCTGCTGAACTTCACGATCAACTTCCACATTTCTTGCAACATGCCTTTTTGGACGAATTGGTGGTTCCTGCCCCACCTCTACCTCTATATTCACATTTTGATTTGCTCTTCCTCTAGGGCGGCCACGTCTACCTCTGCCAATACCCTCAATATTTCCTATGTTCTGAGCTTCGGACTCTTGGATAACTTCTTTTCCCTTTCTGCCTCTTCCTACCGTCGCCATTCTACAAAACACAAGGATTATACCACAAGCAGAAAAAAATAATAGCAAACACAGAAGAGTTCAAGGAAAGTTAAAACTTAGTCCACTAGGTACAAATAAACGAAGTGTCAAACTTACTTCACTACCAGCTCTATCTCGGCTAAGTTAAATAATCACAGCATGCAAATAAAATAAAGAGCAAGTAGTAAATCAAATACGCAATCAATTTATTTGTGTCTAAACTCGAGTGTCCTAGACTCTAATTCGAGCATACCCCAGTTACGCTCTGATACCAACTATGAGGGCCCATGCTCCTGATTAATTTTTAATTATCAAATTACCAGGATTTATTAGCGTAAATAGTGAAAACAAATAAAAATTTTCCATTTTGGGCCTACAGAAATTTCGGCAGGACCTCCCCGTAAATAGAACATACCAAAAATTCCAAAACAACACAACAAAACATTTATACTAGAAAATAGAGTCCGTTAAAACAAACAGAATACCAACCGCACATAGTGCCAGCCAAGCTCCATCACATCAAATAGGATCCAACACTCAATAATACAACCATACAAATACACGAGGCATCTCCTCGGCAAAAGACTCAAGATATAGTATAAATATCTGTGGACTCCAAACTCAAACTGACTCACTGGGCTCCACTGGCAGACGCTTCGCCAGCTGCATCAGAACCACCTGTATAACCTGCTATGTAATCACAAAACAAACCACAGCAGCCCCGAGGGACAAGGGTCAAAGCCCAGTACAAAGATCAAATAAATTATAGCATAAATAAGTGACATGCAATGAAATCAATGCAATGCAATGCATGTTGGGTACCAATAATCTCATATATCAAACTGGATCCAAAGAAACGATAGCAACAACTGTTGCCACATGTGCCAGGGGTGTGACGTGTCAAATACGCCCTCGGCCCTGCACATCTGTGTCAGGGGTGTCAGTCTGCAGAACTACTCGGCCCTTCCGCTACTCATCAGATGTGTGACGCTTAAACGCCCTCGGCTCTGATGTCTAAATAACTCATACAAGAGTAAACAGAAATCTCAGAAACAACGGAGTCATGGCTCGATATGAATGCGTGCTCAACAATGCACATAAACCCACAGATTATTCCAATATATTTAAAAACTCACATTTATTTTTAAAAAATTGAGGAATAATCTTAAAATATACCCAAAGAGCACGAAGAGCACATAAACACATAATTCTAATAAAATCACATCAATTAAATTACACGTCGTTATAGACGCTGTAAAGAATCGATCAATCCGTACCTTATCCTTCAAATTAAATTACCACAATAGTTAATGAACTTCTTGGAGCTTTCTGGCTATTAAAAACTATAAATAATTTATTTCCATCAAATAAAGATTCAAATCTTAGCCAAAAACAAGTTACTAATTCCAGCTTGGACCTAAGCTCGGTTTTAAGGTCATAACTCAACAACAACTTAACCAAAACACACTTAACATACATGGCTGAAATTCTAAATCAAAATCCCATATTTCATCAGAAGACATCAGAAAGAAATTCAATTATCTCAACACCGAAAAACGCCCAAAACCAGAAACCATGAGAAATGAGTTCTGTGACAGATCCATGTTTGACATCTATGAGTATAAAATTCATATCTAAATCATCGTTGACTCAAATAGATATCCGTCAATTGGAGATGAAAGAAAACTCAAATATCTAAGGTTTCTTAGAAGAAACAATTTCCAGAATCCTAATAGATAAATCCCAACAGAATTATCAAGAAGATGCTACTACCAACGCAATTCGCGGACAGCAGTCTGTACCTGAACAGGTTCGGCAAAATGAGTATATAACGATTTCAATTCTTAATGAAATTTAACGATTATTATATCAATACGAAGACAACACATAGCTCTACTACAACTCTTATTTGAATCACAAGTCCAGAATCTGAGCGCATAAATGTCATAAACTCGAAATACAGTAGCTAATCTACGCAGCTCCAACACAGAATTCTCTTTTGACACATTTTGGTAGAAAATTCATATCAATCCGTTTTCAATTGGAATCCCATTTCGTCAGTGGCTACAAAAAGCTAACACATAGATCTATAAGTTCTATATGAACCACAAGTCAAGATTCTTAGTGCAAACCACACAAAAACCCTAAAATCAGAAGCCAAAACCTGCAACTCGAAAACAGAAACCAACTTCTTCCGTGGATAAAAATTTAAAACCTAGGCTTAGGGATTACATTCAAAAGCTTCCCTTGAACTTAAATAAAGCTAGAATCAACCTCTTCACATACTAAGGAACCAAGAAAAGTGACAAGCAAGAAGCTGGAAAAAAAACGAAGCAATAGCTCGGCAGCTGAGAAGATGAGCAAGAAAGAAAAAGAAATGGATGAAATGAGAAGAAACGAGAAGATTTAAGGAGGAAATGGATTGGGCTTGGGGGAAAATGGGTTTCCTTCTATACACATATCCATATACATGAATTTAATGATTTATCCCAAATGCTAGAATATGACCCGGTCCAAATATTTACAACTCCCGTGTGCTGTTAAACATCGATGTGTATTTTAATATCGTATATAATGCCAATATTTCTAATACATATTTTTAACAAAAATATAATTATTTGGCTTAATTATTTTAAATTATCACTTTAAAATAATTATTTCTAATTCTTGCCAAATACTGAATAATTAAATTCGGGTTCTCACAGTTTCTTGCTTTTGTGCGAAGGGTTGCCAATTTTATGTTGCTAAGTGCTGTACACGTCGAATAAGAGGGGGACATAAGGCTGGAGTCGAAGTTTTGTGGGTTTTACGAGAGGGCCAATCGATATCTTGAGTTTTCGGGTGTAATTTCCGTGTCACAAACCCATTACCCTCTGTTATTTCTAATTCTGAGACTGATAAGTTGGTTTTATGGAAATGATTTCAACATATGATTTGTATCACTCTTTGTTATCTTCGATTCAATAGCTAATTCGTAATTTTCTGTAAGGCTCGAAGATTTGAGTATGGTAATCTGAAATGATTCGTTAATTAATTGATGTGATTATAGATAGAACGGATCAGACCGGGGGAGCCGGAAAGAAGTTGGAATTTTGTGCGAGGAATGAGTCTCTCGCATATGCGCGACCAGACCAGGCGCATATGCGCGAAATGGGCAGAACACCTCGCGCATATGCGCGACAGGAATCGGCGCACATGCGCGAGGGTACCCGAGAGTTGTGAAGATATTTGAAGGACCTCGCGCATATGCGCCGATTGAGGGCGCGCATATGCGCGAGGCGTTGTGCATGACACGCGCCGAGACATATTGTCTCGCGCATATGCGCCGAGTGATGTCGCGCACATGCGCAAGACGTGTTGAACAAAGAATAAGCCATTTGCCCTCACCATGCAAGATATATATATGAGTTGTAATACATTCCTTCATTGAGAATTTCAGGAGGAAGAACCGAGAGCTTAGGATCTTTAAGGTTCATGTACAAGAATTCTACTCAAGCAAGAATCTAACAGTCCGATTTTTGATCCGAGCTTATATTTGTGCTTCTCTTGTTAAAAACTATCAAAGGAAGTAAGTATTGCTACATTTCAGCATGTTTTGAAGTTGAGATGTTGAGAGAAATCAGATTTTGATTTCTATTATGTGTTCTTGATATGTTGAGACATGTAGAATTGAAACCGGATCGAAGAAATGTTACCGTATGCGATTATTACGATTTTCCAGCATATAGGTGTATGAGATTGTGCAGGTTTCAGCATGGTAGATTGTCTTATGATGAGAAATATGAGTTATTGTTATTGATTATTGGTGTTTGAGTTGACCGGTATCGCGAGATTACGCCGTTATGCCGTCGAATTGTACCGGGAATGAATATTGATACGTACATGTATTGGTTGAGTTATTGATTGATATTGTGTTATTCGACATTGCCATTTCAGATTGATATCGACAAGCTTCGACGTCAAGACTTCGACATCGACAAAGATTGAACCTGGAAAGGTATAATTCAATGTTGATTCGGGAAGGCACAACTCAAATTAGATCCAATTTAAGTTTCCCAAAATCACATACTAGATTGTTTATAATTTGATAGGGTTATGCCTTGTTTATAGTGTTATAGCAATGCAAATAAGATAGGTGAGTCGTTGGCAGGTATGCCAAGATACCGGATGTTCGGTGATATCGACGTACGTAGGAAAAGATCAACTCCTATTGTAGATATTCGATACAGAGAGGACCGAAGTCCGGGAATAAGACGTACCGCCACCCCGATTGGGAGAGTAGGTGGGAGATCGTTACTTTTTATTCACACCGGGATCCCTAGACTTAGATATGAGTCGAGTTAAAGAATAAGATTCGAAGAGTTTTATCTGTATTTACATTTGATTCATGTATTACTGATTCAGGTATTATGGTTGTATATTTATTTTCATGACATGCATGTATACATGTTTTATACTGGGATTTGTTTTCACCGGAGTATCCGGCTGTTGTTGTGTCTGTATGTGTGCATGACAACAGGTGGGACAGGATCAGGGTCAAAGAGAACATGACTGAGATTGGATAGCGTGGTGATTTCGGGCATGAGAGATGAGCTAGTAGTTTGGGTCAAAGAGAACATGACTGAGATTGGATAGCGTGGTGATTTCGGGCATGAGAGATGAGCTAGTAGTTTTACATTTGATATTTAGTTTGTTGTAAACACTAGTTTGTATAAATATGTAATGGAAGAAGACATGTAATTGCTTTTGATGAAATAAAATAGAGGTATTGTTTGTTTATGATTTATATACAATTGTTGTTGATATTAAAAGCAAAATTTTGACCCACATTTTCTAGCAAAGATCCAATTAATCCCAAAGATAATTGAGTTAGAGCCCGGGTCCCAACAACAGGTGGTATCAGAGCAGTAGGTTCTGTAGACAGGAATAGAAGTGAATGAGCGGGGTAGATCGAGTCGTCTTCCTTAGTTTGATGATGCTAGCATGCTATTAATTGTATGTTGATTTACATATGTTATATATGAAAGCATGTTTCTTGCAGTAATACATGTTTACTTGGTTATCTGATTGATTGCGACATGTATTAAGAATAAAATGAATCAGAACCGATTCTGGATCAGAGGTATATGATCAGAGGAGGACTGAGACAGATTGTATAGATTGTGTACTAATCCGTTTGATAATTAGATATGCCTCCTCGAAGAGCAGCAGTGCCTGTGCGTCCGGTACCAGAACAGGGCAGTACTTCTAATGATCCGATGGATGTTACTGCAACACCGATGGAGACACTACTGAAACGGTTTCAATCCTTTAAACCGCCGACACTGAAAGGTACTGAGAGCGCTATTGAGTGCGAAAGCTGGTTAGATGACATCGAGATGTTATTTGAGTCCCTTAACTATACCGATGAGCGACGAGTGAAGTTAATTGGCCATCAACTGCATGAAGTTGCGAAGAATTGGTGGTTTACCACAAAGAGAGCATTGGAGCATCGTGGCACAGAGATCACTTGGAAAGTTTTTAAACAGAGTTCTATCAACGCTTCTTTCCTGTGTCATACCGAAAGGATAAAGGTGTCGAGTTTGCCAATCTGAGACAGGGACAGCTGAACATCAAAGAATATGTGGCAAAGTTTTTGACATTGCTCCGATTTGCTCCTCACGTTGCAGAGAATGACGAGGCCATTGCAGATCAGTTTATCAATGGCTTGAATCCTGATATTTTTACCCTAGTGAATATCGGCAGACCGAACAACTTCGCAGATGCCTTGAACCGAGCCAAGGGAGCGGAAGCGGGACTGATTAAGCAACGAGGACTTTCGTATGCTGCTCCGATTCCAAGACCACCACAGCCCTCACTTCAACTTCCCCCTAGATTCGAGAGTGGTGGTAGTAGCAGTGGCAAGAAAGATCAACTGAAAGCCCTAGGAAAACAGTTCAAGAAGTCGGGTAGCAGTTCATCAAGCTCAGGTGGGTCACGACAGAGGGGTCCTGGCCAGAGTTCAGATTATACAGGGGTGTATTACAGTACTTGTGGAGGTAGAAATCCTACAGATCAGTGTCAGGGAGTGGTTGGGCGATGCAATATCTGCAAACAGCAAGGACATTTCGCCAGAGTCTGTCCACAGAGAGGGTCACAGCGATCTCAGGGTGCAGGATCATCTGCATCAGTATCTCAGCCTGAGAGGCAAGCATCATCTGTCCATTCCTTCCAGCCGTCGCCTGCACAGTCTCAGTCGAGGCCAGGAGGGAGCCAGATTGTGAGCCAACCTCCCAGACAGCAGGCTCGAGTATTTGCACTGACAGAAGAGCAGGCCCAAGATGCACCAGACGATGTGATAGCAGGTAACTGTTTTCTTTGCGGTTTTCCTGCTTATGTATTGATAGATACGGGTACATCTCATACCTTCATTTCTGAGCGCTTTGCATTAATGCATGCTTTACCTGTCGAGTCATTATCTGCCGTAGTGTCTATTTCTTCTCCTTTGGGGAGTGGTTTGATATCAGCGACATTGGTTAGACATTGCATGCTACAATTTGAGGGTAATGAGATTGAATTAGACTGTGTTGTGCTTGCGTTGTCTGATTTTGATTGTATTTTCGGTATCGATATGTTAACCAAGTACAGAGCCACTGTAGATTGTTTCCAGAAGATTGTCAGATTCAGACCAGAGATGGCTGATGAGTGGAAACTCTACGGTAAGGGTTCCAGAGCTCGGATTTTCTTGATATCTGTGTTGTCTATGAGTCGATTGTTGCAGAAAAGAGCAGAGGGGTTCCTTGTATATTCAGTAGATCTACTGAAATCGAGCTCAGCATTGGCAGATCTGCCGGTGGTATGCGAGTTTGTGGATGTATTCCCAGATGAGATTCCAGGGTTACCTCCAGTCCGAGAGGTAGATTTCAGTATCGATCTCCTACCAGGTACCGTTTCTATATCTCGAACTCCCTATAGAATGGCACCCATTTAATTGAAAGAATTGAAGGAACAACTCAAAGATTTATTGGCAAAGGGCTACATTAGACCGAGTGTGTCTCCTTGGGGTGCTCCGGTACTGTTTGTTCGAAAGAAGGATGGTTCTATGAGACTTTGCATCGATTATCGGCAACTGATTAAAGCAACGGTAAAGAACAAATACCCATTGCTTCGTATCGACGATTTATTTGATCAATTGCAAGGTTGTCTACTTTCTGTTTCAAACACGAATTCAGAACAACAGCAATATTCAATCAGATTCGAAACATTACTCATCGATACTGATCTACTAAACTCATAAAACTGTAATTTCTGACAATGCTATCGGTCTCAGCCAACTGATCACGACTTCAACTGTGCTAAGATCAACCGATATACTATCTTTGGATCTAACATGTTCCGAATACAATCTGTCTCGGCCAAGATTCACATCTTAATAGTTTCTGTATACCACTTTCCAGTTCTCAGAATATTCAATACAATACTCAGATATTTAACAAAATCAATCATATTCTTCGAATATACCAGAATATCATAGATCAACTAATCAGAGAATCATCAAAATATTCTAAACACAGAGTTTATCAACTCACAACCATAGCTGATATATCCCAAAGAGAAACACTCAATCAGATGTAACTCTCGGCTAGTAAATCTTCTACCTGATTTTTCAAATCCTTCAATTCAATCGGTATCATTCGGTACGGTGTTTTAAAAGTAAAATAGTACCTGGTATCAAGTCAAGGCTGAAATCAATCTCCCTGGCTGGAATCAAACCCGGACTCTCATCTGGGGAAAACATCAGTAACTCTCATGTCACTGGCAAATCAGCCAATGATGGACTCAACTTCAGTAAGTCAACTGAATACATAAGGAGTCCCTCTGCTCCTTTCTGTAATGATCGAGTCATAGATAATACGAATATCAAAGGAATTCTAAATCTAGAATCCTTACCATACAATATTCCTTCTTCGGCCATTTCAGGTCCGTCTATTGTAACTCTGTACTTGATCAGTATATCAATATCAATAATGCAGTCATACTCAGACAACACAAGTACAATACAAGCTAACTCAGTCTCATTCTCATCTCACTGTAGTATACGATGTTTCACAGAGTTCACTGATATAAAAACTCTCCCCCAAACGGTAAAGAGATAAAATATTACAGTAGACACTGACTCAACAGATAAAACATACATCAATGCAGTTCATTCAGAAATCATACATAGGGTGTACGATAATCTCTCAATACATACACGGAATAATCATAAAAGACCAGTTACCTGCCACTATATCATCAAGTGCATCCTGGGTCTGTTCCTCGGTCACTGCCACTACTCTGCCTTCCTTCTGGCCCTGGTTGTGTTTGAGTAGGGGGTGGTTGGAAAGAGCGAACAACAGATGATGGTCTATCAGTCTGAGTCACTGATCCAGATGATTCTGCTCCATGGAATCTTCGGGAACCTCTCTGTGGACATACTCTCGCAAAATGTCCTGATCATTTGCAGATACGGCAACTACCAGTTACTCCTTGGCATTGCTCAGTGGGATGTCTCCCTCCGCAAGTGCTAAAATAGACCCCCGTGTAACTCTGACTAGAACCACTGGAACTAGACGAACCGCTTCCTAACTTCTTGAACTATTTCTTTCGAGCTTTCAAATAGTCTTTCTTTCCACCACTGCTACTACTAGTCTCAAGTCCGAGAGGTGGTTGCTGTGGTCTCGATGCTGGAGGCACAAATGAAGCTCCTTTCTGTCTCATCAGACTGGCTTCGGCTCTCTTGGCTCTACTCAGAGCATCAGCAAAATTATAGGGTCGGCCTGTGTTTACCAATGTCAATATCTCAGGATTCAATACCTTAACAAACTGATCAGTCACAGCTTCATCATTCTCAGTCATTTGAGGAGAAAAACGTAGCAAGGTAGAAAATTGAGCAACATATTCTTCAATGTTTAGCTGACCCTATTTCAAATTTTCAAATTCTGCCCTCTTATCTTCTCGGTACGAAACTGGGAAAAACCTTCTATAAATTCCACTTTGAAGATTTCCCACGTAATCATTGTACCACGCTGTTCTAAGGCTTCTTTGGTTGCAATCCACCAGCTCTTTGCAACCTCCTGTAACTGATGCCCAATCAGTTTAACTCTACAATCATCCGAGTACTCAAGTGAATCAAACAATATCTCTATATCATCTATCCAGCTCTTATAATCAACAGTCGTCTCAGTACCCCTCAGAATCGACGGTGTCAATGATTGAAACCTCTTCAACTGTATTTGCATCGGAGTTTCTGACACATCCATCTAATAAATCAAGATACTATCCCTGTTCTGGGATTCTTCGAGGAGATAAATCTGATTATCAAAAGGGTTAATAACCAGATACAACAAACATGTTTCAGTCCTCCTCTGATCATCTTACTGCTGATCAAGAATCGGTTCTGATTCACTTTAAATAATACATATTACAAAATCAAATCAGATAAATCAAGTAACATGTATTACAAAGCAGTAAATCATGCTAGCAATCAAAGCAAGGATAGAAAACTCAATCTACCCCGCTCACTAGCATCTATCTCAATCTAAAGGATCTATCGCTCTGATACCAACTGCTGTGGGGACCCGGACGCTAATTCATGTCTTAATCATTATTAAGGTCAAATATAACAATTAAGAAAAGTGGGACTAAATTTTTTTTTTCTTTCTAAATTATAAATGCGGAAACGTAACGGTAATCTATCTGATATACATGTCAAAATCAAAGTACAATTCAGGTACTACATGTCTCTATCTCAACTAGGTTCAACGACTATACATCCAGTGCTGAATCCTATTCTGCTTCTGGGCCCGGATCTCTACGCTAACTATAATCTCTCATCCTCTTCCTGATCCTGATCTTGTCCCACATGTTGTCATTCACACATACAAACCAGACAACAGCCGGATAACTCCGGTGCGAATTACATTCCCAGTATAAATCATGTATACATGCATTTCATAAAAACAAATATAACAGCATGAAACAGAAATTCATACCATGTATCAAAATCGGAAACATGAATCAATACAAACTCTGAATCACACTCTGTGACTCTTAGACTCTGACTCGACTCCTCCTAATCTAGGGATCCCGATCTAAATAAGAACATACACCCACCTACACTCCCGATCGGGGTGGTGGTACGTTCTTATTTACGGACTTTGGCCCTTTCCGTATCGAATCTCAGCGATAGGAGCTGCTCTACTCCTCAACATATCGATACGACCAAACGTCCTGCGTCTTGGCGAATCAGCCACAGACTAGGCACATCCGCCCTGGCATATCTGCCAAACCTCTGTGACAATGTGCAATGGCCCAGTGACGATTCCATCACTATCGGGCACCTCTGTCACGAGATCAATCGTCTACGACTAGGCGCATCCGCCTATGACTCAATACATAAATCAATAGACCAAAGATATCAATCTCATTCAATTGCAAATATCAATGCAATAAGGTAAAGTATGTGATTTTGGGAAACTCAAGTCGAATCTAACTCGAGTCGTGCAATCCCGCATCAACATCAATTTATTCCTTTCGTTTCGTTCTGTCGATCTGACTCTATCGAAGTCTCGAACTCACTTCCTGTCAAATCAATCTGGCTCTGTCGAAGTTTCGAAGTTGAAGCTATCAATGTCACTCAATCTGAAATGACGTATTGAGAAATACAATATCAATATGCAACTCAATTCAAAATCTGTTCTGATCAATAAAAAGTCAAGACATACTCTGATCAATGTCAATGATACAACGATACAATCTCAATCAATACTGAATCTGATCAATACCAATCTACTGATGTTTCGACGGCATAATAATACAGTCTTGATAACCCCGTCAATCTCAACATCCCAGATATAATACCACAACTCATAATCGATATCAGTACAACTCATAATCTCAACAATAACATATCATAATCTCAATTCTATACAATCTCGATCATATCAATTCTGAATATCATAACAATGTCATACGGTATCTGTTCCTCGATTTGGTTTCAATTATACAATGTCTGATATCGCAAAAACAACATATATGAATCATATCTGATTCTGGCAGTATCATAATTTCAAATCACAACAAAACGCAGTAAAACTTACGTCCTGTTGAATCCTGTAACGAGAGGATCACTGTACTGAGGTCGGATTAAAAATCATACGGACGGATTGTTCGCAAATCGAATTCTAATTCGTAAAGGACTTCAATTTTCTCCAGAGCTTCTCGGTTGTCTTTGTTGCCAATATGCTTAAGGAATGAAGAATTTGTTATATATCATGCAAGGAGAAGGGCAAGTGGCTTCCCCTTTGTCCAACACGTCTCGCGCATATGCGTGACCTCAACCGGCGCATATGCACGAGACCTACTGGTCTCGGTCCTTAGCTTCTCGGCAGCTCGCGCATATGCGCGCCCCATCGCCGCGCATATGCGCAAGGTTCTCTGGACATCACATTTAGCTTCTGCACAACTCGCGCATATGCGCGCACACTTCTCGCGCATATGCGCGAGGTCTTCTGCCACTGTCGCGCATATCCGCGAGGTGTTCTGTCCTCGCACATCTTTCTTGTTTTCTTCCGTCTTTTCCGGTCTAATCCTTTCCATCTATAATCACATCAATTATCACCAAATCATTTCAGATTACGGTAATCAAAATCTCGGGCCTTACACCCCAGATATTTATACTATATATTGAGTAATATGCCGAGGAGATGCCTCGTGTATTTCTATGGTTGTATTATTGAGTGTTGGATCCTATTTGGTATGATCGAGCCTGGCTTGCTCTTTGCGCAATTGGTATTCTGTTTGTTTTAACGGACTCTATTTTCGAGTATAAATGTTTTGTTGTGTTGTTTTGAAATTTTTGGTATGTCCTATTTATGGGGGGGTCATGCCAAAATTTCCGTAGGCCCAAAATGAAAAATTTTTATTCGTTTTTGCTGTTTACACTAATAAATCCTGGTTGTTTGATAATTAAAAATTAATCAGGAGCATGGGCCCTCACAGAAACCGTGAGTAAGGCAACAAAAGAAATGCAAGATTCATGTCAACATGTATAAAAACACAACCACAAAGTGACTCATGCAATTTTCCGTACAAACACGTCAATATCTACATATTATCAGCGTGTCTGAAGAGAAAACAAAAGTATAGGCGTGCCTTGATGTATTATGAATGAAAACGAGGAGATTTGAGCGCCAGGGAATCACCGGAGAAGCGGGGATGAAATTTTATTGAAGAAAAATGGAGGAGCCGATTTTTCTCTGTAACTTTCTGCTGGAAACAAAGGTGGAGGCTGGAGAATGGAGGGGGTGGTCGGCTGATTGAGGTATAATAGGTTTAGGTTTAGTTTAGGGTATTATTTAAAGGGTTAAACATAAGATAATGGGCCCTTAATTGCATTTAAAATTTTTAAAGTAGGTCTTGAGTCCACTAAGCTTAAAAATAGGCTCTTCAAGCGCAAACACACTCTCGAAAAATATTTCGTTAAGGTAAGTTTTTGAAATTATTGACCGAGTCCTCAAAAAGCCCCGAATCGATAAAATTTTCGTACCGATTAAAAATATTCTCCGGCGAGTAAAAATACCCAACAAAGCTCATTTATTGAAAATTACATTTAAAACACCTTATATTAATTAATAAAAATCAATCATGTAATAAAACAATTTTCCCGTTAATTCCCCGGTCTCCGTTCATTGTCGAGCGTGAAATACAACTGAAAATTCTTAATGCATGAACATTAAGTTAATCATGAATTAAAAAACAAATTAATGAAATACACATTCATTTAATGCTCTAAAGTAATTTAATAAAATACCAAAAAAATTTAATAACTTGCAAGCATGTGGTTCACGCGGACCTTCAAATTTTAGGGACGTTATAATATATCCCCCTTAAATTGAATTTCGTCCCCGAAATTTGCTTATCCTTGATAATCAAAAGGTTTAGACTCGAAATTCTAGTATCCCAATAATATACGCTTCCGCTGCGTCACACTGATAAAATAAGTATTAGGTCGTCCTTATGTCTCCTCAATTCTAATTAAATTGCCTACCTAAATCCTCGTTTGCGAATCGCAACTTAAAATGACTTATGGTGATTTAGTTCTATTATACTATGACCTCAAATTTGACCTTTCTCGCAATTCCTCATACCAGAATTGGATGTCCTAACTTATCGCACTTTTCTTTTCTTATATTATGCCCATAATGCTCACCAACCTACTACATTATCATTTATGCAATTCGAATTAAGAACCCTTAGCACCAAAATTTACTGATCGACTTCTATATTCGTAATACACTTAAAAGTTAAGTTTTATCTCAACCCTATAATAATATTAGCCTAGGACTTTTGAATCGAGTCTTTATCTTACGGCATCAAACTAACATAACTTAAATATTTACAATTACATCCCAAATACAAAATCGTTGCAAATCTTTAAATTCGAGAAGCGCTAATCCATAAAACCCAAATATAGACTATCGATCTTCTACATAATTAATAAAACCCTTCTAGTATCAATCACATGCTTAAACTATTTTCTTCCCATTTACAATTTAGTTGAGGCCTGAGATTCTTTGACTTTCCTCATTGAAATGAATGTTGTATTCTTACATATCCTTAATGCTTAATTAATAATAGCGTATAAAAAAACTTAATAAGTTATCCCAAGTTAGTATTAGACTAACTCTAGTAATTCAAATTCACTTATGCTCCATAACATTCTAGAATCCTCATTTTGAGATTTTAAATTACTTACTCGACTAAAAACCTTAATATTGTTCATTGGTAACCTATGTTGAACATCATTACTTCATTTTTGTTTTTATTTCACCTTTTATTTCACCCAAAATTTTCGTATGAACAATTATCTTATAAATCTTGAAATTCAAACTTATGCAACCCAGATAATATTAGATAACATAATTCCAATACACATATTCACTTATTCTCGAGTTTCATAATGACTTTAAAAAATAATTTCCTCAAGATAAGGTTTCTACCTCAATTCTTACATGCGTCTATCAGGTAATCTAACCATCCATCATACCAAACTTTCTAGAAAAATTTAACCCCAACAAAGATATAAATTTAACTCTTAAGATCATGATTAAAACTTATGTTACATCAAACCTTAAGTTCCCAAAAATAAGTTATCTTAATGTCTAATCTTATAATTTAACTAAATGATCACTTTATCTTAAATTGTTATCACTCTAAATTCTTATTTTTCCAATGCCTTAATCCATCAACACTTAGATTTTCAAGCCCAATATTGAATCATCCTACAATGCCCTTGATTGTCATTCCTTATTACATTATAACCCAGATATAACAAGGTTCTAATTATCTCTTCAAGCTCACATCACGGAAAATTCTTATCATTTAAACAATTCAATTTTCACTTATTGCTAAACTAGTCCCCGATTTTCTTAAAATTTGCAAAATTAACTCTTACTTTCCTCGAATATTATCCAATTTGTCATAAATCTCGAAAATTCTACCCATAAGTTGTTGGCGTTTCTAATTCCATTTTATATGTTTCTCGTATCATAAAGTTCAATAATTTTAAGCTTATTAGACCCAAAATCAATTCTCATAACCTAAAAAAATTACTGATTTAAACCAAGTGTTCCTCTAAAGTTCGAATTTAATCCTCAAAAATTTCAGAATTTGCAATTTGACCATTAAAGTTCTTGAAAATTACATTTTTGGCCCTACAAATCTTTGAAATTTACATTTTTGTCCCCATAAAATGTTCGACTTAACCTCTTTAAATCTTAAAATTCTCGAAACTCAAAATTTAATCCCAAAGTTCGGTAGATTCGAAAAAAATCCCTTAGAATTTTATTTTTGCACTTATCCAATTATTGCTTATTACAATTAGGTCCTTAAAATTCTCAATTCATGCAATTCAATCCTTATATCAAACTAGGTAGAAAATGCATCCTAAATAAATTCTACGTTTCTATACTTCCAAAGATCGTTGTACTCTTCGAGTCATTAATCCTTACATGGAATCCTCAAAAATTAACTCAACCAGCAACCACGAACCATCGGTAATTTCTTAGAAATTCTACAAGTCCCAAAAGCATTCATAATCTTTGTGACTAACTTGTGATCCAAAGAGTAGAACATCAGTACTTACTAACCAAAAATCAATATAAACAAATCATTTTCAACCTTTTCTAATGCCCAATAGCAAAATTCTTATTCATGTCCCATTTCACCATTAAGCCAGCATGCATGAAAATCATAAAATTTCTCCCTTCATGTCGCAACATTCATAAAAAATTTTTAAAGAATCTAATCTCAAAACATAACAACAGATAAACAGGTCCCGTAAATGGTATATTATGCAAACATGCAAGTGATATCATAAAACTTTAAAAAAATTTAAAACCTTTAAACTTATAGACTTGACGCTTGAAGACTGAACTACAGAAGCTGGCGGTGGCACGACCCTATACAGGACCTTTGCTCTGATACCAACTCAAACATCTACTAGTTTAAAAGTGCGGAAATAATTTTTTTTTATATAAAGCTCAAATTTTGAAAATAAGCATTTGAATAAATTACATGCATGCAGTCATACTAAAAATATCATTTAAAAATAATCGAAAGTAATTATTAATAAAATATAACGGAAAATAAGCGAGTAAAAATCCTAACATTCAACAGTGAAAACAACAGCGTATAAAATTCTCATATCCTATCAATATCATAAAAACGTATATGTGCGGAAAAACATGAGGTCATCGGATCGTGTCGCCCATCGGGTCTGCCTACTCACAGTTCAGCACCTCCCGTCCCCTCGATATCGAACTTACCTGCAACACACACGTCTAGTGAGTCTAAAGACTCAACACGCATGTACCAGAAATAACAAGTACATATACATAGCAAACAACAGTGAAAATATACTGTAATCAACATACATTTCATGAATTTTAAAAGCGTAACATAAACGTGTCATGTAAAATCGTGACGTGTCAAAACAACTCATCGTTAATCGTCATTCATCATTCATCATTTCCTTTGGTGAATTCGGTTCATTAGAGGTAAATATCGTACATCATCATTTACGACGGATCTACCATACATATAACCGCGGTACCCGGTGGCTCGGACATCAGTGACAGGATTACCCATCCAATGTGCCGAGGTCTCATCATCATCATTTACATCTACGTCTTATCCATTTACATATACTTTGATAGCCACAACTAATTCCCATCATTCAAAAACATCATCATTTTCATCACTTATAAAAATTATGCACATATACAATTTTCCTTAAATCCAAGCATTCAACGTTAATTTCCAAAAATCTTAAAAATAGTGATCATGATGCATAAACATTTAAAATATGGTAAATTTGTGCTCAGGGAGCTGCCAGGACTAAATTCTCACCCCGGGTGCAAAATGACCAATTTGCCCCTGGAAACCCAAAATTACCGTTTTACCCCTAGACCTCTAAAATTTCACCCGAAGCTTACCGAACTCCTTAAAACATCCCAAAACATATTTTTACGCAATCCTAGATGTAAACTCGATACATCTTTGCAACTTAATCGATTCGTTTTAAAACTTGGACCGGAGTCCCGGTTTTAACCCGAATCAACCCGAAACTTAACCAAATTTTTCCCAACATAAATCGTGACATATACCTACATGACCAGCCTATAAACCACCTATCATAGAACACTTATGACTCACAAAACAAGCCCAAAGGTTGCTGGAAATCTCCAGCGTATGAACACAAATTTCACAGCTTGAGCGATTTTACGATAAAAATCATATCTCCCTCGATTCTTATCAGAAAATTACAAATTTGCTATCAAGTCGAAGATAACACACAATGATACAATTCATATGTTGAATACATTTCCAGAAAACCAACCTATAAGTCGTAGAATTCGAAATAACAGAGGGTGATGCGTTTTGTGACAGAAATTTCACAGCTCGAGTGGGTTTACGATAAAAATCATATCTCCCTCATTTATTATCAGAAAATTACGAATTTGACACCAAATCAAAGATAGTAAAAGTGCTACAAATCATGTGTTGAACACATTTCTAGAAAACCAACCTATAATTTGCAGAATATGAAATAACAGAGGATGACGGGTTTTGTGACATAGATATTTCACATCTTGAGCGGGTTTACGATAAAAATCTTATCTCCCTCATTTCTAATCAAAAAATTACGAATTTGCTATTTAATCGAAGATAGCAAAGAGTGATACAAATCATATGTTGAAATCATTTCCATAAAACCAACCTATCAGTCTCAGAATTCGAAATAACAGAGGGTAATGGGTTTGTGACACGGAAATTACACCCGAAAACTCAAGTTATCGATTGGCCCTCTCCTAAAACCCACAAAACTTCGACTCCAGACTTATGTTCCCCTCTTACTCGACGTGTACAGCCCTTAGCAACATAAAATTGGCAGCCCTTTTCACCAAAGCAAGAAACCGTGAGTAAGGCAAGAAAAGAAATGCAAGATTCATGTCAACATGTAAAAAAACACAACCACAATGTGACTCATGCAATTTTTCTTACAAACACGTGAATATCTACATATTATCAGCGTGTATGAGAAGAAAACAAAAGTATAGGCGTGCCTTGATGTATTATGAAAAAAAATGAGGAGATTTGCACATCGGGGAGTCACCGGAGAAGCGGAGATGAATTTTTATTGAAGAAAAAAGGAAGATCTTCTCTAACATTTTGCTGGAAACAAAGGTGGAGGCTGGAGAATGGAGGGGGTAATCGGATGATTGAGGTAGAATAGGTTTAGGTTTAGTTTAGGGTATTATTTAAAGGGTTAAACATAAGATAATGGGCCCTTTATTGCATTTAAAAATTTTAAAGAAGGTCTTGAGTGCACTAAGCTTATAAATAGGCCCATTTAGCCCAAACAAACTCCTGAAAAATATTTTGTTAAGGTAAGTTTTTGAAATTATTGTACGAGTCCTCAAAAAGTCCCCCGAATCAATAAATTTTGCGTACCAATTAAAAATATACTCCTGCGAGTAAAAATATCCAATAAAGCTCATTTCTTGAAAAATAGATTTAAAACACCTTATATTAATTAATAAAAATTAATCATGTAATAAAACAATTTTCTCGATAATTCTCAGTCTCCGTTCCTCGTTCAAGCACGAAATGCAACTTAAAAATCTTAATGCATGAACTTTAAATAAATCATGAATTAAAACACAAATTAATGAAATAAACAGGCATTTAATGCTTTAAAGGAATTTAATAAAATACAAAAGAAATTTAATAGCTTACATTTATGTGGTTTACGCGGACCTTCAAATTTTAGGGACGTTACACAAACGCTGCTAGAGCCAACCCTGAAGCCGATCGACCGTGGAGTAGGAAGGTTGGCCGCGGGTGTGCTTTCCTTGGTGCCTAGCGAATATAGGCGAGTTATGTCTTGCATGAGGATGGGTCTGTGGGTTCAGCAGGTTCAGAGGGATCCTAGGGTGGTCTAGGTGAGGTTGGTTAGTGGCTGGTCCCTTTGGCTAAAGGCTAGGATCGATGGTTTGGGAAAGGGGGCGGCTAGGGTTTCGAGTTGTGTTACGCAGAATTTTTGCAGCAACATACGGATTAAGGCCGAGGGGTTTAGGATTCTGGTTTTGAGGGTTTTAAGGCTAAAAATGTGTTTTTAAGGTGTGGTAAAAATTTGGGGAAATTTGGTTCGGTTTCGGTTCGGTTCGAGTTAAAATCGTGACCCCGGTCCAAGTTTTAAAACGAATCGAAAAAGTTTTGAAACGGGCTCGAGTTTACGTATAAGAAATACATTTAAATATGTTTTGGGTTATATTAATAAGTTTGATAAGCTTAGGGTCGAAATTTAGAGGTCCAGGGTTAAAACGGTCATTTTGAGTTTCCTAGGGAAAAAATTGTCATTTTTCACCCGGGCTGAGATTTTAGTCCTGACAGCGTTCTGAGCACATATTTCTCATGTTTTTTTTAATGTTTATGCATCTCGCACATTATTTTTATGAATCGATGAAAAAATATGTTGCATGCTTGATTTTAAGAAATATTTACGTATATGCATGATTTTGATAAGTGATGAAAATGATTATGTTTTGAAAGATGGGAATTAGTTGTGAGTAATGATGTATATGTAAATGCTGATGATGAGGCCTAGGCACAGTGAATGGGTAATACTGTCACTGATGTCCGACAGTCGCCCCGTACCACGGATTTATGTAGATGGATCTATCGTATAATGATGAACGATGTTATAAAAGTCACAATTAATGAACTGAATTTGATTAAAGGAAAGGTATAAGTATATGATGTTACGATGAGCTGTTTTGACATGTTATGATTTCATATGGCACGTTTACATTTACTTTTTTTTAAGCTCATGAAAGGTATGTTGATTACAGTATATTTTCATTGTTGTGTGCTATGTATATGTACTTGTTATCCCCGGTACAGGTGTGTTGAGTTTTTAGACTCACTAGGCGTGTGTGATGCATGTGAGCATGATTATGAGGGGACTGGAGGTGCCGAACTCTGAGTAGGCAGGACTGGATGCACGCGCACGACCCGAGGACCACATTTCTTCCGCACATTATGATTTTCGATATTTGAGAGGACATGAGAATTTTTATACATTGATGATGATTACTAGAATTTTTACTCGTTATGTTTACGCATTTTTCTATTGGTCGAGTTTGGCCATTTTAAACTGAACTATTTTAAGTTGTTAAATATTTACGATTATCTTTAAGTGGGATATTTTTTCAGTAGGGTTGCATGCATGTAAAACTTTTAGATGTGTATTTTCGAAAATATGAGCTTTTTTAAATAAAAAATTCCGCATTTTAAATTAGTAGATGTTATTGTTACACGCAGTTGAAAAAGGTTGACAATCATACTGTTTCATCCACACACCACACACTAACACACACAAGTCGGGGAAAATATTTTGGAACACAACAACTGGAAAGTCAGTTAGACTGATCCAAGTCTAGGTTCCAAAAGGACTAATCAGTTTAGGACCCAAATAGATGTGTGTGCCAAGATTATATATTGTTTGTGATTGCAGGTAACATGTACAACAAAAGAATCAATTTGGTACAAACATCAGTTTTGGAAACAATTCTAAAAGTAAAATTGTGGGTAAGGGTAAGCTTATCCACGGTAACATTATTATTAAAGATGTCTTATTGGCTGATAATTTGAAGTATAACTTAATTAGCATCAGTCAGTTATGAGACAATAATTTCTCAGTTCAGTTCCACAAAAACACGTGCACAGTTAAGAACTCAACTGATGAGATCATTATAACTTGCAATCGTTGTGGCAACACTTACAAAGTTAGTTGTATTTATCAACCTAATGCACCAGTATGTTTTGTTGCTTCAAAATCATCTAAAAACTGGTTGTGGAATAAAAGGTTAAACAACTTAAATTTTAAGTCTATTGCTTATCTGAGTAACCATGATCTTGTAACTGGTCTGCATAAAATATATTTTTCAAAAGACAAAATTTGTTCAGCATGTCAGTTTGGTAAACAAGAAAGATCTTCAATTAAAAACAAAGGTAGTAAATCTTCCTCCAGATGCTTAGAAATGCTACATTTGGATCTGCTTTGTCTTATACCAGTCATGAGTTTAGGGGGAATGAAATACACCTTGGTAATCGTTGATGAATTTTCAAGATTTACTTGAGTTATCTTTCTTAAATCAAAAGACCAAACTGATGCACAACTGATTAAGCTTTTCAAAAGATTATTAAACGAAAAATCAGTTGGAATTGACAAAATAAGTTTTGATCGAAGGAATGAATTTGTAAATCAAAATCTTTCTCAATTTTTAGAAAATACTGGAATTAAGCATTTGTTCTCAGCAGCTAGAACACCTCAGCATCAAGGTATAGCTGAAAGAAGAAATCGAACTCTTAAAGAAGCTGCTAGAACAATGCTTGATGATTCTAGTATATCTCAAAGATTTTGCGCTGAAGCAGTAAACACTACATGTTACACTCAGAACAAATCAATTATTAACAAAATTCATTTGAAAACCCCATATGAGATCTGGCATGGATATAAAAGTGTGGTATCCTATTTCAGAATATTCGGCTGCAGATGTTATAAGTAAGGTCCAGGAATTTAATTTACGTAACCTAACTGCATGCAATCTAGGGTTTTATTTAAATCATGTTTTTAATTATTTATATGCATTTTATACATAATAGTGCATGACAGGATTTAATTCATGATATTTTAAAAGTTCATGCATTGGGATTTTTAAGTTGCATTTCGCGTTCGAACGAGGAATGAAAGCCGGGGAATTATCAGAAAAATTATTTTAATTACATGATTAATTTTTATTAATTAATATAAGGTGTTTTAAATGTATTTTTCAAGAAATGGTCTTTGTTGGATATTTTTACCCGTTGGAGCATAATTTTTATCGGTACATAAATTTTATCGAATCGAGCGACTTTTTGAGGGTTCGGGTAATATTTAAAAAAAATGTACCTAAACGAAATATTTTTCGGGAGTTTTTTTGGGCTTTTTGGGCCTATTTTCTAAGCTTGTTGGAATCAAAACTCTTTTAATCCCTTTTAAATTAAAGTTAGGGCCCATTAACTTAATTGTTATCTATTTAATTATCCCCTAAGCCTAAACCTAAACTAAACAGCCGACAATCCCCTCAACTCAGCCATATTCTCTCGGTTTCAGCACCTCCTTCAGCAGCAAAGTATCGGCCATAGCATTTGTTGCAAGAAAATTTCCTCCGGTGCCCTTCCCTTCGCGCGGTTCTTCTAGTTTTCGTTCAAAATACATCAAAGAACGGCATTTAACATTGTTTTTGCATCATTCACAGTCCTATATTGCTGTTTTGTATGCATTTGTGTGAGAAAATTTTCGATCTAGCCTTGAGCATGAGAAGTTTTTGGTTTTACTTCTGTTTTTGCACATGATTGATACTCACGTTTTTATGATATTTTCTGCAAGGGGGCTGCTGTATGGCGTTGATGGGGTTCTTTTATCATCAAGAGGAAGGGCTTTTCTAAGATGGATGCGAGGCTTGGTCGAGTTGGATTGGAGTTGAGTGTATCCCTTGTTGTTTAGGCTTGTTGGGGAGGGGTTAGGCAAATTTTCTTGGACTAGCGATGTAAGGCCTGATTCAAGCCATGGACCAGACCCTGTTGGGTCTGATCCACGGCCTAGGAAGGCTCAAGCCTTGCTGGAACAAGCCTTGCAGCCGTTCGGGCGTGGGTTAGGGAGATCGGACGCGATGTGCGCTTAGGGGTGAACTTCGATTGGGGTCGAGCTGCGGCTTGCATGGGGGTGCATCGGTGGGTTCATCAGGTCTAGAGGGAGCCTAGGGTGGTCCGAAGAATGGCTGGTCAGAGTCTGGCCCTATCGGTCATGGGCTGGGATAAATAATTATGGGAAGGATCGCACCTAGGGTAGCATTTGGGGAATGGTAGAATCCTTCCAGAAATGTAGGTGTATGGCTGAGAGTTTAGGGCTCTGGTTTTAATGTTTTTAGGACCTTTTTTATGTCTATAAGGTGTGGTAAAAAGTTGGGAGGATTTTCGTTGAATTTCGAGTCGATTCGGGTTATAACCGGGACCTCGGTCCAAGTTTTTAAAACGAATCAGTTAAGTTCTGAAACGGGCTCAAGTCAACATCTAATAAATAATTTTAATAGGTTTTGGGATGTTTTAAGGTGTTTGGTAAGTTTCGGGTCAAATTTTAGAAGTCCAGGGGTAAAATGGTCATTTTGGGTTTCTAGGGGCAAAATGGTCATTTCGCACCCGGGGTGAGATTTTCATCCTGGCAGTACCCTGAGCACATTTTATCATGTTTTTAGTATTTATGCATCACATTTAGGATTTTATGTATTTACAAAATATACGGTGCGTGCTTGGTTTCAAGAAAAAAAGTTACGTATATGCATGTTTTTTTATTAAATGGTGAATATGATATTTTTGAAGGATCAGAGTTGGTTGTGACTGACGATGTATATGTATAAGATGACATCAGATATTATGAGCTGAGTCCAAGGGGACCCAGCTACCTGACTACTTGAGGGGATAGCGAGGATTGTAGATCAGGACCAGCTAAGCCAGCAGGCACCCCGTCAGCGGACCTATGTTTATGAGCAGTTCCGGCGGCTTAACCCGAAGGAGTTCAGGGGTGACAGCGATCCATTCGTGGTAGAGGGTTGGATTAGGTCACTGGAGTTGCATTTTGAGTACCTACTGTACATGTTTAACTGCTTTTATGATTTAAGAATTTATTATTGTAAAAACTAGATTAATTGTATGATGGGTTACGTTTATAAATTGACGGTATCCAGATATGCCTCCTAGACGTACTTCCAGTACAGATAGGCAGGATGAGATTCCTGGAGGTAATTCTGTTTCTGATATCTACGCCACCGGGTACCACGGTTATACGTAGATGGATCCATAGAATAGAGCTGATATGAAAGTCACAACTAATGAACTGAATTCAATAAAAAGAAAATTTATATGTATACGATGACATGATGAGACATGCTTTGACATATTTGAGTTTATACGACACATTTATATTCATGCTTTTAAGTTCACGAAATATATGTTGAGTATGGTATTTTTCACTGCTGTGTGCCATGTATATGTACTAGTTATTTGTGATACAGGTGTGTTGAGTCTTTAGACTCATTAGGTGTGTGTGATGCAAGTGAGCTTGATGTTGAGGGAACTGGAGGTGCCGAACTCTGAGTAGGCAGACCTGGTGGGGTGACACGACCCGAGGACCGCATGTTTTCCACATTATGATTTTTGAGATTTGAGGATATGAACATCTTTATACGTTGGTGATTTTAGGATTTTATTCGTTTATGTTTGTGTAAAATTATGGATGAGATTTGTTGTTTTAAACTGCACTGTTTTTCTTACTGTAAGCTTTTATGCTTTAAATGTTTTTATTGATTTAATGTTATCATCTACATGTTTACATGATTTACTCTTTACGATGATCTACTATACTTGTTTAACTGCTTTTATGATTTAATGATTTATTAATTTAAAAACTAGATTAATTCCATGATGGATTACGTTTATAAATTGGATTGTATCCAGATATGCCTCCTAGACGTGCTCCTAGTACAGATAGGCAGGATGAGATTCCTGGAGGAGGCAGAGGACCTCCACCACCACCGCTAGGGAACCCAGCTACCAGAGTACTTGAGGGGATAGCGAGGATTGTGGATCAGGCCCAGCTAAGCCAGAAGGCACCCCGTCAGCGGACCGATGTTTATGGGAAGTTCCGGCGGCTTAACCCGAAGAAGTTCGGGGGTGCCAGTGATCCATTCGTGGCAGAGATATGGATTAGATCTCTGGAGTTGCATTTTGAGTACCTACGGATGAGGGATGGCGATCAGACCAGGTGTGCCATTTATATGCTGAGGGATGATGCGTTCCAATGGTGGGAGGGAGCTGCACATGCAGTGGATGTGACTACTCTCACTTGGGCCAGATTTAAGGAGATGTTCTTCGGGAAGTATTTCCCAGCTGACGTCAGGGGCCGCCGGATGTGGGAGTTCATGAGTCTCCGGCAGGAGACTTAACTGCGGCGGAGTTTATCCGCAAGTTTGACAAGGCTGCCATTTTGTGCCCATGTTAGCGATAGATGCCGCCTAGAAGCTGAGGCATTTCTTAGATGGACTGAGACCCACCTTTTGTCGTGACGTCATGCTGATGAAGCCAGCAGGTTATGATGAGGCCACAACCTGCGCTTTTCAGGCGGAGCAGGCTCTGCGGGACATAGCCTATGAGATGCAGAGGAAGCAGCATCAGACTCAGTCCAGTTCCCAGCCGCAGAAAAAGCAGTTTACTGGGCCACCGAGGCAGGGGCAGCAGAAACCCCAAGGGCAGTTTAGGAGGCCACAACAGCTGTAGCAGAGACCTCCTCAGGTGCCAGGGGCACCTAAGCCAGATGACAGGCAGACATGCCCGCAGTGCTGCAGGTTCCATTTCTGCAAATGCATGTAGGGGAACTTTAGGTGCTTCATTTTTGGATAGGAGGGCCATAAAGCAGCAGATTGCCCTCGGAACAAGGGCCCACTACTGGCCGAGCTTATGTGATGCATGCCGAGGAGGTCGAGGCAGAGCCAGACTCGACATTGATTACTGGTAACCCTTGCGTTTAAGATTTTACTTTATCGCATGATTGCATGGATTTTAAGAATGCATGAGAATTAAATTTATGGGATTGGTAACTTAGAACAAATTAGGATGCATGTTCTACCTGGTTGGGAATAATTATTCAATTGTTTTAATGGAGGATATGAGGGCTTAATTGTATTAACCAATAAATGGAGGACTTGATTGCTGACAATCGAGATTTTTGGGGACTATTTTAAAATTTTCTGTAATTTTGAGGATTTAATTGTGACTTTTGAAATTTTTAAAAATTTTTGGGATTAGAATTCGAAAATGAGAAAGGGTCATATTGCAATTTCAAAATTTTTTAGAGGGATCATGTTGTAATTTTCGAAAAGTTGAAGGACCAAATTGAAATTTCCAAAATTTTGAGGAAAACATGAGCTAATTCAGTAATTTTTCGAGGATTTTGAATAATTTCCGGTAAGAAATTACTTAAGTTTCAACACAATTAGATTCGATGGTATGTTTTGTCATATGGAGGATATATATTTCAGGTGTATCCACGCATGCGCTGCTAGATTCAGGGGCTACGCATTCGTTTATATCCGAATCTTTCGTCAAGCGACTAGGAATCATACCAGTAGCGATGGATTCAGGGTTCAGAGTATTGATCCCATCCGAGTATCAGATGTTCACTTCTCAGATAATGAAGAGATTGGAGCTTCGGTTACAGAAGTATGCAGTACAAGCAGATTTGATAGTACTACCCTTACCGGAGTTCGGTATCATCTTGGGTATAGACTGGCTATCTTCTTATGGTGCAGTCATATATTTTTTACATAGGTCACTGTATTTCAGATCGCCCTGTGGGAAGCCATTTTTTTCGAGGCAGCTAGACATCAGCAGATGCCGCACATCATTTCCTTCTTGTGTGCGAGGAAGCATATGAGGAGAGGCTACCAGGCGTTTTTGGCAAGATCGTGTCAGTGTCTATTATGGTGATTTAGTTCTATTATACTATGACCTCAAATTTGACCTTTCTCGCAATTCATCATACCAGAATTGGATGTCCAAACTTATCGCACTTTTCTTTTCTTATATTATGCCCATAATGCTCACCAACCTACTACATTATCATTTATGCAGTTCGAATTAAGAACCCTTAGTACCAAAATTTACTGATCGACTTCTATATTCGTAATACACTTAAAAGTTAAGTTTTATATCAACCCTATAATAATATTAGCCTAGGACTCTTGAATCGAGTCTTTGTTTTACGGCATCAAACTAACATAACTTAAATATTTACAATTACATCCCAAATACAAAATTGTTGCAAATCTTTAAATTCGAGAAGCGCTAATCCATAAAACCCAAATATAGACTATCGATCTTCTACATAATTAATAAAACCCTTCTAGTATCAATCACATGCTTAAACTATTTTCTTCTCATTTACAATTTAGTTGAGGCCTGAGATTCTTTGACTTTCCTCATTGAAATGAATGTTGTATTCTTACATATCCTTAA
The DNA here is from genome assembly GCF_025594145.1 of Primulina tabacum. NCBI lineage: Eukaryota > Viridiplantae > Streptophyta > Magnoliopsida > Lamiales > Gesneriaceae > Primulina > Primulina tabacum. The sequence goes on along the minus strand of NC_134555.1, from coordinate 15,657,292 downwards.
TGCTTAATTAATAATAGCGTATAAAAAAAATTAATAAGTTATCCCAAGTTAGTATTAGACTAACTCTAGTAATTCAAATTCACTTATGCTCCATAACATTCTAGAATCCTCATTTCGAAATTTTAAATTACTTACTCGACTAAAAACCTTAATATTGTTCATTGGTAACCTATGTTGAACATCATTACTTCCTTTTTGTTTTTATTTCACCTTTTATTTCACCCAAAATTTTCGTATGAACAATTATCTTATAAATCTTGAAATTCAAACTTATGCAACCCAGATAATATTAGATAACATAATTCCAACACACATATTCACTTATTCTCAAGTTTCATAATGACTTTAAAAAATAATTTCCTCAAGATAAGGTTTCTACCTCAATTCTTACATGCGTCTATCAGGTAATCTAACCATCCATCATACCCAACTTTCTAGAAAAATTTAACCCCAATAAAGATATAAATTTAACTCTTAAGATCATGATTAAAACTTATGTTACATCAAACCTTAAGTTCCCAAAAATAAGTTATCTTAATGTCTAATCTTATAATTTAACTAAATGATCACTTTATCTTAAATTGTTATCACTCTAAATTCTTATTTTTCCATTGCCTTAATCCATCAACACTTAGATTTTCAAGCCCAATATTGAATCATCCTACAATGCCCTTGATTGTCATTCCTTATTACATTATAACCCAGATATAACAAGGTTCTAATTATCTCTTCAAGCTCACATCACGGAAAATTCTTATCATTTAAACAATTCAATTTTCACTTATTGCTAAACTAGTCCCCGATTTTCTTAAAATTTGCAAAATTAACTCTTACTTTCCTCGAATATTATCCAATTTGTCATAAATCTCGAAAATTCTACCCATAAGTTGTTGGCGTTTCTAATTCCATTTTATATGTTTCTCGTATCATAAAGTTCAATAATTTTAAGCTTATTAGACCCAAAATCAATTCTCATAACCTCAAAAAATTACTGATTTAAACCAAGTGTTCCTCTAAAGTTCGAATTTAATCCTCAAAAATTTCAGAATTTGCAATTTGACCATTAAAGTTCTTGAAAATTACATTTTTGGCCCTACAAATCTTTGAAATTTACATTTTTGTCCCCATAAAATGTTCGACTTAACCTCCTTAAATCTTAAAATTCTCGAAACTCAAAATTTAATCCCAAAGTTCGGTAGATTCGAAAAAAGTCCCTTAGAATTTTATTTTTGCACTTATCAAATTATTGCTTATTAAAATTAGGTCCTTAAAATTCTCAATTCATGCAATTCAATCCTTATATCCAACTAGGTAGAAAATGCATCCTAAATAAATTCTACGTTTCTATACTTCCAAAGATCGTTGTACTCTTCGAGTCATTAATCCTTACATGGAATCCTCAAAAATTAACTCAACCAGCAACCACGAACCATCGGTAATTTCTTAGAAATTCTACAAGTCCCAAAAGCATTCATAATCTTTGTGACTAACTTGTGATCCAAAGAGTAGAACATCAGTACTTACTAACCAAAAATCAATATAAACAAATCATTTTCAACCTTTTCTAATGCCCAATAGCAAAATTCTTATTCATGTCCCATTTCACCATTAAGCCAGCATGCATGAAAATCATAAAATTTCTCACTTCATGTCGCAACATTCATAAAAAATTTTTAAAGAATCTAATCTCAAAACATAACGACAGATAAACAGGTCCCGTAAATGGTATATTATGCAAACATGCAAGTGATATCATAAAACTTTAAAAAATTTAAACCTTTAAACTTATAGACTTGACGCTTGAAGACTGAACTACAGAAGCTGGCGGTGGCACGACCCTATACAGGACCTTGCTCTGATACCAACTCAAACATCTACTAGTTTAAAAGTGCGGAAATAAATTTTTTTTATATAAAGCTCAAATTTTGAAAATAATCATTTGAATAAATTACATGCATGCAGTCATACTAAAAATATCATTTAAAAATAATCGTAAGTAATTATTAATAAAATATAACGGAAAATAAGCGAGTAAAAATCCTAACATTCAACAGTGAAAACAACAGCGTATAAAATTCTCATATCCTATCAATATCATAAAAACGTAAATGTGCGGAAAAACATGAGGTCCTCGGATCGTGTCTCCCATCGGGTCTGCCTACTCAGAGTTCAGCACCTCCCGTCCCCTCGATATCGAACTTACCTGCAACACACACGTCTAGTGAGTCTAAAGACTCAACACGCATGTACCAGAAATAACAAATACATATACATAGCAAACAACAATGAAAATATACTGTAATCAACATACATTTCATGAATTTTAAAAGCGTAACATAAACGTGTCATGTAAAATCGTGACGTGTCAAAACAACTCATCGTTAATCGTCATTCATCATTCATCATTTCCTTTGGTGAATTCGGTTCATTAGAGGTAAATATCGTACATCATCATTTACGACGGATCTACCATACATATAACCGCGGTACCCGGTGGCTCGGACATCAGTGACAGGATTACCCATCCAATGTGCCGAGGTCTCATCATCATCATTTACATCTACGTCTTATCCATTTACATATACTTTGATAGCCACAACTAATTCCCATCATTCAAAAACATCATCATTTTCATCACTTATAAAAATTATGCACATATACAATTTTCCTTAAATCCAAGCAATCAACGTTAATTTCAAAAAATCTTAAAAATAGTGAACATGATGCATAAACATTTAAAATATGGTAAATTTGTGCTCAGGGAGCTGCCAGGACTAAATTCTCAACCCGGGTGCAAAATGACCAATTTGCCCCTGGAAACCCAAAATTACCGTTTTACCCCTAGACCTCTAAAATTTGACCCGAAGCTTACCGAACTCCTTAAAACATCCCAAAACATATTTTTACGCATTCTTAGATGTAAACTCGACACATCTTTGCAACTTAATCGATTCGTTTTAAAACTTGGACCGGAGTCCCGGTTTTAACCCGAATCAACCCGAAACTTAACCAAATTTTTCCCAACATAAATCGTGACATATACCTACATGACCAGCCTATAAACCACCTATCATAGAACACTTATGACTCACAAAACAAGCCCAAAGGTTGCTGGAAATCTCCAGCCTATGAACACAAATTTCACAGCTTGAGCGATTTTACGATAAAAATCATATCTCCCTCGATTCTTATCAGAAAATTACAAATTTGCTATCAAATCGAAGATAACACATAGTGCTACAAATCATATGTTGAATACATTTCCAGAAAACCAACCTATAAGTCGTAGAATTTGAAATAACAGAGGGTGACGCGTTTTGTGACACAGAAATTTCACAGCTCGAGTGGGTTTACGATAAAAATCATATCTCCCACATTTATTATCAGAAAATTACTAATTTGACACCAAATCGAAGATATTAAAAGTGCTACAAATCATGTGTTGAACACATTTCCAGAAGACCAACCTATAAGTTGCAGAATATGAAATAACAGAGGATGACGGGTTTTGTGACACAGATATTTCACATCTTGAGCGGGTTTACGATAAAAATCTTATCTCCCTCATTTCTAATCAAAAAATTACGAATTTGCTATTTAATCGAAGATAGCAAAGAGTGATACAAATCATATGTTGAAATCATTTCCATAAAACCAACCTATCAGTCTCAGAATTCGAAATAACAGAGGGTAATGGGTTTGTGACACGGAAATTACACCCGAAAACTCAAGTTATCGATTGGCCCTCTCCTAAAACACACAAAACTTCGACTCCAGCCTTATGTTCCCCTCTTACTCGACGTGTACAGCCCTTAGCAACATAAAATTGGCAGCCCTTTGCACCAAAGCAAGAAACCGTGAGTAAGGCAAGAAAAGAAATGCAAGATTCATGTCAACATGTAAAAAAACACAACCACAATGTGACTCATGCAATTTTTCTTACAAACACGTGAATATCTACATATTATCAGCGTATATGAGAAGAAAACAAAAGTATAGGCGTGCCTTGATGTATTATGAAAAAAAATGAGGAGATTTGCACGTCGGGGAGTCACCGGAGAAGCGGAGATGAATTTTTATTGAAGAAAAAAGGAAGATCTTCTCTAACATTTTGCTGGAAACAAAGGTGGAGGCTGGAGAATGGAGGGGGTAATCGGATGATTGAGGTAGAATAGGTTTAGGTTTAGTTTAGGGTATTATTTAAAGGGTTAAACATAAGATAATGGGCCCTTTATTGCATTTAAAAATTTTAGATAAGGTCTTGAGTGCACTAAGCTTATAAATAGGCCCATTTAGCCCAAACAAACTCCCGAAACATATTTTGTTAAGGTAAGTTTTTGAAATTATTGTACGAGTCCTCAAAAAGTCCCCCGAATCAATAAATTTTGCGTACCAATTAAAAATATACTCCGTTCCTCGTTCAAGCACGAAATGCAACTTAAAAATCTTAATGCATGAACTTTAAATAAATCATGAATTAAAACACAAATTTATGAAATAAACAGGCATTTAATGCTTTAAAGGAATTTAATAAAATACAAAGAAATTTAATAGCTTACATTTATGTGGTTTACGCGGACCTTCAAATTTTAGGGACGTTACACAAACGCTGCTAGAGCCAACCCTGAAGCCGATCGACCGTGGAGTAGGAAGGTTGGCCGCGGGTGTGCTTTCCTTGGTGCCTAGCGAATATAGGCGAGTTATGTCTTGCATTAGGATGGGTCTGTGGGTTCAGCAGGTTCAGAGGGATCCTAGGGTGGTCTAGGTGAGGTTGGTTAGTGGCTGGTCCCTTTGGCTAAAGGCTAGGATCGATGGTTTGGGAAAGGGGGCGGCTAGGGTTTCGAGTTGTGTTACGCAGAATTTTTGCAGCAACATACGGATTAAGGCCGAGGGGTTTAGGATTCTGGTTTTGAGGGTTTTAAGGCTGAAAATGTGTTTTTAAGGTGTGGTAAAAATTTGGGGAAATTTGGTTCAGTTTCGGTTCGGTTCGAGTTAAAATCGTGACCCCGGTCCAAGTTTTAAAATGAATCGAAAAAGTTTTGAAACGGGCTCGAGTTTACGTATAAGAAATACATTTAAATATGTTTTGGGTTATATTAAGGAGTTTGATAAGCTTAGGGTCGAAATTTAGAGGTCCAGGGTTAAAACGGTCATTTTGAGTTTCCTAGGGACAAAATTGTCATTTTTCACCCGGGCTGAGATTTTAGTCCTGACAGCGTCCTGAGCACATATTTCTCATGTTTTTTTTAATGTTTATGCATCTCGCACATTATTTTTATGAATTGATGAAAAAATATGTTGCATGCTTGATTTTAAGAAATATTTACGTATATGCATGATTTTGATAAGTGATGAAAATGATTATGTTTTTAAAGATGGGAATTAGTTGTGAGTAATGATGTATATGTAAATGCTGATGATGAGGCCTAGGCACAGTGAATGGGTAATACTGTCACTGATGTCCGACAGTCGCCCCGTACCACGGATTTATGTAGATGGATCTATCGTATAATGATGAACGATGTTATGAAAGTCACAATTAATGAACTGAATTTGATTAAAGGAAAGGTATAAGTATATGATGTTACGATGAGCTGTTTTGACATGTTATGATTTCATATGGCACGTTTACATTTACTTTTTTTTAAGCTCATGAAAGGTATGTTGATTACAGTATATTTTCATTGTTGTGTGCTATGTATATGTACTTGTTATCCCCGGTACAGGTGTGTTGAGTTTTTAGACTCACTAGGCGTGTGTGATGCATGTGAGCATGATTATGAGGGGACTTGAGGTGCCGAACTCTGAGTAGGCAGGACTGGATGCACGCGCACGACCCGAGGACCACATTTCTTCTGCACATTATGATTTTCGATATTTGAGAGGACATGAGAATTTTTATACATTGATGATGATTACTAGAATTTTTACTCGTTATGTTTACGCATTTTTCTATTGGTCGAGTTTGGCCATTTTAAACTGAACTATTTTAAGTTGTTAAATATTTACGATTATCTTTAAGTGGGATATTTTTTCAGTAGGGTTGCATGCATGTAAAACTTTTAGATGTGTATTTTCGAAAATATGAGCTTTTCTAAATAAAAAATTCCGCATTTTAAATTAGTAGATGTTATTGTTACACGCAGTTGAAAAAGGTTGACAATCATACTGTTTCATCCACACACCACACACTAACACACACAAGTCGGGGAAAATATTTTGGAACACAACAACTGGAAAGTCAGTTAGACTGATCCAAGTCTAGGTTCCAAAAGGACTAATCAGTTTAGGACCCAAATAGATGTGTGTGCCAAGATTATATATTGTTTGTGATTGCAGGTAACATGTACAACAAAAGAATCAATTTGGTACAAACATCAGTTTTGGAAACAATTCTAAAAGTAAAATTGTGGGTAAGGGTAAGCTTATCCACGGTAACATTATTATTAAAGATGTCTTATTGGCTGATAATTTGAAGTATAACTTAATTAGCATCAGTCAGTTATGAGACAATAATTTCTCAGTTCAGTTCAACAAACACACGTGCACAGTTAAGAACTCAACTGATGAGATCATTATAACTGGCAATCGTTGTGGCAACACTTACAAAGTCAGTTGTATTTATCAACCTAATGCACCAGTATGTTTTGTTGCTTCAAAATCATCTAAAAACTGGTTGTGGAATAAAAGGTTAAACAACTTAAATTTTAAGTCTATTGCTTATCTGAGTAACCATGATCTTGTAACTGGTCTATATAAAATATATTTTTCAAAAGACAAAATTTGTTCAGCATGTCAGTTTGGTAAACAAGTAAGATCTTCAATTAAAAACAAAGGTAGTAAATCTTCCTCCAGATGCTTAGAAATGCTACATTTGGATCTGCTTTGTCTTATACCAGTCATGAGTTTAGGGGGAATGAAATACACCTTGGTAATCGTTGATGAATTTTCAAGATTTACTTGAGTTATCTTTCTTAAATCAAAAGACCAAACTGATGCACAACTGATTAAGCTTTTCAAAAGATTATTAAACGAAAAATCAGTTGGAATTGACAGAATAAGTTTTGATCGAAGGACTGAATTTGTAAATCAAAATCTTTCTCAATTTTTAGAAAATACTGGAATTAAGCATTTGTTCCCAGCAGCTAGAACACCTCAGCATCAAGGTATAGCTGAAAGAAGAAATCGAACTCTTAAAGAAGCTGCTAGAACAATGCTTGCTGATTCTAGTATATCTCAAAGATTTTGCGCTGAAGCAGTAAACACTACATGTTACACTCAGAACAAATCAATTATTAACAAAATTCATTTGAAAACCCCATATGAGATCTGGCATGGATATAAAAGTGTGGTATCCTATTTCAGAATATTCGGCTGCAGATGTTATAAGTAAGGTCCAGGAATTTAATTTACGTAACATAACTGCATGCAATCTAGGGTTTTATTTAAATCATGTGTTTAATTATTTATATGCATTTTATACATAATAGTGCATGACAGGATTTAATTCATGATATTTTAAAATTTCATGCATTAGGATTTTTAAGTTGCATTTCGCATTCGAACGAGGAACGAAAACCGGGGAATTATCAGAAAAATTATTTTAATTACATGATTAATTTTTATTAATTAATATAAGGTGTTTTAAATGTATTTTTCAAGAAATGGTCTTTGTTGGATATTTTTACCCGTTGGAGCATAATTTTTATCGGTACATAAATTTTATCGAATCGAGAGACTTTTTGAGGGTTCGGGTAGTATTTAAAAAAAACGTACCTAAAGGAAATATTTTTCGGGAGTTTTTTTGGGCTTGTTGGGCCTATTTTCTAAGCTTGTTGGACACAAAACTCTTTTAATCCCTTTTAAATTAAAGTTAGGGCTCATTAATTAATTGTTATCTATTTAATTATCCCCTAAACCTAAACCTAAACTAAACAGCCGACAATCCCCTCAACTCAGCCATATTCTCTCGGTTTCAGCACCTCCTTCAGCAGCAAAGTATCGGCCATAGCATTTGTTGCAAGAAAATTTCCTCCGGTGCCCTTCCCTTCGCGCGGTTCTTCAAGTTTTCGTTCAAAATACATCAAAGAACGGCATTTAACATTGTTTTTGCATCATTCACGTCCTATATTGCTGTTTTGTATGCATTTGTGTGAGAAAATTTTCGATCTAGCCTTGAGCATGAGAAGTTTTTGGTTTTACTTCTGTTTTTGCACATGATCAATACTCACGTTTTTATGATATTTTCTGCAAGGGGGCTGCTGTATGGCGTTGATGGGGTTCTTTTATCATCAAGAGGAAGGGCTTTTCTAAGATGGATGCGAGGCTTGGTCGAGTTGGATTGGAGTTGAGTGTATCCCTTGTTGTTTAGGTTTGTTGGGGAGGGGTTAGGCAAATTTTCTTGGACTAGCGATGTAAGGCCTGATTCAAGCCATGGACCAGACCCTGTTGGGTCTGATCCACGGCCTAGGAAGGCTCAAGCCTTGCTGGAACAAGCCTTGCAGCCGTTCGGACGTGGGTTAGGGAGATCGGACGCGATGTGCGCTTAGGGGTGAACTTCGATTGGGGTCGAGCTGCGGCTTGCATGGGGGTGCATCCGTGGGTTCAGCAGGTCCAGAGGGAGCCTAGGGTGGTCCAAGAATGGCTGGTCAGACTAAAAACCTTAATATTGGGTATAGACTGGCTATCTTCTTATGGTGCAGTCATATATTTTTTTTACAGAGGTCACTGTATGTCAGACCGCCCAGTGGGAAGCCATTTTTTTCGAGGCAGCTAGACATCAGCAGATGCCGCACATCATTTCCTTCTTGTGTGCGAGGAAGCATATGAGGAGAGGCTACCAGGCGTTTTTGGCAAGATCGTGTCAGTGTCTATTATGGTGATTTTGTTCTATTATACTATGACCTCAAATTTGACCTTTCTCGCAATTCCTCATACCATAATTGGATGTCCAAACTTATCGCACTTTTCTTTTCTTATATTATGCCCATAATGCTCACCAACCTACTACATTATCATTTATGCAGTTCGAATTAAGAACCCTTAGTACCAAAATTTACTGATCGACTTCTATATTCGTAATACACTTAAAAGTTAAGTTTTATCTCAACCCTATAATAATATTAGCCTAGGACTCTTGAATCGAGTCTTTGTTTTACGGCATCAAACTAACATAACTTAAATATTTACAATTACATCCCAAATACAAAATTGTTGCAAATCTTTAAATTCGAGAAGCGCTAATCCATAAAACCCAAATATAGACTATCGATCTTCTACATAATTAATAAAACCCTTCTAGTATCAATCACATGCTTAAACTATTTTCTTCCCATTTACAATTTAGTTGAGTCCTGAGATTCTTTGACTTTCCTCATTGAAATGAATGTTGTATTCTTACATATCCTTAATGCTTAATTAATAATAGCGTATAAAAAAAATTAATAAGTTATCCCAAGTTAGTATTAGACTAACTCTAGTAATTCAAATTCACTTATGCTCCATAACATTCTAGAATCCTCATTTCGAAATTTTAAATTACTTACTCGACTAAAAACCTTAATATTGTTCATTGGTAACCTATGTTGAACATCATTACTTCCTTTTTGTTTTTATTTCACCTTTTATTTCACCCAAAATTTTCGTATGAACAATTATCTTATAAATCTTGAAATTCAAACTTATGCAACCCAGATAATATTAGATAACATAATTCCAACACACATATTCACTTATTCTCAAGTTTCATAATGACTTTAAAAAATAATTTCCTCAAGATACGGTTTCTACCTCAATTCTTACATGCGTCTATCAGGTAATCTAACCATCCATCATACCCAACTTTCTAGAAAAATTTAACCCCAACAAAGATATAAATTTAACTCTTAAGATCATGATTAAAACTTATGTTACATCAAACCTTAAATTCCCAAAAATAAGTTATCTTAATGTCTAATCTTATAATTTAACTAAATGATCACTTTATCTTAAATTGTTATCACTCTAAATTCTTATTTTTCCAATGCCTTAATCCATCAACACTTAGATTTTCAAGCCCAATATTGAATCATCCTACAATGCCCTTGATTGTCATTCCTTATTACATTATAACCCAGATATAACAAGGTTCTAATTATCTCTTCAAGCTCACATCACGGAAAATTCTTATCATTTAAACAATTCAATTTTCACTTATTGCTAAACTAGTCCCCGATTTTCTTAAAATTTGCAAAATTAACTCTTACTTTCCTCGAATATTATCCAATTTGTCATAAATCTCGAAAATTCTACCCATTAGTTGTTGGCGTTTCTAATTCCATTTTATATGTTTCTCGTATCATAAAGTTCAATAATTTTAAGCTTATTAGACCCAAAATCAATTCTCATAACCTCAAAAAATTACTGATTTAAACCAAGTGTTCCTCTAAAGTTCGAATTTAATCCTCAAAAATTTCAGAATTTGCAATTTGACCATTAAAGTTCTTGAAAATTACATTTTTGGCCCTACAAATCTTTGAAATTTACATTTTTGTCCCCATAAAATGTTCGACTTAACCTCCTTAAATCTTAAAATTCTCGAAACTCAAAATTTAATCCCAAAGTTCGGTAGATTCGAAAAAAGTCCCTTAGAATTTTATTTTTGCACTTATCAAATTATTGCTTATTAAAATTAGGTCCTTAAAATTCTCAATTCATGCAATTCAATCCTTATATCCAACTAGGTAGAAAATGCATCCTAAATAAATTCTACGTTTCTATACTTCCAAAGATCGTTGTACTCTTCGAGTCATTAATCCTTACATGGAATCCTCAAAAATTAACTCAACCAGCAACCACGAACCATCGGTAATTTCTTAGAAATTCTACAAGTCCCAAAAGCATTCATAATCTTTGTGACTAACTTGTGATCCAAAGAGTAGAACATCAGTACTTACTAACCAAAAATCAATATAAACAAATCATTTTCAACCTTTTCTAATGCCCAATAGCAAAATTCTTATTCATGTCCCATTTCACCATTAAGCCAGCATGCATGAAAATCATAAAATTTCTCACTTCATGTCGCAACATTCATAAAAAAATTTTAAAGAATCTAATCTCAAAACATAACGACAGATAAACAGGTCCCGTAAATGGTATATTATGCAAACATGCAAGTGATATCATAAAACTTTAAAAAATTTAAAACCTTTAAACTTATAGACTTGACGCTTGAAGACTGAACTACAGAAGCTGGCGGTGGCACGACCCTATACAGGACCCTTGCTCTGATACCAACTCAAACATCTACTAGTTTAAAAGTGCGGAAATAAATTATTTTTATATAAAGCTCAAATTTTGAAAATAAGCATTTGAATAAATTACATGCATGCAGTCATACTAAAAATATCATTTAAAAATAATCGTAAGTAATTATTAATAAAATATAACGGAAAATAAGCGAGTAAAAATCCTAACATTCAACAGTGAAAACAACAGCGTATAAAATTCTCATATCCTATCAATATCATAAAAACGTAAATGTGCGGAAAAACATGAGGTCCTCGGATCGTGTCGCCCATCGGGTCTGCCTACTCAGAGTTCAGCACCTCCCGTCCCCTCGATATCGAACTTACCTGCAACACACACGTCTCGTGAGTCTAAAGACTCAACACGCATGTACCAGAAATAACAAGTACATATACATAGCAAACAACAGTGAAAATATACTGTAATCAACATACATTTCATGAATTTTAAAAGCATAACATAAACGTGTCATGTAAAATCGTGACGTGTCAAAACAACTCATCGTTAATCGTCATTCATCATTCATCATTTCCTTTGGTGAATTCGGTTCATTAGAGGTAAATATCGTACATCATCATTTACGACGGATCTACCATACATATAACCGCGGTACCCGGTGGCTCGGACATCAGTGACAGGATTACCCATCCAATGTGCCGAGGTCTCATCATCATCATTTACATCTACGTCTTATCCATTTACATATACTTTGATAGCCACAACTAATTCCCATCATTCAAAAACATCATCATTTTCATCACTTATAAAAATTATGCACATATACAATTTTCCTTAAATCCAAGCAATCAACGTTAATTTCAAAAATCTTAAAAATAGTGAACATGATGCATAAACATTTAAAATATGGTAAATTTGTGCTCAGGGAGCTGCCAGGACTAAATTCTCAACCCGGGTGCAAAATGACCAATTTGCCCCTGGAAACCCAAAATTACCGTTTTACCCCTAGACCTCTAAAATTTGACCCGAAGCTTACCGAACTCCTTAAAACATCCCAAAACATATTTTTACGCATTCTTAGATGTAAACTCGACACATCTTTGCAACTTAATCGATTCGTTTTAAAACTTGGACCGGAGTCCCGGTTTTAACCCGAATCAACCCGAAACTTAACCAAATTTTTCCCAACATAAATCGTGACATATACCTACATGACCAGCCTATAAACCACCTATCATAGAACACTTATGACTCACAAAACAAGCCCAAAGGTTGCTGGAAATCTCCAGCCTATGAACACAAATTTCACAGCTTGAGCGATTTTACGATAAAAATCATATCTCCCTCGATTCTTATCAGAAAATTACAAATTTGCTATCAAATCGAAGATAACACATAGTGCTACAAATCATATGTTGAATACATTTCCAGAAAACCAACCTATAAGTCGTAGAATTTGAAATAACAGAGGGTGACGCGTTTTGTGACACAGAAATTTCACAGCTCGAGTGGGTTTACGATAAAAATCATATCTCCCACATTTATTATCAGAAAATTACTAATTTGACACCAAATCGAAGATAGTAAAAGTGCTACAAATCATGTGTTGAACACATTTCCAGAAAACCAACCTATAAGTTGCAGAATATGAAATAACAGAGGATGACGGGTTTTGTGACATAGATATTTCACATCTTGAGCGGGTTTACGATAAAAATCTTATCTCCCTCATTTCTAATCAAAAAATTACGAATTTGCTATTTAATCGAAGATAGCAAAGAGTGATACAAATCATATGTTGAAATCATTTCCATAAAACCAACCTATCAGTCTCAGAATTCAAAATAACAGAGGGTAATGGGTTTGTGACACGGAAATTACACCCGAAAACTCAAGTTATCGATTGGCCCTCTCCTAAAACCCACAAAACTTCGACTCCAGCCTTATGTTCCCCTCTTACTCGACGTGTACAGCCCTTAGCAACATAAAATTGGCAGCCCTTTGCACCAAAGCAAGAAACCGTGAGTAAGGCAAGAAAAGAAATGCAAGATTCATGTCAACATGTAAAAAAACACAACCACAATGTGACTCATGCAATTTTTCTTACAAACACGTGAATATCTACATATTATCAGCGTATATGAGAAGAAAACAAAAGTATAGGCGTGCCTGGATGTATTATGAAAAAAAATGAGGAGATTTGCACGTCGGGGAGTCACCGGAGAAGCGGAGATGAATTTTTATTGAAGAAAAAAGGAAGATCTTCTCTAACATTTTGCTGGAAACAAAGGTGGAGGCTGGAGAATGGAGGGGGTAATCGGATGATTGAGGTAGAATAGGTTTAGGTTTAGTTTAGGGTATTATTTAAAGGGTTAAACATAAGATAATGGGCCCTTTATTGCATTTAAAAATTTTAAAGAAGGTCTTGAGTGCACTAAGCTTATAAATAGGCCCATTTAGCCCAAACAAACTCCCGAAACATATTTTGTTAAGGTAAGTTTTTGAAATTATTGTACGAGTCCTCAAAAAGTCCCCCGAATCAATAAATTTTGCGTACCAATTAAAAATATACTCCGGCGAGTAAAAATATCCAACAAAGCTCATTTCTTGAAAAATAGATTTAAAACACCTTATATTAATTAATAAAAATTAATCATGTAATAAAACAATTTTCTCGATAATTCTCAGTCTCCGTTCCTCGTTCAAGCACGAAATGCAACTTAAAAATCTTAATGCATGAACTTTAAATAAATCATGAATTAAAACACAAATTAATGAAATAAACAGACATTTAATGCTTTAAAGGAATTTAATAAAATACAAAGAAATTTAATAGCTTACATTTATGTGGTTTACGCGGACCTTCAAATTTTAGGGACGTTACACAAACGCTGCTAGAGCCAACCCTGAAGCCGATCGACCGTGGAGTAGGAAGGTTGGCCGCGGGTGTGCTTTCCTTGGTGCCTAGCGAATATAGGCTAGTTATGTCTTGCATGAGGATGGGTCTGTGGGTTCAGCAGGTTCAGAGGGATCCTAGGGTGGTCTAGGTGAGGTTGGTTAGTGGCTGGTCCCTTTGGCTAAAGGCTAGGATCGATGGTTTGGGAAAGGGGGCGGCTAGGGTTTCGAGTTGTGTTACGCAGAATTTTTGCAGCAACATACGGATTAATTACGAGGGGTTTAGGATTCTGGTTTTGAGGGTTTTAAGGCTGAAAATGTGTTTTTAAGGTGTGGTAAAAATTTGGGGAAATTTGGTTCAGTTTCGGTTCGGTTCGAGTTAAAATCGTGACCCCGGTCCAAGTTTTAAAACGAATCGAAAAAGTTTTGAAACGGGCTCGAGTTTACGTATAAGAAATACATTTAAATATGTTTTGGGTTATATTAAGGAGTTTGATAAGCTTAGGGTCGAAATTTAGAGGTCCAGGGTTAAAACGGTCATTTTGAGTTTCCTAGGGACAAATTGTCATTTTTCACCCGGGCTGAGATTTTAGTCCTGACAGCGTCCTGAGCACATATTTCTCATGTTTTTTTTAATGTTTATGCATCTCGCACATTATTTTTATGAATCGATGAAAAAATATGTTGCATGCTTGATTTTAAGAAATATTTACGTATATGCATGATTTTGATAAGTGATGAAAATGATTATGTTTTTAAAGATGGGAATTAGTTGTGAGTAATGATGTATATGTAAATGCTGATGATGAGGCCTAGGCACAGTGAATGGGTAATACTGTCACTGATGTCCGACAGTCGCCCCGTACCACGGATTTATGTAGATGGATCTATCGTATAATGATGAACGATGTTATGAAAGTCACATTTAATGAACTGAATTTGATTAAAGGAAAGGTATAAGTATATGATGTTACGATGAGCTGTTTTGACATGTTATGATTTCATATGGCACGTTTACATTTACTTTTTTTTAAGCTCATGAAAGGTATGTTGATTACAGTATATTTTCATTGTTGTGTGCTATGTATATGTAATTGTTATCCCCGGTACAGGTGTGTTGAGTTTTTAGACTCATTAGGCATGTGTGATGCATGTGAGCATGATTATGAGGGATTTGGAGGTGCCGAACTCTGAGTAGGCAGGACTGGATGCGCGCGCACGACCCGAGGACCACATTTCTTCCGCACATTATGATTTTCGATATTTGAGAGGACATGAGAATTTTTATACATTGATGATGATTACTAGAATTTTTACTCGTTATGTTTACGCATTTTTCTATTGGTCGAGTTTGGCCATTTTAAACTGAACTATTTTAAGTTGTTAAATATTTACGATTATCTTTAAGTGGGATATTTTTTCAGTAGGGTTGCATGCATGTAAAACTTTTAGATGTGTATTTTCGAAAATATGAGCTTTTCTAAATAAAAAATTCCGCATTTTAAATTAGTAGATGTTATTGTTACACGCAGTTGAAAAAGGTTGACAATCATACTGTTTCATCCACACACCACACACTAACACACACAAGTCGGGGAAAATATTTTGGAACACAACAACTGGAAAGTCAGTTAGACTGATCCAAGTCTAGGTTCCAAAAGGACTAATCAGTTTAGGACCCAAATAGATGTGTGTGCCAAGATTATATATTGTTTGTGATTGCAGGTAACATGTACAACAAAAGAATCAATTTGGTACAAACATCAGTTTTGGAAACAATTCTAAAAGTAAAATTGTGGGTAAGGGTAAGCTTATCCACGGTAACATTATTATTAAAGATGTCTTATTGGCTGATAATTTGAAGTATAACTTAATTAGCATCAGTCAGTTATGAGACAATAATTTCTCAGTTCAGTTCAACAAACACACGTGCACAGTTAAGAACTCAACTGATGAGATCATTATAACTGGCAATCGTTGTGGCAACACTTACAAAGTCAGTTGTATTTATCAACCTAATGCACTAGTATGTTTTGTTGCTTCAAAATCATCTAAAAACTGGTTGTGGAATAAAAGGTTAAACAACTTAAATTTTAAGTCTATTGCTTATCTGAGTAACCATGATCTTGTAACTGGTCTGCATAAAATATATTTTTCAAAAGACAAAATTTGTTCAGCATGTCAGTTTGGTAAACAAGTAAGATCTTCAATTAAAAACAAAGGTACTAAATCTTCCTCCAGATGCTTAGAAATGCTACATTTGGATCTGCTTTGTCTTATACCAGTCATGAGTTTAGGGGGAATGAAATACACCTTGGTAATCGTTGATGAATTTTCAAGATTTACTTGAGTTATCTTTCTTAAATCAAAAGACCAAACTGATGCACAACTGATTAAGCTTTTCAAAAGATTATTAAACGAAAAATCAGTTGGAATTGACAGAATAAGTTTTGATCGAAGGACTGAATTTGTAAATCAAAATCTTTCTCAATTTTTAGAAAATACTGGAATTAAGCATTTGTTCTCAGCAGCTAGAACACCTCAGCATCAAGGTATAGCTGAAAGAAGAAATCGAACTCTTAAAGAAGCTGCTAGAACAATGCTTGCTGATTCTAGTATATCTCAAAGATTTTGCGCTGAAGCAGTAAACACTACATGTTACACTCAGAACAAATCAATTATTAACAAAAATCATTTGAAAACCCCATATGAGATCTGGCATGGATATAAAAGTGTGGTACCCTATTTCATAATATTCGGCTGCAGATGTTATAAGTAAGGTCCAGGAATTTAATTTACGTAACCTAACTGCATGCAATCTAGGGTTTTACTTAAATCATGTGTTTAATTATTTATATGAATTTTATACATAATAGTGCATGACAGGATTTAATTCATGATATTTTAAAAGTTCATGCATTAGGATTTTTAAGTTGCATTTCGCGTTCGAACGTGGAACGAAAACCGAGGAATTATCAGAAAAATTATTTTAATTACATGATTAATTTTTATTAATTAATATAAGGTGTTTTAAATGTATTTTTCAAGAAATGGTCTTTGTTGGATATTTTTACCCGTTGGAGCATAATTTTTATCGGTACATAAATTTTATCGAATCGAGGGACTTTTTGAGGGTTCGGGTAGTATTTAAAAAAAACGTACCTAAAGGAAATATTTTTCGGGAGTTTTTTTGGGCTTGTTGGGCCTATTTTCTAAGCTTGTTGGAATCAAAACTCTTTTAATCCCTTTTAAATTAAAGTTAGGGCCCATTAACTTAATTGTTATCTATTTAATTATCCCCTAAACCTAAACCTAAACTAAACAGCCGACAATCCCCTCAACTCAGCCATATTCTCTCGGTTTCAGCACCTCCTTCAGCAGCAAAGTATCGGCCATAGCATTTGTTGCAAGAAAATTTCCTCCGGTGCCCTTCCCTTCGCGCGGTTCTTCAAGTTTTCGTTCAAAATACATCAAAGAACGGCATTTAACATTGTTTTTGCATCATTCACATCCTATATTGCTGTTTTGTATGCATTTGTGTGAGAAAATTTTCGATCTAGCCTTGGGCATGAGAAGTTTTTGGTTTTACTTCTGTTTTTGCACATGATCGATACTCACATTTTTATGATATTTTCTGCAAGGGGGCTGCTGTATGGCGTTGATGGGGTTCTTTTATCATCAAGAGGAAGGGCTTTTCTAAGATGGATGCGAGGCTTGGTCGAGTTGGATTGGAGTTGAGTGTATCCCTTGTTGTTTAGGCTTGTTGGGGAGGGGTTAGGCAAATTTTCTTGGACTAGCGATGTAAGGCCTGATTCAAGCCATGGACCAGACCCTGTTGGGTCTGATCCACGGCCTAGGAAGGCTCAAGCCTTGCTGGAACAAGCCTTGCAGCCGTTCGGGCGTGGGTTAGGGAGATCGGACGCGATGTGCGCTTAGGGGTGAACTTCGATTGGGGTCGAGCTGCGGCTTGCATGGGGGTGCATCGGTGGGTTCAGCAGGTCCAGAGGGAGCCTAGGGTGGTCCAAGAATGGCTGGTCAGAGTCTGGCCCTGTCGGTCATGGGCTGGGATCAATAATTATGGGAAGGATCGCACCTAGGGTTGCATTTGGGGAATGGTAGAATCCTTCCAGAAATGTAGGTGTATGGCTGAGAGTTTAGGGCTCTGGTTTTAAAGTTTTTAGGACCTTTTTTATGTCTATAAGGTGTGGTAAAAAGTTGGGAGGATTTTCGTTGAATTTCGAGTCGATTCGGGTTATAACCGGGACCTCGGTCCAAGTTTTTAAAACGAATCAGTTAAGTTCTGAAACGGGCTCGAGTCAACATCTAATAAATAATTTTAATAGGTTTTGGGATGTTTTAAGGTGTTTGGTAAGCTTCGGGTCAAATTTTAGAGGTCCAGGGGTAAAATGGTCATTTTGGGTTTCTAGGGGCAAAATGGTCATTTCGCACCCGGGGTGAGATTTTCATCCTGGCAGTACCCTGAGCACATTTTATCATGTTTTTAGTATTTATGCATCACATTTAGGATTTTATGTATTTACAAAATATACGGTGCGTGCTTTGGTTTCAAGAAAAAAAGTTACGTATATGCATGTTTTTTTATTAAATGGTGAATATGATATTTTTGAAGGATGAGAGTTGGTTGTGACTGACGATGTATATGTATACGATGACATCAGATATTATGAGCTGAGTCCAAGGGGACCCAGCTACCTGACTACTTGAGGGGATAGCGAGGATTGTAGATCAGGCCCAGCTAAGCCAGCAGGCACCCCGTCAGCGGACCTATGTTTATGAGCAGTTCCGGCGGCTTAACCCGAAGGAGTTCAGGGGTGCCAGCGATCCATTTGTGGTAGAGGGTTGGATTAGGTCACTGGAGTTGCATTTTGAGTACCTACTGTACATGTTTAACAGCTTTTATGATTTAAGAATCTATTATTGTAAAAACTAGATTAATTGTATGATGGGTTACGTTTATAAATTGGACGGTATCCAGATATGCCTCCTAGACGTACTTCCAGTACAGATAGGCAGGATGAGATTCCTGGAGGTAATTCTGTTGCTCATATCTACGCCACCGGGTACCACGGTTATACGTAGATGGATCCATAGAATAGAACTGATATGAAAGTCACAACTAATGAACTGAATTCAATAAAAAGAAAATTTATATGTATACGATGACATGATAAGACATGCTTTGACATATTTGAGTTTATACGACACATTTATATTCATGCTTTTCAGTTCACGAAATATATGTTGAGTATGGTATTTTTCACTGCTGTGTGCCATGTATATGTACTAGTTATTTGTGGTACAGGTGTGTTGAGTCTTTAGACTCATTAGGTGTGTGTGATGCAAGTGAGCTTGATGTTGAGGGAACTGGAGGTGCCGAACTCTGAGTAGGCAGACCTGGTGGGGTGACACGACCCGAGGACCGCATGTTTTCCACATTATGATTTTTGAGATTTGAGGATATGAACATCTTTATACGTTGGTGATTTTAGGATTTTATTCGTTTATGTTTGTGTAAAATTATGGATGAGTTTTGTTGTTTTAAACTGCACTGTTTTTCTTACTGTAAGCTTTTATGCTTTAAATGTTTTTATTGATTTAATGTTATCATCTACATGTTTACATGATTTACTCTTTACGATGATCTACTATACATGTTTAACTGCTTTTATGATTTAATGATTTATTATTTTAAAAACTAGATTAATTCCATGATGGATTACGTTTATAAATTGGATTGTATCCAGATATGCCTCCTAGACGTGCTTCCTAGTAACAGATAAGGCAGGGATGAGATTCCAGGAGGAGGCAGCGGACCTCCACCACCACCGCTGGGAAACCCAGCTACCAGAGTACTTGAGGGGATAGCGAGGATTGTGGATCAGCACAAGGAGCGCCCCTTAGCTGACGTGTTTATGGAAGTTTCGCGGCTTAACCGAAGAGTTGGGGGTGCCAGTGATCCATTCGTGGCATTGTGATAGATCATCTGGAGTTCAGTTTGGTACTCGATGAGGGTTCGTCAGACAGTGCCATTTATAGTGAGGGATTTCCCAGGTGGACGTCAGGGATGTGACCTTGCTGGGCCGATTAGGAGAGTTCTCGAGAGTCCCCGCGCAGGCCGCAGACGTGGGGTTGAACTACTGCGGCGGAGTTTATCCGCAAGTTTGACAAGGCTGCCATTTGTGCCCATGTTAGCGATAGATGCCGCCTAGAAGCTGAGGCATTTCTTAGATGGACTGAGACCCACCTTTTTCGTGACGTCATGCTGATGAAGCCAGCAGGTTATGATGAGGCCCACACCTGCGCTTTTCAGGCGGAGCAGGCTCTGCGGGACATAGCCTATGAGATGCAGAGGAAGCAGCATCAGACTCAGTCCAGTTCCCAGCCGCAGAAAAAGCAGTTTACTGGGCCACCGAGGCAGGGGCAGCAGAAACCCCAAGGGCAGTTTAGGAGGCCACAACAGCTGTAGCAGAGACCTCCTCAGGCGCCAGGGGCACCTAAGCCAGATGACAGGCAGACATGCCCGCAGTGCAGCAGGTTCCATTTCGGCAAATGCATGTAGGGGAACTTTAGGTGCTTCATTTTTGGATAGGAGGGCCATAAAGCAGCAGATTGCCCTCGGAACAAGGGCCCACTACTGGCCGAGCTTATGTGATGCATGCCGAGGAGGTCGAGGCAGAGCCAGACTCGACATTGATTACTGGTAACCCTTGCGTTTAAGATTTTACTTTATCGCATGATTGCATGGATTTTAAGAATGCATGAGAATTAAATTTATGGGATTGGTAACTTAGAACAAATTAGGATGCATGTTCTACCTGGTTGGGAATAATTATTCAATTGTTTTAATGGAGGATATGAGGGCTTAATTGTATTAACCAATAAATGGAGGATTTGATTGCTGACAATCGAGATTTTTGGGGACTATTTTAAAATTTTCTGTAATTTTGAGGATTTAATTGTGACTTTTGAAATTTTTAAAATTTTTGGGATTAGAATTCGAAAATGAGAAAGGGTCATATTGCAATTTCAAAATTTTTTAGAGGGGTCATGTTGTAATTTTCGAAAAGTTGAAGGACCAAATTGAAATTTCCAAAATTTTGAGGAAAACATGAGCTAATTCAGTAATTTTTCGAGGATTTTGAATAATTTCCGGTAAGAAATTACTTAAGTTTCAACACAATTAGATTCGATGGTATGTTTTGTCATATGGAGGATATATATTTCAGGTGTATCCACGCATGCGCTGCTAGATTCAGGGGCTACGCATTCGTTTATATCCGAATCTTTCGTCAAGCGACTAGGAATCATACCAGTAGCGATGGATTCAGGGTTCAGAGTATTGATCCCATCCGAGTATCAGATGTTCACTTCTCAGATAATGAAGAGATTGGAGCTTCGGTTACAGAAGTATGCAGTACAAGCAGATTTGATAGTACTACCCTTACCGGAGTTCGGTATCATCTTGGGTATAGACTGGCTATCTTCTTATGGTGCAGTCATATATTTTTTACATAGGTCACTGTATGTCAGATCGCCCATGTGGGAAGCCATTTTTTTTCGAGGCAGCTAGACATCAGCAGATGCCGCACATCATTTCCTTCTTGTGTGCGAGGAAGCATATGAGGAGAGGCTACCAGGCGTTTTTGGCAAGATCGTGTCAGTGTCTATTATGGTGATTTAGTTCTATTATACTATGACCTCAAATTTGACCTTTCTCGCAATTCCTCATACCAGAATTGGATGTCCAAACTTATCGCACTTTTCTTTTCTTATATTATGCCCATAATGCTCACCAACCTACTACATTATCATTTATGCAGTTCGAATTAAGAACCCTTAGTACCAAAATTTACTGATCGACTTCTATATTCGTAATACACTTAAAAGTTAATTTTTATATCAACCCTATAATAATATTAGCCTAGGACTCTTGAATCGAGTCTTTGTTTTACGGCATCAAACTAACATAACTTAAATATTTACAATTACATCCCAAATACAAAATTGTTGCAAATCTTTAAATTCGAGAAGCGCTAATCCATAAAACCCAAATATAGACTATCGATCTTCTACATAATTAATAAAACCCTTCTAGTATCAATCACATGCTTAAACTATTTTTTTCCCATTTACAATTTAGTTGAGGCCTGAGATTCTTTGACTTTCCTCATTGAAATGAATGTTGTATTCTTACATATCCTTAATGCTTAATTAATAATAGCGTATAAAAAAAATTAATAAGTTATCCCAAGTTAGTATTAGACTAACTCTAGTAATTCAAATTCACTTATGCTCCATAACATTCTAGAATCCTCATTTCGAAATTTTAAATTACTTACTCGACTAAAAACCTTAATATTGTTCATTGGTAACCTATGTTGAACATCATTACTTCCTTTTTGTTTTTATGTCACCTTTTATTTCACCCAAAATTTTCGTATGAACAATTATCTTATAAATCTTGAAATTCAAACTTATGCAACCCAGATAATATTAGATAACATAATTCCAACACACATATTCACTTATTCTCGAGTTTCATAATGACTTTAAAAAATAATTTCCTCAAGATAAGGTTTCTACCTCAATTCTTACATGCGTCTATCAGGTAATCTAACCATCCATCATACCCAACTTTCTAGAAAAATTTAACCCCAACAAAGATATAAATTTAACTCTTAAGATCATGATTAAAACTTATGTTACATCAAACCTTAAGTTCTCAAAAATAAGTTATCTTAATGTCTAATCTTATAATTTAACTAAATGATCACTTTATCTTAAATTGTTATCACTCTAAATTCTTATTTTTCCAATGCCTTAATCCATCAACACTTAGATTTTCAAGCCCAATATTGAATCATCCTACAATGCCCTTGATTGTCATTCCTTATTACATTATAACCCAGATATAACAAGGTTCTAATTATCTCTTCAAGCTCACATCACGGAAAATTCTTATCATTTAAACAATTCAATTTTCACTTATTGCTAAACTAGTCCCCGATTTTCTTAAAATTTGCAAAATTAACTCTTACTTTCCTCGAATATTATCCAATTTGTCATAAATCTTGAAAATTCTACCCATAAGTTGTTGGCGTTTCTAATTCCATTTTATATGTTTCTCGTATCATAAAGTTCAATAATTTTAAGCTTATTAGACCCAAAATCAATTCTCATAACCTCAAAAAATTACTGATTTAAACCAAGTGTTCCTCTAAAGTTCGAATTTAATCCTCAAAAATTTTAGAATTTGCAATTTGACCATTAAAGTTCTTGAAAATTACATTTTTGGCCCTACAAATCTTTGAAATTTACATTTTTGTCCCCATAAAATGTTCGACTTAACCTTCTTAAATCTTAAAATTCTCGAAACTCAAAATTTAATCCCAAAGTTCGGTAGATTCGAAAAAAGTCCCTTAGAATTTTATTTTTGCACTTATCAAATTATTGCTTATTAAAATTAGGTCCTTAAAATTCTCAATTCATGCAATTCAATCCTTATATCCAACTAGGTAGAAAATGCATCCTAAATAAATTCTACGTTTCTATACTTCCAAAGATCGTTGTACTCTTCGAGTCATTAATCCTTACATGGAATCCTCAAAAATTAACTCAACCAGCAACCACGAACCATCGGTAATTTCTTAGAAATTCTACAAGTCCCAAAAGCATTCATAATCTTTGTGACTAACTTGTGATCCAAAGAGTAGAACATCAGTACTTACTAACCAAAAATCAATATAAACAAATCATTTTCAACCTTTTCTAATGCCCAATAGCAAAATTCTTATTCATGTCCCATTTCACCATTAAGCCAGCATGCATGAAAATCATAAAATTTCTCACTTCATGTCGCAACATTCATAAAATTTTTTTAAAGAATCTAATCTCAAAACATAACAACAGATAAACAGGTCCCGTAAATGGTATATTATGCAAACATGCAAGTGATATCATAAAACTTTAAAAAAATTTACCTTTAAACTTATAGACTTGACGCTTGAAGACTGAACTACAGAAGCTGGCGGTGGCACGACCCTATACAGGACCTTTGCTCTGATACCAACTCAAACATCTACTAGTTTAAAAGTGCGGAAATAATTTTTTTTTATATAAAGCTCAAATTTTGAAAATAAGCATTTGAATAAATTACATGCATGCAGTCATACTAAAAATATCATTTAAAAATAATCGTAAGTAATTATTAATAAGATATAACGGAAAATAAGCGAGTAAAAATCCTAACATTCAACAGTGAAAACAACAGCGTATAAAATTCTCATATCCTATCAATATCATAAAAACGTAAATGTGCGGAAAAACATGAGGTCATCGGATCGTGTCGCCCATCGGGTCTGCCTACTAACATTTCAGCACCTCCCGTCCCCTCGATATCGAACTTACCTGCAACACACGCGTCTAGTGAGTCTAAAGACTCAACACGCATGTACCAGAAATAACAAGTACATATACATAGCAAACAACAGTGAAAATATACTGTAATCAACATACATTTCATGAATTTTAAAAGCGTAACATAAACGTGTCATGTAAAATCGTGACGTGTCAAAACAACTCATCGTTAATCGTCATTCATCATTCATCATTTCCTTTGGTGAATTCGGTTCATTAGAGGTAAATATCGTACATCATCATTTACGACGGATCTACCATACATATAACCGCGGTACCCGGTGGCTCGGACATCAGTGACAGGATTACCCATCCAATGTGCCGAGGTCTCATCATCATCATTTACATCTACGTCTTATCCATTTACATATACTTTGATAGCCACAACTAATTCCCATCATTCAAAAACATCATCATTTTCATCACTTATAAAAATTATGCACGTATACAATTTTCCTTAAATCCAAGCATTCAACGTTAATTTCCAAAAATCTTAAAAATAGTGAACATGATGCATAAACATTTAAAATATGGTAAATTTATGCTCAGGGAGCTGCCAGGACTAAATTCTCACCCCGGGTGCAAAATGACCAATTTGCCCATGGAAACCCAAAATTACCGTTTTACCCCTAGAACTCTAAAATTTGACCCGAAGCTTACCGAACTCCTTAAAACATCCCAAAACATATTTTTATGCATTCCTAGATGTAAACTCGATACATCTTTGCAACTTAATCGATTCGTTTTAAAACTTGGACCGGAGTCCCGGTTTTAACCCGAATCAACCCGAAACTTAACCAAATTTTTCCCAACATAAATCGTGACATATACCTACATGACCAGCATATAAACCACCTATCATAGAACACTTATGACTCACAAAACAAGCCCAAAGGTTGCTGGAAATCTCCAGCGTATGAACACAAATTTCACAGCTTGAGCGATTTTACGATAAAAATCATATCTCCCTCGATTCTTATCAGAAAATTACAAATTTGCTATCAAATCGAAGATAACACATAGTGCTACAAATCATATGTTGAATACATTTCCAGAAAACCAACCTATAAGTCATAGAATTTGAAATAACAGAGGGTGACGCGTTTTGTGACACAGAAATTTCACAGCTCGAGTGGGTTTACGATAAAAATCATATCTCCCTCATTTATTATCAGAAAATTACGAATTTGACACCAAATCAAAGATAGTAAAAGTGCTACAAATCATGTGTTGAACACATTTCCAGAAAACCAACCTATAAGTTGCAGAATATGAAATAACAGAGGATGACGGGTTTTGTGACATAGATATTTCACATCTTGAGCGGGTTTACGATAAAAATCTTATCTCCCTCATTTCTAATCAAAAAATTACGAATTTGCTATTTAAGCGAAGATAGCAAAGAGTGATACAAATCATATGTTGAAATCATTTCCATAAAACCAACCTATCAGTCTCAGAATTCGAAATAACAGAGGGTAATGGGTTTGTGACACGGAAATTACACCCGAAAACTCAAGTTATCGATTGGCCCTCTCCTAAAACCCACAAAACTTCGACTCCAGCCTTATGTTCCCCTCTTACCCGACGTGTACAGCCCTTAGCAACATAAAATTGGCAGCCCTTTGCACTAAAGCAAGAAACCGTGAGTAAGGCAAGAAAAAAAATGCAAGATTCATGTCAACATGTAAAAAAACACAACCACAATGTGACTCATGCAATTTTTCTTACAAACACGTGAATATCTACATATTATCAGCGTGTATGAGAAGAAAACAAAAGTATAGGCGTGCCTTGATGTATTATGAAAAAAAATGAGGAGATTTGCACGTCGGGGAGTCACCGGAGAAGCGGAGATGAATTTTTATTGAAGAAAAAAGGAAGATCTTCTCTAACATTTTGCTGGAAACAAAGGTGGAGGCTGGAGAATGGAGGGGGTAATCGGATGATTGAGGTAGAATAGGTTTAGGTTTAGTTTAGGGTATTATTTAAAGGGTTAAACATAAGATAATGGGCCCTTTATTGCATTTAAAAATATTAAAGAAGGTCTTGAGTTCACTAAGCTTATAAATAGGCCCATTTAGCCCAAACAAACTCCCGAAAAATATTTTGTTAAGGTAAGTTTTTGAAATTATTGTACGAGTCCTCAAAAAGTCCCCCGAATAAATAAATTTTGCGTACCAATTAAAAATATACTCCGGCGAGTAAAAATATCCAAAAAAGCTCATTTCTTGAAAAATAGATTTAAAACACCTTATATTAATTAATAAAAATTAATCATGTAATAAAACAATTTTCTCGATAATTCTCAGTCTCCGTTCCTCGTTCAAGCACGAAATGCAACTTAAAAATCTTAATGCATGAACTTTAAATAAATCATGAATTAAAACACAAATTAATGAAATAAACAGGCATTTAATGCTTTAAAGGAATTTAATAAAATACAAAAGAAATTTAATTGCTTACATTTATGTGGTTTACGCGGACCTTCAAATTTTAGGGACGTTACACAAACGCTGCTAGAGCCAACCCTGAAGCCGATCGACCGTGGAGTAAGAAGGTTGGCCGCGGGTGTGCTTTCCTTGGTGCCTAGCGAATATAGGCGAGTTATGTCTTGCATGAGGATGGGTCTGTGGGTTCAGCAGGTTCAGAGGGATCCTAGGGTGGTCTAGGTGAGGTTGGTTAGTGGCTGGTCCCTTTGGCTAAAGGCTAGGATCGATGGTTTGGGAAAGGGGGCGGCTAGGGTTTCGAGTTGTGTTACGCAGAATTTTTGCAGCAACATACGGATTAAGGCCGAGGGGTTTAGGATTCTGGTTTTGAGGGTTTTAAGGCTGAAAATGTGTTTTTAAGGTGTGGTAAAAATTTGGGGAAATTTGGTTCAGTTTCGGTTCGGTTCGAGTTAAAATCGTGACCCCGGTCCAAGTTTTAAAACGAATCGAAAAAGTTTTGAAATGGGCTCGAGTTTACGTATAAGAAATACATTTAAATATGTTTTGGGTTATATTAAGGAGTTTGATAAGCTTAGGGTCGAAATTTAGAGGTCCAGGGTTAAAACGGTCATTTTGAGTTTCCTAGGGAAAAAATTGTCATTTTTCACCCGGGCTGAGATTTTAGTCCTGACAGCGTTCTGAGCACATATTTCTCATGTTTTTTTTAATGTTTATGCATCTCGCACATTATTTTTATGAATTGATGAAAAATTATGTTGCATGCTTGATTTTAAGAAATATTTACGTATATGCATGATTTTGATAAGTGATGAAAATGATTATGTTTTGAAAGATGGGAATTAGTTGTGAGTAATGATGTATATGTAAATGCTGATGATGAGGCCTAGGCACAGTGAATGGGTAATATTGTCACTGATGTCCGACAGTCGCCCCATACCACGGATTTATGTAGATGGATCTATCGTATAATGATGAACGATGTTATGAAAGTCACAATTAATTAACTGAATTTGATTAAAGGAAAGGTATAAGTATATGATGTTACGATGAGCTGTTTTGACATGTTATGATTTCATATGGCACGTTTACATTTACTTTTTTTTAAACTCATGAAAGGTATGTTGATTACAGTATATTTTCATTGTTGTGTGCTATGTATATGTACTTGTTATCCCCGGTACAGGTGTGTTGAGTTTTTAGACTCACTAGGCGTGTGTGATGCATGTGAGCATGATTATGAGGGGACTGGAGGTGCCGAACTCTGAGAAGGCAGGACTGGATGCACGCGCACGACCCGAGGACCACATTTCTTCCGCACATTATGATTTTCGATATTTGAGAGGACATGAGAATTTTTATACATTGATGATGATTACTAGAATTTTTACTCGTTATGTTTACGCATTTTTCTATTGGTCGAGTTTGGCCATTTTAAACTGAACTATTTTAAGTTGTTAAATATTTACGATTATCTTTAAGTGGGATATTTTTTCAGTAGGGTTGCATGCATGTAAAACTTTTAGATGTGTATTTTCGAAAATATGAGCTTTTTTAAATAAAAAATTCCGCATTTTAAATTAGTAGATGTTATTGTTACACGCAGTTGAAAAAGGTTGACAATCATACTGTTTCATCCACACACCACACACTAACACACACAAGTCGGGGAAAATATTTTGGAACACAACAACTGGAAAGTCAGTTAGACTGATCCAAGTCTAGGTTCCAAAAGGACTAATCAGTTTAGGACCCAAATAGATGTGTGTGCCAAGATTATATATTGTTTGTGATTGCAGGTAACATGTACAACAAAAGAATCAATTTGGTACAAACATCAGTTTTGGAAACAATTCTAAAAGTAAAATTGTGGGTAAGGGTAAGCTTATCCACGGTAACATTATTATTAAAGATGTCTTATTGGCTGATAATTTGAAGTATAACTTAATTAGCATCAGTCAGTTATGAGACAATAATTTCTCAGTTCAGTTCCACAAAAACACGTGCACAGTTAAGAACTCAACTGATGAGATCATTATAACTTGCAATCGTTGTGGCAACACTTACAAAGTTAGTTGTATTTATCAACCTAATGCACCAGTATGTTTTGTTGCTTCAAAATCATCTAAAAACTGGTTGTGGAATAAAAGGTTAAACAACTTAAATTTTAAGTCTATTGCTTATCTGAGTAACCATGATCTTGTAACTGGTCTGCATAAAATATATTTTTCAAAAGACAAAATTTGTTCAGCATGTCAGTTTGGTAAACAAGAAAGATCTTCAATTAAAAACAAAGGTAGTAAATCTTCCTCCAGATGCTTAGAAATGCTACATTTGGATCTGCTTTGTCTTATACCAGTCATGAGTTTAGGGGGAATGAAATACACCTTGGTAATCGTTGATGAATTTTCAAGATTTACTTGAGTTATCTTTCTTAAATCAAAAGACCAAACTGATGCACAACTGATTAAGCTTTTCAAAAGATTATTAAACGAAAAATCAGTTGGAATTGACAAAATAAGTTTTGATCGAAGGAATGAATTTGTAAATCAAAATCTTTCTCAATTTTTAGAAAATACTGGAATTAAGCATTTGTTCTCAGCAGCTAGAACACCTCAGCATCAAGGTATAGCTGAAAGAAGAAATCGAACTCTTAAAGAAGCTGCTAGAACAATGCTTGATGATTCTAGTATATCTCAAAGATTTTGCGCTGAAGCAGTAAACACTACATGTTACACTCAGAACAAATCAATTATTAACAAAATTCATTTGAAAACCCCATATGAGATCTGGCATGGATATAAAAGTGTGGTATCCTATTTCAGAATATTCGGCTGCAGATGTTATAAGTAAGGTCCAGGAATTTAATTTACGTAACCTAACTGCATGCAATCTAGGGTTTTATTTAAATCATGTTTTTAATTATTTATATGCATTTTATACATAATATTGCATGACAGGATTTAATTCATGATATTTTAAAAGTTCATGCATTAGGATTTTTAAGTTGCATTTCGCGTTCGAACGAGGAACGAAAACCGGGGAATTATCAGAAAAATTAGTTTAATTACATGATTAATTTTTATTAATTAATATAAGGTGTTTTAAATGTATTTTTCAAGAAATGGTCTTTGTTGGATATTTTTACCCGTTGGAGCATAATTTTTATCGTTACATAAATTTTATCGAATCGAGAGACTTTTTGAGGGTTCGGGTAGTATTTAAAAAAAACGTACCTAAACGAAATATTTTTCGAGAGTTTTTTTGGGCTTGTTGGGCCTATTTTCTAAGCTTGTTGGACACAAAACTCTTTTAATCCCTTTTAAATTAAAGTTAGGGCCCATTAACTTAATTGTTATCTATTTAATTATCCCCTAAACCTAAACCTAAACTAAACAGCCGACAATCCCCTCAACTCAGCCATATTCTCTCGGTTTCAGCACCTCCTTCAAGAGCAAAGTATCGGCCATAGCATTTGTTGCAAGAAAATTTCCTCCGGTGCCCTTCCCTTCGCGCGGTTCTTCAAGTTTTCGTTCAAAATACATCAAAGAACGGCATTTAACATTGTTTTTGCATCATTCACGTCCTATATTGCTGTTTTGTATGCATTTGTGTGAGAAAATTTTCGATCTAGCCTTGAGCATGAGAAGTTTTTGGTTTTACTTCTGTTTTTGCACATGATCGATACTCACGTTTTTATGATATTTTCTGCAAGGGGGCTGCTGTATGGCGTTGATGGGGTTCTTTTATCATCAAGAGGAAGGGCTTTTCTAAGATGGATGCGAGGCTTGGTCGAGTTGGATTGGAGTTGAGTGTATCCCTTGTTGTTTAGGTTTGTTGGGGAGGGGTTAGGCAAATTTTCTTGGACTAGCGATGTAAGGCCTGATTCAAGCCATGGACCAGACCCTGTTGGGTCTGATCCACGGCCTAGGAAGGCTCAAGCCTTGCTGGAACAAGCCTTGCAGCCGTTCGGGCGTGGGTTAGGGAGATCGGACGCGATGTGCGCTTAGGGGTGAACTTCGATTGGGGTCGAGCTGCGGCTTGCATGGGGGTGCATCCGTGGGTTCAGCAGGTCCAGAGGGAGCCTAGGGTGGTCCAAGAATGGCTGGTCAGACTAAAAACCTTAATATTAGGTATAGACTGGCTATCTTCTTATGGTGCAGTCATATATTTTTTTTACAGAGGTCACTGTATGTCAGACCGCCTAGTGGGAAGCCATTTTTTTCGAGGCAGCTAGACATCAGCAGATGCCGCACATCATTTCCTTTTTGTGTGCGAGGAAGCATATGAGGAGAGGCTACCAGGCGTTTTTGGCAAGATCGTGTCAGTGTCTATTATGGTGATTTAGTTCTATTATACTATGACCTCAAATTTGACCTTTCTCGCAATTCCTCATACCAGAATTGGATGTCCAAACTTATCGCACTTTTCTTTTCTTATATTATTCCCATAATGCTCACCAACCTACTACATTATCATTTATGCAGTTCGAATTAAGAACCCTTAGTACCAAAATTTACTGATCGACTTCTATATTCGTAATACACTTAAAAGTTAAGTTTTATCTCAACCCTATAATAATATTAGCCTAGGACTCTTGAATCGAGTCTTTGTTTTACGGCATCAAACTAACATAACTTAAATATTTACAATTACATCCCAAATAAAAAATTGTTGCAAATCTTTAAATTCGAGAAGCGCTAATCCATAAAACCCAAATATAGACTATCGATCTTCTACATAAGTAATAAAACCCTTCTAGTATCAATCACATGCTTAATCTATTTTCTTCCCATTTACAATTTAGTTGAGGCCTGAGATTCTTTGACTTTCCTCATTGAAATGAATGTTGTATTCTTACATATCCTTAATGCTTAATTAATAATAGCGTATAAAAAAAATTAATAAGTTATCCCAAGTTAGTATTAGACTAACTCTAGTAATTCAAATTCACTTATGCTCCATAACATTCTAGAATCCTCATTTCGAAATTTTAAATTACTTACTCGACTAAAAACCTTAATATTGTTCATTGGTAACCTATGTTGAACATCATTACTTCCTTTTTGTTTTTATTTCACCTTTTATTTCACCCAAAATTTTCGTATGAACAATTATCTTATAAATCTTGAAATTCAAACTTATGCAACCCAGATAATATTAGATAACATAATTCCAACACACATATTCACTTATTTTCAAGTTTCATAATGACTTTAAAAAATAATTTCCTCAAGATAAGGTTTCTACCTCAATTCTTACATGCGTCTATCAGGTAATCTAACCATCCATCATACCCAACTTCCTAGAAAAATTTAACCCCAACAAAGATATAAATTTAACTCTTAAGATCATGATTAAAACTTATGTTACATAACACCTTAAGTTCCCAAAAATAAGTTATCTTAATGTCTAATCTTATAATTTAACTAAATGATCACTTTATCTTAAATTGTTATCACTCTAAATTCTTTTTTTTCCAATGCCTTAATCCATAACACTTAGATTTTCAAGCCCAATATTGAATCATCCTACAATACCCTTGATTGTCATTCCTTATTACATTATAACCCAGATATAACAAGGTTCTAATTATCTCTTCAAGCTCACATCACGGAAAATTCTTATCATTTAAACAATTCAATTTTCACTTATTGCTAAACTAGTCCCCGATTTTCTTAAAATTTGCAAAATTAACTCTTACTTTCCTCGAATATTATCCAATTTGTCATAAATCTCGAAAATTCTACCCATAAGTTGTTGGCGTTTCTAATTCCATTTTATATGTTTCTCGTATCATAAAGTTCAATAATTTTAAGCTTATTAGACCCAAAATCAATTCTCATAACCTCAAAAAATTACTGATTTAAACCAAGTGTTCCTCTAAAGTTCGAATTTAATCCTCAAAAATTTCAGAATTTGCAGTTTGACCATTAAAGTTCTTGAAAATTACATTTTTGGCCCTACAAATCTTTGAAATTTACATTTTTGTCCCCATAAAATGTTCGACTTAACCTCCTTAAATCTTAAAATTCTCGAAACTCAAAATTTAATCCCAAATTTCGGTAGATTCGAAAAAAGTCCCTTAGAATTTTATTTTTGCACTTATCAAATTATTGCTTATTAAAATTAGGTCCTTAAAATTCTCAATTCATGCAATTCAATCCTTATATCCAACTAGGTAGAAAATGCATCCTAAATAAATTCTACGTTTCTATACTTCCAAAGATCGTTGTACTCTTCGAGTCATTAATCCTTACATGGAATCCTCAAAAATTAACTCAACCAGTAACCACGAACCATCGGTAATTTCTTAGAAATTCTACAAGTCCCAAAAGCATTCATAATCTTTGTGACTAACTTGTGATCCAAAGAGTAGAACATCAGTACTTACTAACCAAAAATCAATATAAACAAATCATTTTCAACCTTTTCTAATGCCCAATAGCAAAATTCTTATTCATGTCCCATTTCACCATTAAGCCAGCATGCATGAAAATCATAAAATTTCTCACTTCATGTCGCAACATTCATAAAAAAATTTTAAAGAATCTAATCTCAAAACATAACGACAGATAAACAGGTCCCGTAAATGGTATATTATGCAAACATGCAAGTGATATCATAAAACTTTAAAAAAATTTAAAACCTTTAAACTTATAGACTTGACGCTTGAAGACTGAACTACAGAAGCTGGCGATGGCACGACCCTATACAGGACCCTTGCTCTGATACCAACTCAAACATCTACTAGTTTAAAAGTGCGGAAATAAATTTTTTTTATATAAAGCTCAAATTTTTAAAATACGCATTTGAATAAATTACATGCATGCAGTCATACTAAAAATATCATTTAAAAATAATCGTAAGTAATTATTAATAAAATATAACGAAAAATAAGCGAGTAAAAATCCTAACATTCAACAGTGAAAAAAACAGCGTATAAAACTCTCATATCCTATCAATATCATTAAAACGTAAATGTGCGGAAAAACATGAGGTCATCGGATCGTGTCGCCCATCGGGTCTGCCTACTCACAGTTCAGCACCTCCCGTCCCCTCGATATCGAACTTACCTGCAACACACACGTCTAGTGAGTCTAAAGACTCAACACGCATGTACCAGAAATAACAAGTACATATACATAGCAAACAACAGTGAAAATATACTGTAATCAACATACATTTCATGAATTTTAAAAGCGTAACATAAACGTGTCATGTAAAATCGTGACGTGTCAAAACAACTCATCGTTAATCGTCATTCATCATTCATCATTTCCTTTGGTGAATTCGGTTCATTAGAGGTAAATATCGTACATCATCATTTACGACGGATCTACCATACATATAACCGCGGTACCCGGTGGCTCGGACATCAGTGACAGGATTACCCATCCAATGTGCCGAGGTCTCATCATCATCATTTACATCTACGTCTTATCCATTTACATATACTTTGATAGCCACAACTAATTCCCATCATTCAAAAACATCATCATTTTCATCACTTATAAAAATTATGCACATATACAATTTTCCTTAAATCCAAGCATTCAACGTTAATTTCCAAAAATCTTAAAAATAGTGAACATGATGCATAAACATTTAAAATATGATAAATTTGCGCTCAGGGAGCTGCCAGGACTAAATTCTCACCCCGGGTGCAAAATGACCAATTTGCCCATGGAAACCCAAAATTACCGTTTTACCCCTAGAACTCTAAAATTTGACCCGAAGCTTACCGAACTCCTTAAAACATCCCAAAACATATTTTTACGCATTCCTAGATGTAAACTCGATACATCTTTGCAACTTAATCGATTCGTTTTAAAACTTGGACCGGAGTCCCGGTTTTAACCCGAAACTTAACCAAATTTTTCCCAACATAAATCGTGACATATACCTACATGACCAGCCTATAAACCACCTATCATAGAACACTTATGACTCACAAAACAAGCCCAAAGGTTGCTGGAAATCTCCAGCGTATGAACACAAATTTCACAGCTTGAGCGATTTTACGATAAAAATCATATCTCCCTCGATTCTTATAAGAAAATTACAAATTTGCTATCAAATCGAATATAACACATAGTGCTACAAATCATATGTTGAATACATTTCCAGAAAACCAACCTATAAGTCGTAGAATTTGAAATAACAGAGGGTGACGCGTTTTGTGACACAGAAATTTCACAGCTCGAGTGGGTTTACGATAAAAATCATATCTCCCTCATTTATTATCAGAAAATTACGAATTTGACACCAAATCGAAGATAGTAAAAGTGCTACAAATCATGTGTTGAACACATTTCCAGAAAACCAACCTATAAGTTGCAGAATATGAAATAACAGAGGATGACGGGTTTTGTGACATAGATATTTCACATCTTGAGCGGGTTTACGATAAAAATCTTATCTCCCTCATTTCTAATCAAAAATTACGAATTTGCTATTTAATCGAAGATAGCAAAGAGTGATACAAATCATATGTTGAAATCATTTCCATAAAACCAACCTATCAGTCTCAGAATTCGAAATAACAGAGGGTAATGGGTTTGTGACACGGAAATTACACCCGAAAACTCAAGTTATCGATTGGCCCTCTCCTAAAACCCACAAAACTTCGACTCCAGCCTTATGTTCCCCTCTTACTCGACGTGTACAGCCCTTAGCAACATAAAATTTGCAGCCCTTTGCACCAAAGCAAGAAACCGTGAGTAAGGCAAGAAAAGAAATGCAAGATTCATGTCAACATGTAAAAAAACACAACCACAATGTGACTCATGCAATTTTTCTTACAAACACGTGAATATCTACATATTATCAGCGTGTATGAGAAGAAAACAAAAGTATAGGCGTGCCTTGATGTATTATGAAAAAAAATGAGGAGATTTGCACGTCGGGGAGTCACCGGAGAAGCGGAGATGAATTTTTATTGAAGAAAAAAGGAAGATCTTCTCTAACATTTTGCTGGAAACAAAGGTGGAGGCTGGAGAATGGAGGGGGTAATCGGATGATTGAGGTAGAATAGGTTTAGGTTTAGTTTAGGGTATTATTTAAAGGGTTAAACATAAGATAATGGGCCCTTTATTGCATTTAAAAATTTTAAAGAAGGTCTTGAGTGCACTAAGCTTATAAATAGGCCCATTTAGCCCAAACAAACTCCCGAAAAATATTTTGTTAAGGTAAGTTTTTGAAATTATTGTACGAGTCCTCAAAAAGTCCCCCGAATCAATAAATTTTGCGTACCAATTAAAAATATACTCCTGCGAGTAAAAATATCCAACAAACCTCATTTCTTGAAAAATAGATTTAAAACACCTTATATTAATTAATAAAAATTAATCATGTAATAAAACAATTTTCTCGATAATTCTCAGTCTCCGTTCCTCGTTCAAGCACGAAATGCAACTTAAAAATCTTAATGCATGAACTTTAAATAAATCATGAATTAAAACACAAATTAATGAAATAAACAGGCATTTAATGCTTTAAAGGAATTTAATAAAATACAAAAGAAATTTAATAGCTTACATTTATGTGGTTTACGCGGACCTTCAAATTTTAGGGACGTTACACAAACGCTGCTAGAGCCAACCCTGAAGCCGATCGACCGTGGAGTAGGAAGGTTGGCCGCGGGTGTGCTTTCCTTGGTGCCTAGCGAATATAGGCGAGTTATGTCTTGCATGAGGATGGGTCTGTGGGTTCAGCAGGTTCAGAGGGATCCTAGGGTGGTCTAGGTGAGGTTGGTTAGTGGCTGGTCCCTTTGGCTAAAGGCTAGGATCGATGGTTTGGGAAAGGGGGCGGCTAGGGTTTCGAGTTGTGTTACGCAGAATTTTTGCAGCAACATACGGATTAAGGCCGAGGGGTTTAGGATTCTGGTTTTGAGGGTTTTAAGGCTGAAAATGTGTTTTTAAGGTGTGGTAAAAATTTGGGGAAATTTGGTTCAGTTTCGGTTCGGTTCGAGTTAAAATCGTGACCCCGGTCCAAGTTTTAAAACGAATCGAAAAAGTTTTGAAACGGGCTCGAGTTTATGTATAAGAAATACATTTAAATATGTTTTGGGTTATATTAAGGAGTTTGATAAGCTTAGGGTCGAAATTTAGAGGTCCAGGGTTAAAACGGTCATTTTGAGTTTCCTAGGGACAAAATTGTCATTTTTCACCCGGGCTGAGATTTTAGTCCTGACAGCGTCCTGAGCACATATTTCTCATGTTTTTTTTAATGTTTATGCATCTCGCACATTATTTTTATGAATCGATGAAAAAATATGTTGCATGCTTGATTTTAAGAAATATTACGTATATGCATGATTTTGATAAGTGATGAAAATGATTATGTTTTGAAAGATGGGAATTAGTTGTGAGTAATGATGTATATGTAAATGCTGATGATGAGGCCTAGGCACAGTGAATGGGTAATACTGTCACTGATGTCCGACAGTCGCCCCGTACCACGGATTTATGTAGATGGATCTATCGTATAATGATGAACGATGTTATGAAAGTCACAATTAATTAACTGAATTTGATTAAAGGAAAGGTATAAGTATATGATGTTACGATGAGCTGTTTTGACATGTTATGATTTCATATGGCACGTTTACATTTACTTTTTTTTAAGCTCATGAAAGGTATGTTGATTACAGTATATTTTCATTGTTGTGTGCTATGTATATGTACTTGTTATCCCCGGTACAGGTGTGTTGAGTTTTTAGACTCACTAGGCGTGTGTGATGCATGTGAGCATGATTATGAGGGGACTTGAGGTGCCGAACTCTGAGTAGGCAGGACTGGATGCACGCGCACGACCCGAGGACCACATTTCTTCCGCAAATTATGATTTTCGATATTTGAGAGGACATGATAATTTTTATACATTGATGATGATTACTAGAATTTTTACTCGTTATGTTTACGCATTTTTCTATTGGTCGAGTTTGGCCATTTTAAACTGAACTATTTTAAGTTGTTAAATATTTACGATTATCTTTAAGTGGGATATTTTTTCAGTAGGGTTGCATGCATGTAAAACTTTTAGATGTGTATTTTCGAAAATATGAGCTTTTTTAAATAAAAAATTCCGCATTTTAAATTAATAGATGTTATTGTTACACGCAGTTGAAAAAGGTTGACAATCATATTGTTTCATCCACACACCACACACTAACACACACAAGTCGGGGAAAATATTTTGGAACACAACAACTGGAAAGTCAGTTAGACTGATCCAAGTCTAGGTTCCAAAAGGACTAATCAGTTTAGGACCCAAATAGATGTGTGTGCCAAGATTATATATTGTTTGTGATTGCAGGTAACATGTACAACAAAAGAATCAATTTGGTACAAACATCAGTTTTGGAAACAATTCTAAAAGTAAAATTGTGGGTAAGGGTAAGCTTATCCACGGTAACATTATTATTAAAGATGTCTTATTGGCTGATAATTTGAAGTATAACTTAATTAGTATCAGTCAGTTATGAGACAATAATTTCTCAGTTCAGTTCAACAAACACACGTGCACAGTTAAGAACTCAACTGATGAGATCATTATAAGTGGCAATCGTTCTGGCAACACTTACAAAGTAAGTTGTATTTATCAACCTAATGCACCAGTATGTTTTGTTGCTTCAAAATAATCTAAAAACTGGTTGTGGAATAAAAGGTTAAACAACTTAAATTTTAAGTCTATTGCTTATCTGAGTAACCATGATCTTGTAACTGGTCTGCATAAAATATATTTTTCAAAAGACAAAATTTGTTCAGCATGTCAGTTTGGTAAACAAGAAAGATCTTCAATTAAAAACAAAGGTAGTAAATCTTCCTCCAGATGCTTAGAAATGCTACATTTGGATCTGCTTTGTCTTATACCAGTCATGAGTTTAGGGGGAATGAAATACACCTTGGTAATCGTTGATGAATTTTCAAGATTTACTTGAGTTATCTTTCTTAAATCAAAAGACCAAACTGATGCACAACTGATTAAGCTTTTCAAAAGATTATTAAACGAAAAATCAGTTGGAATTGACAGAATAAGTTTTGATCGAAGGACTGAATTTGTAAATCAAAATCTTTCTCAATTTTTAGAAAATACTGGAATTAAGCATTTGTTCTCAGCAGCTAGAATACCTCAGCATCAAGGTATAGCTGAAAGAAGAAATCGAACTCTTAAAGAAGCTGCTAGAACAATGCTTGCTGATTCTAGTATATCTCAAAGATTTTGCGCTGAAGCAGTAAACACTACATGTTACACTCAGAAAAAATCAATTATTAACAAAAATCATTTGAAAACCCCATATGAGATCTGGCATGGATATAAAAGTGTGGTATCCTATTTCAGAATATTCGGCTGCAGATGTTATAAGTAAGGTCCAGGAATTTAATTTACGTAACCTAACTGCATGCAATCTAGGGTTTTATTTAAATCATGTTTTTAATTATTTATATGCATTTTATACATAATAGTGCATGACAGGATTTAATTCATGATATTTTAAAAGTTCATGCATTAGGATTTTTAAGTTGCATTTCGCGTTCGAACGAGGAATGAAAGCCGGGGAATTATCAGAAAAATTATTTTAATTACATGATTAATTTTTATTAATTAATATAAGGTGTTTTAAATGTATTTTTCAAGAAATGGTCTTTGTTGGATATTTTTACCCGTTGGAGCATAATTTTTATCGGTACATAAATTTTATCGAATTGAGGGACTTTTTGAGGGTTCGGGTAGTATTTAAAAAAAACGTACCTAAACGAAATATTTTTCGGGAGTTTTTTTGGGCTTGTTGGGCCTATTTTCTAAGCTTGTTGGACACAAAACTCTTTTAATCCCTTTTAAATTAAAGTTAGGGCCCATTAACTTAATTGTTATCTATTTATTTATCCCCTAAACCTAAACCTAAACTAAACAGCCGACAATCCCCTCAACTCAGCCATATTCTCTCGGTTTCAGCACCTCCTTCAAGAGCAAAGTATCGGCCATAGCATTTGTTGCAAGAAATTTCCTCCGGTGCCCTTCCCTTCGCGCGGTTCTTCAAGTTTTCGTTCAAAATACATCAAAGAACGGCATTTAACATTGTTTTTGCATCATTCACGTCCTATATTGCTGTTTTGTATGCATTTGTGTGAGAAAATTTTCGATCTAGCCTTGAGCATGAGAAGTTTTTGGTTTTACTTCTGTTTTTGCACATGATCGATACTCACGTTTTTATGATATTTTCTACAAGGGGGCTGCTGTATGGCGTTGATGGGGTTCTTTTATCATCAAGAGGAAGGGCTTTTCTAAGATGGATGCGAGGCTTGGTCGAGTTGGATTGGAGTTGAGTGTATCCCTTGTTGTTTAGGCTTGTTGGGGAGGGGTTAGGCAAATTTTCTTGGACTAGCGATGTAAGGCCTGATTCAAGCCATGGACCAGACCCTGTTGGGTCTGATCCACGGCCTAGGAAGGCTCAAGCCTTGCTGGAACAAGCCTTGCAGCCGTTCGGGCGTGGGTTAGGGAGATCGGACGCGATGTGCGCTTAGGGGTGAACTTCGATTGGGGTCGAGCTGCGGCTTGCATGGGGGTGCATCGGTGGGTTCATCAGGTCCAGAGGGAGCCTAGGGTGGTCCAAGAATGGCTGGTCAGAGTCTGGCCCTGTCGGTCATGGGCTGGGATCAATAATTATGGGAAGGATCGCACCTAGGGTAGCATTTGGGGAATGGTAGAATCCTTCCAGAAATGTAGGTGTATGGCTGAGAGTTTAGGGCTCTGGTTTTAATGTTTTTAGGACCTTTTTTATGTCTATAAGGTGTGGTAAAAAGTTGGGAGGATTTTCGTTGAATTTCGAGTCGATTCGGGTTATAACCGGGACCTCGGTCCAAGTTTTTAAAACGAATCAGTTAAGTTCTGAAACGGGCTCGATTCAACATCTAATAAATAATTTTAATAGGTTTTGGGATGTTTTAAGGTGTTTGGTAAGCTTCGGGTCAAATTTTAGAGGTCCAGGGGTAAAATGGTCATTTTGGGTTTCTAGGGGCAAAATGGTCATTTCGCACCCGGGGTGAGATTTTCATCCTGGCAGTACCCTGAGCACATTTTATCATGTTTTTAGTATTTATGCATCACATTTAGGATTTTATGTATTTACAAAATATACGGTGCGTGTTTGGTTTCAAGAAAAAAAGTTACGTATATGCATGTTTTTTTATTAAATGGTGAATATGATATTTTTGAAGGATCAGAGTTGGTTGTGACTGACGATGTATATGTATAAGATGACATCAGATATTATGAGCTGAGTCCAAGGGGACCCAGCTACCTGACTACTTGAGGGGATAGCGAGGATTGTAGATCAGGCCCAGCTAAGCCAGCAGGCACCCCGTCAGCGGACCTATGTTTATGAGCAGTTCCGGCGGCTTAACCCGAAGGAGTTCAGGGGTGACAGCGATCCATTCGTGGTAGAGGGTTGGATTAGGTCACTGGAGTTGCATTTTGAGTACCTATTGTACATGTTTAACTGCTAATTGTATGATGGGTTACGTTTATAAATTGAACGGTATCCAGATATGCCTCCTAGACGTACTTCCAGTACAGATAGGCAGGATGAGATTCCTGGAGGTAATTTTGTTGCTGATATCTACGCCACCGGGTACCACGGTTATACGTAGATGGATCCATAGAATAGAGCTGATATGAAAGTCACAACTAATGAACTGAATTCAATAAAAAGAAAATTTATATGTATACGATGACATGATGAGACATTCTTTGACATATTTGAGTTTATACGACACATTTATATTCATGCTTTTAAGTTCACGAAATAAATGTTGAGTATGGTATTTTTCACTGCTGTGTGCCATGTATATGTACTAGTTATTTGTGGTACAGGTGTGTTGAGTCTTTAGACTCATTAGGTGTGTGTGATGCAAGTGAGCTTGATGTTGAGGGAACTGGAGGTGCCGAACTCTGAGTAGGCAGACCTGGTGGGGTGACACGACCCGAGGACCGCATGTTTTCCACATTATGATTTTTGAGATTTGAGGATATGAACATCTTTATACGTTGGTGATTTTAGGATTTTATTCGTTTATGTTTGTGTAAAATTATGGATGAGTTTTGTTGTTTTAAACTGCAATGTTTTTCTTACTGTAAGCTTTTATGCTTTAAATGTTTTTATTGATTTAATGTTATCATCTACATGTTTACATGATTTACTCTTTACGATGATCTACTATACATGTTTAATTGCTTTTATGATTTAATGATTTATTATTTTAAAAACTTGATTAATTCCATGATGGATTACGTTTATAAATTGGATTGTATCCAGATATGCCTCCTAGACGTGCTCCTAGTACAGATAGGCAGGATGAGATTCCTGGAGGAGGCAGAGGACCTCCACCACCACCGCTAGGGAACCCAGCTACCAGAGTACTTGAGGGGATAGCGAGGATTGTGGATCAGACAAGGTGCGCCATTTATATGCTGAGGGATGATGCGTTCCAATGGTGGGAGGGAGCTGCACATGCAGTGGATGTGACTACTCTCACTTGGGCCAGATTTAAGGAGATGTTCTTCGGGAAGTATTTCCCAGCTGACGTCAGGGGCCGCCGGACGTGGGAGTTCATGAGTCTCCGGCAGGAGACTTAACTGCGGCGGAGTTTATCCGCAAGTTTGACAAGGCTGCCATTTTGTGCCCATGTTAGCGATAGATGCCGCCTAGAAGCTGAGGCATTTCTTAGATGGACTGAGACCCACCTTTTGTCGTGACGTCATGCTGATGAAGCCAGCAGGTTATGATGAGGCCACAACCTGCGCTTTTCAGGCGGAGCAGGCTCTGCGGGACATAGCCTATGAGATGCAGAGGAAGCAGCATCAGACTCAGTCCAGTTCCCAGCCACAGAAAAAGCAGTTTACTGGGCCACCGAGGCAGGGGCAGCAGAAACCCCAAGGGCAGTTTAGGAGGCCACAACAGCTGTAGCAGAGACCTCCTCAGGCGCCAGGGGCACCTAAGCCAGATGACAGGC
This sequence comes from Primulina tabacum, assembly GCF_025594145.1. Lineage (NCBI taxonomy): Eukaryota > Viridiplantae > Streptophyta > Magnoliopsida > Lamiales > Gesneriaceae > Primulina > Primulina tabacum. The sequence goes on along the minus strand of NC_134555.1, from coordinate 15,614,250 downwards.
AGACATGCCCGCAGTGCTGCAGGTTCCATTTCTGCAAATGCATGTAGGGGAACTTTAGGTGCTTCATTTTTGGATAGGAGGGCCATAAAGCAGCAGATTGCCCTCGGAACAAGGGCCCACTACTGGCCGAGCTTATGTGATGCATGCCGAGGAGGTCGAGGCAGAGCCAGACTCGACATTGATTACTGGTAACCCTTGCGTTTAAGATTTTACTTTATCGCATGATTGCATGGATTTTAAGAATGCATGAGAATTAAATTTATGGGATTGGTAACTTAGAACAAATTAGGATGCATGTTCTACCTGGTTGGGAATAATTATTCAATTGTTTTAATGGAGGATATGAGGGCTTAATTGTATTAACCAATAAATGGAGGACTTGATTGCTGACAATCGAGATTTTTGGGGACTATTTTAAAATTTTCTGTAATTTTGAGGATTTAATTGTGTCTTTTGAAATTTTTAAAATTTTTGGGATTAGAATTCGAAAATGAGAAAGGGTCATATTGCAATTTCAAAATTTTTTAGAGGGGTCATGTTGTAATTTTCGAAAAGTTGAAGGACCAAATTGAAATTTCCAAAATTTTGAGGAAAACATGAGCTAATTCAGTAATTTTTCGAGGATTTTGAATAATTTCCGGTAAGAAATTACTTAAGTTTCAACACAATTAGATTCGATGGTATGTTTTGTCATATGGAGGATATATATTTCAGGTGTATCCACGCATGCGCTGCTAGATTCAGGGGCTACGCATTCGTTTATATCCGAATCTTTCGTCAAGCTATTAGGAATCATACGAGTAGCGATGGATTCAGGGTTCAGAGTATTGATCCCATCCGAGTATCAGATGTTCACTTCTCAGATAATGAAGAGATTGGAGCTTCGGTTACAGAAGTATGCAGTACAAGCAGATTTGATAGTACTACCCTTACCGGAGTTCGGTATCATCTTGGGTATAGACTGGCTATCTTCATATGGTGCAGTCATATATTTTTTACAGAGGTCACTGTATGTCAGACCGCCCAGTGGGAAGCCATTTTTTTCGAGGCAGCTAGACATCAGCAGATGCCGCACATCATTTCCTTCTTGTGTGCGAGGAAGCATATGAGGAGAGGCTACCAGGCGTTTTTGGCAAGATCGTGTCAGTGTCTATTATGGTGATTTAGTTCTATTATACTATTACCTCAAATTTGACCTTTCTCGCAATTCCTCATACCAGAATTGGATGTCCAAACTTATCGCACTTTTCTTTTCTTATATTATGCCCATAATGCTCACCAACCTACTACATTATCATTTATGCAGTTCGAATTAAGAACCCTTAGTACCAAAATTTACTGATCGACTTCTATATTCGTAATACACTTAAAAGTTAAGTTTTATATCAACCCTATAATAATATTAGCCTAGGACTCTTGAATCGAGTCTTTGTTTTACGGCATCAAACTAACATAACTTAAATATTTACAATTACATCCCAAATACAAAATTGTTGCAAATCTTTAAATTCGAGAAGCGCTAATCCATAAAACCCAAATATAGACTATCGATCTTCTACATAATTAATAAAACCCTTCTAGTATCAATCACATGCTTAAACTATTTTTTTCCCATTTACAATTTAGTTGAGGCCTGAGATTCTTTGACTTTCCTCATTGAAATGAATGTTGTATTCTTACATATCCTTAATGCTTAATTAATAATAGCGTATAAAAAAATTAATAAGTTATCCCAAGTTAGTATTAGACTAACTCTAGTAATTCAAATTCACTTATGCTCCATAACATTCTAGAATCCTCATTTCGAAATTTTAAATTACTTACTCGACTAAAAACCTTAATATTGTTCATTGGTAACCTATGTTGAACATCATTACTTCCTTTTTGTTTTTATGTCACCTTTTATTTCACCCAAAATTTTCGTATGAACAATTATCTTATAAATCTTGAAATTCAAACTTATGCAACCCAGATAATATTAGATAACATAATTCCAACACACATATTCACTTATTCTCAAGTTTCATAATGACTTTAAAAAATAATTTCCTCAAGATAAGGTTTCTACCTCAATTCTTACATGCGTCTATCAGGTAATCTAACCATCCATCATACCCAACTTTCTAGAAAAATTTAACCCCAACAAAGATATAAATTTAACTCTTAAGATCATGATTAAAACTTATGTTACATCAAACCTTAAGTTCCCAAAATAAGTTATCTTAATGTCTAATCTTATAATTTAACTAAATGATCACTTTATCTTAAATTGTTATCACTCTAAATTCTTATTTTTCCAATGCCTTAATCCATCAACACTTAGATTTTCAAGCCCAATATTGAATCATCCTACAATGCCCTTGATTGTCATTCCTTATTACATTATAACCCAGATATAACAAGGTTCTAATTATCTCTTCAAGCTCACATCACGGAAAATTCTTATCATTTAAACAATTCAATTTTCACTTATTGCTAAACTAGTCCCCGATTTTCTTAAAATTTGCAAAATTAACTCTTACTTTCCTCGAATATTATCCAATTTGTCATAAATCTTGAAAATTCTACCCATAAGTTGTTGGCGTTTCTAATTCCATTTTATATGTTTCTCGTATCATAAAGTTCAATAATTTTAAGCTTATTAGACCCAAAATCAATTCTCATAACCTCAAAAAATTACTGATTTAAACCAAGTGTTCCTCTAAAGTTCGAATTTAATCCTCAAAAATTTCAGAATTTGCAATTTGACCATTAAAGTTCTTGAAAATTACATATTTGGCCCTACAAATCTTTGAAATTTACATTTTTGTCCCCATAAAATGTTCGACTTAACCTTCTTAAATCTTAAAATTCTCGAAACTCAAAATTTAATCCCAAAGTTCGGTAGATTCGAAAAAAGTCCCTTAGAATTTTATTTTTGCACTTATCAAATTATTGCTTATTAAAATTAGGTCCTTAAAATTCTCAATTCATGCAATTCAATCCTTATATCCAACTAGGTAGAAAATGCATCCTAAATAAATTCTACGTTTCTATACTTCCAAAGATCGTTGTACTCTTCGAGTCATTAATCCTTACATGGAATCCTCAAAAATTAACTCAACCAGCAACCACGAACCATCGGTAATTTCTTAGAAATTCTACAAGTTCCAAAAGCATTCATAATCTTTGTGACTAACTTGTGATCCAAAGAGTAGAACATCAGTACTTACTAACCAAAAATCAATATAAACAAATCATTTTCAACCTTTTCTAATGCCCAATAGCAAAATTCTTATTCATGTCCCATTTCACCATTAAGCCAGCATGCATGAAAATCATAAAATTTCTCACTTCATGTCGCAACATTCATAAAAAAATTTTAAAGAATCTAATCTCAAAACATAACGACAGATAAACAGGTCCCGTAAATGGTATATTATGCAAACATGCAAGTGATATCATAAAACTTTAAAAAAATTTAAAACCTTTAAACTTATAGACTTGACGCTTGAAGACTGAACTACAGAAGCTGGCGATGGCACGACCCTATACAGGACCCTTGCTCTGATACCAACTCAAACATCTACTAGTTTAAAAGTGCGGAAATAAATTTTTTTTATATAAAGCTCAAATTTTGAAAATAAGCATTTGAATAAATTTCATGCATGCAGTCATACTAAAAATATCATTTAAAAATAATCGTAAGTAATTATTAATAAAATATAACGGAAAATAAGCGAGTAAAAATCCTAACATTCAACAGTGAAAACAACAGCGTATAAAATTCTCATATCCTATCAATATCATAAAAACGTAAATGTGCGGAAAAACATGAGGTCATCGGATCGTGTCGCCCATCGGGTCTGCCTACTCACAGTTCAGCACCTCCCGTCCCCTCGATATCGAACTTACCTGCAACACACACGTCTAGTGAGTCTAAAGACTCAACACGCATGTACCAGAAATAACAAGTACATATACATAGCAAACAACAGTGAAAATATACTGTAATCAACATACATTTCATGAATTTTAAAAGCGTAACATAAACGTGTCATGTAAAATCGTGACGTGTCAAAACAACTCATCGTTAATCGTCATTCATCATTCATCATTTCCTTTGGTGAATTCGGTTCATTAGAGGTAAATATCGTACATCATCATTTACGACGGATCTACCATACATATAACCGCGGTACCCGGTGGCTCGGACATCAGTGACAGGATTACCCATCCAATGTGCCGAGGTCTCATCATCATCATTTACATCTACGTCTTATCCATTTACATATACTTTGATAGCCACAACTAATTCCCATCATTCAAAAACATCATCATTTTCATCACTTATAAAAATTATGCACATATACAATTTTCCTTAAATCCAAGCATTCAACATTAATTTCCAAAAATCTTAAAAATAGTGAACATGATGCATAAACATTTAAAATATGATAAATTTGTGCTCAGGGAGCTGCCAGGACTAAATTCTCACCCCGGGTGCAAAATGACCAATTTGCCCCTGTAAACCCAAAATTACCGTTTTACCCCTAGAACTCTAAAATTTGACCCGAAGCTTACCGAACTCCTTAAAACATCCCAAAACATATTTTTACGCATTACTAGATGTAAACTCGATACATCTTTGCAACTTAATCGATTCGTTTTAAAACTTGGACCGGAGTCCCGGTTTTAACCCGAATCAACCCGAAACTTAACCAAATTTTTCCCAACATAAATCGTGACATATACCTACATGACCAGCCTATAAACCACCTATCATAGAACACTTATGACTCACAAAACAAGCCCAAAGGTTGCTGGAAATCTCCAGCGTATGAACACAAATTTCACAGCTTGAGCGATTTTACGATAAAAATCATATCTCCCTCGATTCTTATCAGAAAATTACAAATTTGCTATCAAATCGAAGATAACACATAGTGCTACAAATCATATGTTGAATACATTTCCAGAAAACCAACCTATAAGTCGTAGAATTTGAAATAACAGAGGGTGACGCGTTTTGTGACACAGAAATTTCACAGCTCGAGTGGGTTTACGATAAAAATCATATCTCCCTCATTTATTATCAGAAAATTACGAATTTGACACCAAATCGAAGATAGTAAAAGTGCTACAAATCATGTGTTGAACGCATTTCCAGAAAACCAACCTATAAGTTGCAGAATATGAAATAACAGAGGATGACGGGTTTTGTGACATAGATATTTCACATCTTGAGCGGGTTTACGATAAAAATCTTATCTCCCTCATTTCTAATCAAAAAATTACGAATTTGCTATTTAATCGAAGATAGCAAAGAGTGATACAAATCATATGTTGAAATCATTTCTATAAAACCAACCTATCAGTCTCAGAATTCGAAATAACAGAGGGTAATGGGTTTGTGACACGGAAATTACACCCGAAAACTCAAGTTATCGATTGGCCCTCTCCTAAAACCCACAAAACTTCGACTCCAGCCTTATGTTCCCCTCTTACTCGACGTGTACAGCCCTTAGCAACATAAAATTGGCAGCCCTTTGCACCAAAGCAAGAAACCGTGAGTAAGGCAAGAAAAGAAATGCAAGATTCATGTCAACATGTAAAAAAACACAACCACAATGTGACTCATGCAATTTTTCTTACAAACACGTGAATATCTACATATTATCAGCGTGTATGAGAAGAAAACAAAAGTATAGGCGTGCCTTGATGTATTATGAAAAAAATGAGGAGATTTGCACGTCGGGGAGTCACCGGAGAAGCGGAGATGAATTTTTATTGAAGAAAAAAGGAAGATCTTCTCTAACATTTTGCTGGAAACAAAGGTGGAGGCTGGAGAATGGAGGGGGTAATCGGATGATTGAGGTAGAATAGGTTTAGGTTTAGTTTAGGGTATTATTTAAAGGGTTAAACATAAGATAATGGGCCCTTTATTGCATTTAAAAATTTTAAAGAAGGTCTTGAGTGCACTAAGCTTATAAATAGGCCCATTTAGCCAAACAAACTCCCGAAAAATATTTTGTTAAGGTAAGTTTTTGAAATTATTGTACGAGTCCTCAAAAAGTCCCCCGAATCAATAAATTTTGTGTACCAATTAAAAATATACTCCGGCGAGTAAAAATATCCAAAAAAGCTCATTTCTTGAAAAATAGATTTAAAACACCTTATATTAATTAATAAAAATTAATCATGTAATAAAACAATTTTCTCGATAATTCTCAGTCTCCGTTCCTCGTTCAAGCACGAAATGCAACTTAAAAATCTTAATGCATGAACTTTAAATAAATCATGAATTAAAACACAAATTAATGAAATAAACAGGCATTTAATGCTTTAAAGGAATTTAATAAAATACAAAAGAAATTTAATAGCTTACATTTATGTGGTTTACGCGGACCTTCAAATTTTAGGGACGTTACACAAACGCTGCTAGAGCCAACCCTGAAGCCGATCGACCGTGGAGTAGGAAGGTTGGCCGCGGGTGTGCTTTCCTTGGTGCCTAGCGAATATAGGCGAGTTATGTCTTGCATGAGGATGGGTCTGTGGGTTCAGCAGGTTCAGAGGGATCCTAGGGTGGTCTAGGTGAGGTTGGTTAGTGGCTGGTCCCTTTGGCTAAAGGCTAGGATCGATGGTTTGGGAAAGGGGGCGGCTAGGGTTTCGAGTTGTGTTACGCATGAATTTTTGCAGCAACATACGGATTAAGGCCGAGGGGTTTAGGATTCTTGTTTTGAGGGTTTTAAGGCTGAAAATGTGTTTTTAAGGTGTGGTAAAAATTTGGGGAAATTTTGTTCAGTTTCGGTTCGGTTCGAGTTAAAATCGTGACCCCGGTCCAAGTTTTAAAACGAATCGAAAAAGTTTTGAAACGGGCTCGAGTTTACGTATAAGAAATACATTTAAATATGTTTTGGGTTATATTAAGGAGTTTGATAAGCTTAGGGTCGAAATTTAGAGGTCCAGGGTTAAAACGGTCATTTTGAGTTTCCTAGGGACAAAATTGTCATTTTTCACCCGGGCTGAGATTTTAGTCCTGACAGCGTCATGAGCACATATTTCTCATGTTTTTTTTAATGTTTATGCATCTCGCACATTATTTTTATGAATCGATGAAAAAATATGTTGCATGCTTGATTTTAAGAAATATTTACGTATATGCATGATTTTGATAAGTGATGAAAATGATTATGTTTTGAAAGATGGGAATTAGTTGTGAGTAATGATGTATATGTAAATGCTAATGATGAGGCCTAGGCACAGTGAATGGGTAATACTGTCACTGATGTCCGACAGTCGCCCCGTACCACGGATTTATGTAGATGGATCTATCGTATAATGATGAACGATGTTATGAAAGTCACAATTAATGAACTGAATTTGATTAAAGGAAAGGTATAAGTATATGATGTTACGATGAGCTGTTTTGACATGTTATGATTTCATATGGCACGTTTACATTTACTTTTTTTTAAGCTCATGAAAGGTATGTTGATTACAGTATATTTTCATTGTTGTGTGCTATGTATATGTACTTGTTATCCCCGGTACAGGTGTGTTGAGTTTTTAGACTCACTAGGCTTGTGTGATGCATGTGAGCATGATTATGAGGGGACTGGAGGTGCCGAACTTTGAGTAGGCAGGACTGGATGCACGCGCACGACCCGAGGACCACATTTCTTCCGCACATTATGATTTTCGATATTTGAGAGGACATGAGAATTTTTATACATTGATGATGATTACTAGAATTTTTACTCGTTATGTTTACGCATTTTTCTATTGGTCGAGTTTGGCCATTTTAAACTGAACTATTTTAAGTTGTTAAATATTTACGATTATCTTTAAGTGGGATATTTTTTCAGTAGGGTTGCATGCATGTAAAACTTTTAGATGTGTATTTTCGAAAATATGAGCTTCTTTAAATAAAAAATTCCGCATTTTAAATTAGTAGATGTTATTGTTACACGCAGTTGAAAAAGGTTGACAATCATACTGTTTCATCCACACACCACACACTAACACACACAAGTCGGGGAAAATATTTTGGAACACAACAACTGGAAAGTCAGTTAGACTGATCCAAGTCTAGGTTCCAAAAGGACTAATCAGTTTAGGACCCAAATAGATGTGTGTGCCAAGATTATATATTGTTTGTGATTGCAGGTAACATGTACAACAAAAGAATCAATTTGGTACAAACATCAGTTTTGGAAACAATTCTAAAAGTAAAATTGTGGGTAAGGGTAAGCTTATCCACGGTAACATTATTATTAAAGATGTCTTATTGGCTGATAATTTGAAGTATAACTTAATTAGCATCAGTCAGTTATGAGACAATAATTTCTCAGTTCAGTTCCACAAACACACGTGCACAGTTAAGAACTCAACTGATGAGATCATTATAAGTGGCAATCGTTCTGGCAACACTTACAAAGTAAGTTGTATTTATCAACCTAATGCACCAGTATGGTTTGTTGCTTCAAAATCATCTAAAAACTGGTTGTGGAACAAAAGGTTAAACAACTTAAATTTTAAGTCTATTGCTTATCTGAGTAACCATGATCTTGTAACTGGTCTGCATAAAATATATTTTTCAAAAGACAAAATTTGTTCAGCATGTCAGTTTGGTAAACAAGAAAGATCTTCAATTAAAAACAAAGGTAGTAAATCTTCCTCCAGATGCTTAGAAATGCTACATTTGGATCTGCTTTGTCTTATACCAGTCATGAGTTTAGGGGGAATGAAATACACCTTGGTAATCGTTGATGAATTTTCAAGATTTACTTGAGTTATCTTTCTTAAATCAAAAGACCAAACTGATGCACAACTGATTAAGCTTTTCAAAAAATTATTAAACGAAAAATCAGTTGGAATTGACAAAATAAGTTTTGATCGAAGGACTGAATTTGTAAATCAAAATCTTTCTCAATTTTTAGAAAATACTGGAATTAAGCATTTGTTCTCAGCAGCTAGAACACCTCAGCATCAAGGTATAGCTGAAAGAAGAAATCGAACTCTTAAAGAAGCTGCTAGAACAATGCTTGCTGATTCTAGTATATCTCAAAGATTTTGCGCTGAAGCAGTAAACACTACATGTTACACTCAGAACAAATCAATTATTAACAAAATTCATTTGAAAACCCCATATGAGATCTGGCATGGATATAAAAGTGTGGTATCCTATTTCAAAATATTCGGCTGCAGATGTTATAAGTAAGGTCCAGGAATTTAATTTACGTAACCTAACTGCATGCAATCTAGGGTTTTATTTAAATCATGTGTTTAATTATTTATATGCATTTTATACATAATAGTGCATGACGGGATTTAATTCATGATATTTTAAAATTTCATGCATTAGGATTTTTAAGTTGCATTTCGCGTTCGAACGAGGAACGAAAACCGGGGAATTATCAGAAAAATTAGTTTAATTACATGATTAATTTTTATTAATTAATATAAGGTGTTTTAAATGTATTTTTCAAGAAATGGTCTTTGTTGGATATTTTTACCCGTTGGAGCATAATTTTTATCGTTACATAAATTTTATCGAATCGAGGGACTTTTTGAGGGTTCGGGTAGTATTTAAAAAAAACGTACCTAAACGAAATATTTTTCGGGAGTTTTTTTGGGCTTGTTGGGCCTATTTTCTAAGCTTGTTGGACACAAAACTCTTTTAATCCCTTTTAAATTAAAGTTAGGGCCCATTAACTTAATTGTTATCTATTTAATTATCCCCTAAACCTAAACCTAAACTAAACAGCCGACAATCCCCTCAACTCAGCCATATTCTCTCGGTTTCAGCACCTCCTTCAGTAGCAAAGTATCGGCCATAGCATTTGTTGCAAGAAAATTTCCTCCGGTACCCTTCCCTTCGCGCGGTTCTTCAAGTTTTCGTTCAAAATACATCAAAGAACGGCATTTAACATTGTTTTTGCATCATTCACGTCCTATATTGCTGTTTTGTATGCATTTGTGTGAGAAAATTTTCGATCTAGCCTTGAGCATGAGAAGTTTTTGGTTTTACTTCTGTTTTTGCACATGATCAATACTCACGTTTTTATGATATTTTCTGCAAGGGGGCTGCTGTATGGCGTTGATGGGGTTCTTTTATCATCAAGAGGAAGGGCTTTTCTAAGATGGATGCGAGGCTTGGTCGAGTTGGATTGGAGTTGAGTGTATCCCTTGTTGTTTAGGTTTGTTGGGGAGGGGTTAGGCAAATTTTCTTGGACTAGCGATGTAAGGCCTGATTCAAGCCATGGACCAGACCCTGTTGGGTCTGATCCACGGCCTAGGAAGGCTCAAGCCTTGCTGGAACAAGCCTTGCAGCCGTTCGGGCGTGGGTTAGGGAGATCGGACACGATGTGCGCTTAGGGGTGAACTTCGATTGGGGTCGAGCTGCGGCTTGCATGGGAGTGCATCCGTGGGTTCAGCAGGTCCAAAGGGAGCCTAGGGTGGTCCAAGAATGGCTGGTCAGAGTCTGGCCCTGTCGGTCATGGGCTGGGATCAATAATTATGGGAAGGATCGCACCTAGGGTAGCATTTGGGGAATGGTAGAATCCTTCCAGAAATGTAGGTGTATGGCTGAGAGTTTAGGGCTCTGGTTTTAATGTTTTTAGGACCTTTTTTATGTCTATAAGGTGTGGTAAAAAGTTGGGAGGATTTTCGTTGAATTTCGAGTCGATTCGGGTTATAACTGGGACCTCGGTCCAAGTTTTTAAAACGAATCAGTTAAGTTCTGAAACGAGCTCGAGTCAACATCTAATAAATAATTTTAATAGGTTTTGGGATGTTTTAAGGTGTTTGGTAAGCTTCGGGTCAAATTTTAGAGGTCCAGGGGTAAAATGGTCATTTTGGGTTTCTAGGGGCAAAATGGTCATTTCGCACCCGGGGTGAGATTTTCATCCTGGCAGTACCCTGAGCACATTTTATCATGTTTTTAGTATTTATGCATCACATTTAGGATTTTATGTATTTACAAAAAATACGGTGCATGCTTGGTTTCAAGAAAAAAAGTTACGTATATGCATGTTTTTTTATTAAATGGTGAATATGATATTTTTTAATGATGAGAGTTGGTTGTGACTGACGATGTATATGTATACGATGACATCAGATATTATGAGCTGAGTCCAAGGGGACCCAGCTACCTGACTACTTGAGGGGATAGCGAGGATTGTAGATCAGGCCCAGCTAAGCCAGCAGGCACCCCGTCAGCGGACCTATGTTTATGAGCAGTTCCGGCGGCTTAACCCGAAGGAGTTCAGGGGTGCCAGCGATCCATTCGTGGTAGAGGGTTGGATTAGGTCACTGGAGTTGCATTTTGAGTACCTACTGTACATGTTTAACTGCTTTTAGGATTTAAGAATTTATTTTTGTAAAAACTAGATTAATTGTATGATGGGTTACGTTTATAAATTGGACGGTATCCAGATATGCCTCCTAGACGTACTTCCAGTACAGATAGGCAGGATGAGATTCCTGGAGGTAATTCTGTTGCTCATATCTACGCCACCGGGTACCACGGTTATACGTAGATGGATCCATAGAATAGAACTGATATGAAAGTCACAACTAATGAACTGAATTCAATAAAAAGAAAATTTATATGTATACGATGACATGATGAGACATGCTTTGACATATTTGAGTTTATACAACACATTTATATTCATGCTTTTCAGTTCACGAAATATATGTTGAGTATGGTATTTTTCACTGCTGTGTGCCATGTATATGTACTAGTTATTTGTGGTACAAGTGTGTTGAGTCTTTAGACTCATTAGGTGTGTGTGATGCAAGTGAGCTTGATGTTGAGGGAACTGGAGGTGCCGAACTCTGAGTTGGCAGACCTGGTGGGGTGACACGACCCGAGGACCGCATGTTTTCCACATTATGATTTTTGAGATTTGAGAGGATATGAACATCTTTATACGTTGGTGATTTTAGGATTTTATTCGTTTATGTTTGTAAAATTATGGATGAGTTTTGTTGTTTTAAACTGCACTATTTTTCTTACTGTAAGCTTTTATGCTTTAAATGTTTTTATTGATTTAAGGTTATCATCTACTTGTTTACATGATTTACTCTTTACGATGATCTACTATACATGTTTAACTACTTTTATGATTTAATGATTTATTATTTTAAAAACTAGATTAATTCCATGATGGATTACGTTTATAAATTGGATTGTATCCAGATATGCCTCCTAGACGTGCTCCTAGTACAGATAGGCAGGATGAGATTCCTGGAGGAGGCAGAGGACCTCCACCACCACCGCTAGGGAACCCAGCTACCAGAGTACTTGAGGGGATAGCGAGGATTGTGGATCAGGCCCAGCTAAGCCAGAAGGCACCCCGTCAGCAGACCGATGTTTATGAGAAGTTTCGGCGGCTTAACCCGAAGGAGTTCGGGGGTGCCAGTGATCCATTCGTGGCAGATATATGGATTAGATCTCTGGAGTTGCATTTTGAGTACCTACGGATGAGGGATGGCGATCAGACCAAGTGCGCCATTTATATGCTGAGGGATGATGCGTCCCAATGGTGGGAGGGAGCTGCACATGCAGTGGATGTGACTACTCTCACTTGGGCCAGATTTAAGGAGATGTTCTTCAGGAAGTATTTCCCAGCTGACGTCAGGGGCCGCCGGACGTGGGAGTTCATGAGTCTCCGGCAGGAGACTTAACTGCGGCGGAGTTTATCCACAAGTTTGACAAGGCTGCCATTTTGTGCCCATGTTAGCGATAGATGCCGCCTAGAAGCTGAGGCATTTCTTAGATGGACTGAGACCCACCTTTTGTCGTGACGTCATGCTGATGAAGCCAGCAGGTTATGATGAGGCCACAACCTGCGCTTTTCAGGCGGAGCAGGCTCTGCGGGACATAGCCTATGAGATGCAAAGGAAGCAGCATCAGACTCAGTCCAGTTCCCAGCCGCAGAAAAAGCAGTTTACTGGGCCACCGAGGCAGGGGCAGCAGAAACCCCAAGGGCGGTTTAGGAGGCCACAACAGCTGTAGCAGAGACCTCCTCAGGCGCCAGGGGCACCTAAGCCAGATGACAGGCAGACATGCCCGCAGTGCAACAGGTTCCATTTCGGCAAATGCATGTAGGGGAACTTTAGGTGCTTCATTTTTGGATAGGAGGGCCATAAAGCAGCGGATTGCCCTCGGAACAAGGGCCCACTACTGGCCGAGCTTATGTGATGCATGCCGAGGAGGTCGAGGCAGAGCCAGACTCGACATTGATTACTGGTAACCCTTGCGTTTAAGATTTTACTTTATCGCATGATTGCATGGATTTTAAGAATGCATGAGAATTAAATTTATGGGATTGGTAACTTAGAACAAATTAGGATGCATGTTCTACCTGGTTGGGAATAATTATTCAATTGTTTTAATGGAGGATATGAGGGCTTAATTGTATTAACCAATAAATGGAGGACTTGATTGCTGACAATCGAGATTTTTGGGGACTATTTTAAAATTTTCTGTAATTTTGAGGATTTAATTGTGACTTTTGAAATTTTTAAAAATTTTTGGGATTAGAATTCGAAAATGAGAAAGGGTCATATTGCAATTTCAAAATTTTTTAGAGGGGTCATGTTGTAATTTTCGAAAAGTTGAAGGACCAAATTGAAATTTCCAAAATTTTGAGGAAAACATGAGCTAATTCAGTAATTTTTCGAGGATTTTGAATAATTTCCGGTAAGAAATTACTTAAGTTTCAACACAATTAGATTTGATGGTATGTTTTGTCATATGGAGGATATATATTTCAGGTGTATCCACGCATGCGCTGCTAGATTCAGGGGCTACGCATTCGTTTATATCCGAATCTTTCGTCAAGCGACTAGGAATCATACCAGTAGCGATGGATTCAGGGTTCAGAGTATTGATCCCATCCGAGTATCAGATGTTCACTTCTCAGATAATGAAGAGATTGGAGCTTCGGTTACAGAAGTATGCAGTACAAGCAGATTTGATAGTACTACCCTTACCGGAGTTCGGTATCATCTTGGGTATAGACTGGCTATCTTCTTATGGTGCAGTCATATATTTTTTACATAGGTCACTGTATTTCAGACCGCCCAGTGGGAAGCCATTTTTTTCGAGGCAGCTAGACATCAGCAGATGCCGCACATCATTTCCTTCTTGTGTGCGAGGAAGCATATGAGGAGAGGCTACCAGGCGTTTTTGGCAAGATCGTGTCAGTGTCTGAGCCAGTCTAGCAGGGCTAGAGGATGTTGAGGTGGTCAGGGAGTTCTTCAGTGTTTTCCCTGACGATGTGGCAGGCATCCCACCAGACATAGAGGTCGACTTTTCGATTAAGTTTATGCAAGGAACAGTGCCTATATCTAAAGCACCCTACCGATTAGAGCCTGCAGAGATGAAGGAGCTCAAGGATCAGATTCAGGATCTACTAGACAAGGGCTTTATCTGCCCTAGATTTTCTCCTTGGGGTACACCAGTTCTGTTTGTCAAAAAGAAGGATAGCAGCATGCGACTGTGCATTGAATACCGAGAGCTGAACAAGGTCACAGTCAAGAATAAGTATCCGCTGCCGAGGATCGAGAACTTTTTTGATCAACTTCAGGGAGCTCTGTGTTCTCAAAGATAGACCTTCGATCCAGAGACCAACAGCTTAAAGTGAGGGTGTCTGATGTGCATAAGACAGCCTTGCGGACGCGATACGGGCACTATGAATTTTTGGTGATGCCCTATGGCCTGACGAAGGCGCCAGCGATCTTCATGGATCTCATGAATTGCGTTTGTCAGCCATACTTGGATCAGTTTGTCATAGTCTTCATTGATGATATCCTGATCTATTCAAAGAGCAGAGAGGAGCACAGTCAGAACCTGAGGACAGTACTGCAGTCTCTACAAGACAGACGACTGTATGCCACGCTCAGTAAGTATGAATTCTGGCTTGACAAGGTGGCATTCTTGGGCCACATTGTATCTCAGGAGGGCATAGAGGTCGACCCCAGTAAGGTCGAGACAGCCAAAGATTGACCAGTGCCTAAGAGCGTAACAAAGATCTGTAGGTTCTTGGGTTTGGCAGGTTACTACAGGAAATTCATACAGGGCTTCTCTTCTATTGTGGTGCATATGACCGCTTGATGAAGAAGAATGCCAAGTTCATCTGGGGACCTGAGTGTCAGGAAAGCATTGACAAACTGAAGCTAGCATTGACTACTGCACCAGTACTATCTATGCCATCAGGGCAGGGAGAGTTTGTGGTTTATTCAGATGAATCGAAGCTTGGTTTGGGCTCGGTTCTGATGCAGCAGGCCAAAGTGATAGCCTACGTGTCCAGACAGCAGAAGGTCCATGAGAAGAATTATCCGACTCATGACCTCGAACTAGCAGCGGTAGTATTTGCCCGGAAGATCTGGAGACATTATATTATGGAGAGAAGTGCAGGATATTTACAGATCATAAGAGCCTGAAGTAATTCTTCACACAGAAGAAACTGAATATGCGACAGAGGAGGTGGCTTGAGCTGGTGAAGGACTATGATTGTGACATTAGCTACCATCCGGGTAAGGCTAATGTGGTTGAACAGTCATGCACCGAATCTGGCAGGAGTTCATAACATGTTCCACATCTCCAAGCTGCTAAAGTACATGTCGAACCCTTCGCATGTGCTTAACTACGAGCCACTTCAGCTAACACCGTTCCTATCATTTGAGGATAAATCCACTCAGATACTGGACAGGCAGGAGAAGAGTCTCTGGAACAAGGTGATCCAGATGGTCAAGGTCAAGTGGCTGAATCATTCCGAGGAGGAGGCTACTTGGGAGACCGAGACCGAGATGAGGAGTCACTACCCGGAGCTATATTCGGTACGTTTTAAATTTCGAGGACGAAATTTTATTTAAGGGGCAGAGTTGTAAGGTCCATGAATTTAATTCATGTAACCTGAATGAATGCAATCAAGGTTTTTCTTTAAATTATGTGTTTAATTATTTTTGTGCATTTTATGCGTAATTATTGCATGATAGGATTTATTTCATGAAATTTTAAATTTTCATGCATTAGGATTTCTAGATGCATTTCGCGCCCGAACGAGGAACGGAGACCGGAGAATTATCAAGAAAATTATTTTTATTACATGATTAAATTTTATTAATTATTATAAAGTGTTTTAAAGGTACATTTCAAGAAATGGGCTTTTTTGGGTATTGTTACCTGCCATAGCATAATTTTTATTGGTATGTAAATTTTATCGAACGACTAATATTTTCAAAAACTTTCCAACACGAAATATTTTTCGGGGATATGTTCGGACTTAATGGGCCTAATTTTAAGCTTATTGGGCTTAATATCTTCTAAAACTTTTAATTGACAATTTAGGGCCCATTATCTACTATATTAACTACTTAAATAATACCTAATCACCATTTAACCTAAACCTAAACCATCTAGTAGCCGAAACCCCTTCATTGCACATTTTCTCTCTCAGATTCAGCAAAAGCTCCTCAAGAAAATCTCGGCCACTTCATTTTCTTGCAAAATAAATTCTCCCGGCACTCGTTCTTCGATCTCCTCACGTCTATAACATCAAGGCATGATTTGTATCATTTTTTTACACATCATATATGTTTTATATGCTGATGATTGTGTTCTTGAATTAAAATTTTTGATCCAGCCATATGCATGTGAAATATTCGAGTTTCATGTGTTTTTCTTGATCCCCATGTTTTGTACTCACGTTTTTCTGGATTTGTGCAAGGGGCTGCTGTATTGTTGATGCAATGGGGCTGTGCAGGTCGTGTATGATGAGGTTTAGATGCTGGAGTTGAGGTTTGGATGAGTTTCATTGAGTTGTTGAGGGCCGATCAAATTTATAGGATCGTGTGGGGGATCGATCGAGGTTTCTGTTGTTTCGGGTGTTCGAGGGTCATCTCCAGCCCTATACCAGACCCTAGTGGGTCTGAGTTGTGGTCTGGAATGGCTCGAACCATGTTGGATTTGGTGGAACGATTGATCGAGCAAAGGGAGTCGGGTTGGTCGCGGTAGGAGCTTTGGGTTATTCTCGGCTCCTAGAAGATAGCAGTGTGCATGAGGCTTGTTGTGTGGGTCTGGTAGGTCCATTAAGGTCTGGTCTTGGTCCCTAGTAGGTTGGTTCGGGGCTGGTTGAAGTTGCTAGCAAGTTAGAGACGAGTTGAGCGAATAGGGTTTTGTGGAATGGGTGCTGGAAATTTCAGCAGCTCGCAACGATTTGTTTGGGGGCTTGGGTGGTTCAAATTTAAGAGTTTTAGGGCTACCTTGGTGTTACTAAGTGGTGTTTTAAGTTGGTAAAAATTTGGTTGAGTTTCGAGTTGATTCAGGTTAAAACCGGGACCCGGGTCCAAGTTTTAAAACGAATCGGTTAAGTTATGAAATGGGCTTGATTTTACGTCTAAAAATGCTTATAAATATTTTTTGAGACATTTTAATTAGTTTGGTAAGTTTCGGGTCAATTTTAGAGGTCCAGGGATAAAACGGTAACTTTTGGGTTTCCAGGGCCAAAATGGTCATTTGGCACCCAAGTCGAGATTTTAGTCATGGCAGCGTCCTGAGCATATTTTATCATGTTTTAAATGTTTACTCTTCATGTTTAAGATTTTTATGAAATTATGATAAATACGGTGCATGCTTGATTTTAAGGAAAAACTTACGTGTATACATGTTTTATTAAGTTGTGAATATGATGATGTTTTTTGAAGGATGGGAATTGGTTGTGACTGACAATGTATATGTATACGATGACATGAGATATGATGAGCTGAGGCCAAGGCTCAGTGGACAGGTAATGCTGTCGCTGATGTCCCCGTCGTCCGGTACCGTGGTTATACGTAGATGGATCCATCGAATAGAGCTGATACGATATAGCTGATACAAAAGTCACAATTAATGAACTGAATTCAATTAAATGAAAATGTATACGTATATGATGACATGAGATGACATGTTTTGACACGAGATGATTTTATATGACACGTTTATGCTATGCTTTTAAGTTCATGAAAGATATGTTGAGTATGATATTTTTCACTGTTGTGTGCCATGTATATGTACTTGTTATTCCTGGTACAGGTGTGTTGAGTCTTTAGACTCACTAGGCGTGTGTGATGCAGGTGAGCCTGAGGATGAGGGGACTGGAGGTGCCGAACTCTGAGTAGGCAGACCTAGTGCGGTGACACGACCCGAGGACCGCGTATTTTCCGCATTATGATTCATGAGTTTTGAGAGGAGTTAAATATTTTCATACGTTGATGATTTTACGATTTTTACTCGTTTATGTTTACGTTTGATCTTGGATGGTTTTGGTTATTTTAAAATGCGCTATTTTTATTGTCAAATAATTATGATTATTTTAAATTTTATTTTGAAAATGAGAGCTTAAAAAAAATATTCCGCACTTTTAAAACGGTAGATGTTTCTGTTTGTATCAGAGCAAGGGTATTGTATAGGGTTGTGCCACCGTCAGCTACTGCCGCTCAGTCTTCAAGCCTCAAGTCTGTAAGCTTTTATGTTCCAAACGTTTTAAATGATTTATTATTATCACCTGCATGTTAACATGATTTACACTTTACGATAATCTACTGTGCATGTTTAACTACTGTTACGATTTAAAGTTTATTATTTTAAAAATTAGATTAATTGCATGGTGGGTTACGTTTATAAATTGGATTGTATTCAAGTTATGCCTCCCAGACGCGACCCCAGCTTTGACAGACAGGATGATATTCCAGGAGGTGGCAGAGGCCACCGCCGCCGCCGCCAGGGGACCCAGCCGCATGAGTTCAGGAGGGTATGGCTAGGCTACTGGAGTAGGTACAGCAGGCTCTTAGGCCTCAAACAAATGTTTTTGAGCAGTTCCGCCGGCTTAACCCGAAGGAGTTCTAGGGTACCACCGATCCATTCGTGGCAGAGGGAAGGATTAGGTCTCTCGAGTTACACTTTGAGTACTTACAGATGAGGGATGGCGACCGGGCCAAGTGTGCCATTTATATGTTGAGGGACAACGCGTCACTGTGGTGGGAGGGAGCTGCACATGCAGTGGATGTGGCTACTCTCACTTGGGCCAGGTTTATGGAGATGTTCTTCGGGAAGTATTTCTCAGCTGACGTTAGAGGCCGCCTGACGAGGGAGTTCATGAGTCTCCGGCAGAGGGACTTATCATGTGGCGGAGTTTATCCGCAAGTTTGACAGGGGCTGCCATTTTGTGCCCATGATAGCGAGAGATGCCGCACAGAAGCTGAGGCATTTCCTAGATGGACTGAGAGCCACTCTTCATCGGGACGTCATGCTGATGAGGTCGGTGGGTTATTATGAGGCCACTGCCTGTGCTTTTCAGGCAGAGCAGACACTGCGAGACATAGACTTCGAGATGCATAGGAAGCGACAGCAGACTCAGTCCAGTTCCCAACCGCAAAAAAAGCAGTTTACTGGACCGCCGAGGCAGCAGGGGCAGCAGAAGCCCCAAGGGCAATTTAGAAGGCAGCAGCAGCAGCAGATACTTCCTCAGGCGTCAGGGGCACCTAAGCTAGATGACAGGCAGCCATGCCCTCAGTGCAGCAGGTTCCATTTCGGAGAGTGCAAGTGGGGAACCTTAAAATGCTTCGTTTGCGGACATGAGGGCCATAAAGCAACGGATTGCCCTAGGAAGGGCCCCACTACTGGTCGGGCTAATGTGATGCATGCCGAGGAGGCTGATGAAAAGCCAGACTCGACACTGATTATCGGTAACCCTTTTGTTTAAGATTTTAATGTACTGTACAATTGCATGGATTTGATGCTTGCTTGAAGATTTGTTTTTGGGATTGATAATGTAACGCCCCGAAAATTTAGAAGACCACGCGAACCACATGCATGCAATTATTAAATTCCTTGTGTATTTTAATTAATTGTTTTAATTGCATAAATTACTTATGTGGTGCATTTTGACATGTTTAAAATTTAATTTTTTACATGGTTGCATTAAAATTGTATTTTTAAGGAATATTCAAGTGACGATCGAGGAACGGGGACCGAGGGCTGAAGAACGTAAAATGTTTTTATTTAAATAAATTTTTTTAATTATTTAAAATATGATTGTGGGTTTTTCTTATTTTCAAAAATAAGAGGTTTTGAGGTGATTTATACGCCGGGACGTAAATTTTCATCGGTGTCGATTTTTCGACTAAAATACTAACTTTTAAGTAACCCGGCTATTAAATTCACCAACCTATTTTTATCAAACCATTTTTTTTATTTAATGAAATCCTAATTGAGACTAATGGGCTTAATTTAATTGTCTTAATAGGCCTAAGCCTAGTTAGCAAGTTAATTAGTATTTAAATTGTTCTAAACCCTATGCAAGCCTCACAATCTCACGGTCACACACTGACAATTCTGGAAAAACTCTCCCCACCCCTCACACAATACATCACACACGGCACTACATACTTTAGGGAAGGAAAAGTCGAAGGGCAAGGGAGATTGAAGCCTATGTTGCGTCCTGTTCTTCGTCGTCAACGGATTTTCGAGCGTATAAAACGCAAAGGCACGCCATACATATCTTTTTCTCATCCATCATATCATAATATTGTTCAAATATAGTATGCATGAATAACATAAAGTTTCTAGCTTTATTTTGCGGATTTTTGCTTGAGCACATGAGAAAGCTTGAGGTTTTGATGCAAATTCATGACTTTATTGTGTAAAGGGGCTGCCATGGTCATAGTGTTGCACAGGTGATGTTTATACATGATATAGAGTCACACACACTCACCCTAAACACCACCAAAGTCGAAGAAAAAAGGGGGGCAAGCCAATAACAGAAACCGAGAGTTGCTGTCATGGGGTAAGGGCGGTTGGGTTCCTTGTTGTGAAGGCTGGGGAGTCACGGCTTGGGGCCATGGCTTGGTCAGGGGATGGTTCAGTAGGGAGGGTCCTAGCTAGGCTAGGGCTCGACCTAAGGGGCTTGGGAGGAGTCCTTGGCAGCAAGGACTCCCACCCGAGAATCTGTCCAGGAGGTTGCGCAGGGTTTGCGCTGCTTCCAGGGGTTCACGGCTCAGTCTGTGGTTCAAGGGATGAGCTAAGGTGTTGCACTAGAGTCCTAGAAGGGTGCATAGGTGGTTGGTTCAGGGGCTGGGCTCGCTGGTAAGGGGTTGGGACATAAATTGTAGAGTCCATGTATCATGAAACTCTCGGCCAGCTTAGGGGATTAGTGAGGAGCTCATGTTTTTGGGTTTCGGCTTGGTTTCTAAATGAACTTAAGGTCCAGTAGGCTACTTTAGGATGTTGGTCAAGCTTTGGATCAACATGGTTCGGGGGTAACTCGTGAAAATCGAAAGTTGGCTCGGGGTCGAAGTTTAGGTGTCAAGTTAGGTTCTTTAAATAAGAAAAATTGAAAAACGGCTCTTGGGGGGTCGAGTCGGGGTTTATAAGGGCTAAAATAATATAAAAAGACTAAATTTTGAATTTATGAATTTTATATTAAAGTTTGGATTTTTCGAGATTAAAACACCGTCAAAACGATTAATTAAGGATTAATTTAAAAAGCCTAGTTTTTAAGCTAAATAAAATTATGGAAATTTTAATTTAGGCATAAATAATTATTTGGGACATGTTAGAGTCAATGAATTCTAGAAAAAGTCAAAGTCGAGGAATTTTACGTCTGGGGTAAAACGGTCTTTTTGCACCTAGAAATTAGTGAACAGTCATGGCAGTGCCCTGAATGCTGTTTGATGTGCTAATATGATTATTTTCTATAGTTATGGATGTTATAGAATTTTTTTTTATGTTAAAATGATAATTTAAATGTTTATGAGATTTTATATGTAAAATGATATTTTAAATGCTTAAGGAATTTTAGATGGTTATTAATTAATATGTAAAAATGTTATGTTTTGAGGGTAAAATGTCATTTTAAATTTTTATGAAATGTTCATGATTAAATTATGATTTTTTTAAATGTCCATGGGATTTTTATGAATTAAGGAAGACATTTAAAAGACGTGTTGCATGCTTGGTTTCAAAATGAAAAATGCAATTATTATTCATGATTTTTCTAAAGTGATGGGAATGAAAATGTTGAAGGAAGTGAAGTGATTGTGACTAATTCGTTAATGATGGCGATGTCGTGAGGGTGATGGTCCCAGTGGGAGCCCGACGATCGTGTTTCCATTATTGCGAATATGAGGTTATGAGGATATGAGGTTTGAGGTAAGAATGGGAATATCGTGAAGGGAGAAGGCCCCAGAGGGAGCCCATTTATGCGAGAAGGCCCCAGAGGGAGCCCCGACGATCGTATTTCTATTCAATCATGATAGGCCAGGGCCCAGTTGACCGGTGAGAATGTTGCTGGTGTCCCCCGCCATCCAGTACTGTGGTTACATGTAGATGGATCCATCGACTTTTGAGGTTTGAGGAAAGTCACAATTAACGATCTGAATTCAACAAAGGAAAAAAGAAAAATGTTTATGATCATGTTAAAAAGGTTTTATGTCATGTCATGTTGAGGAAAAAAGAAAAGGTTAAGGTTTATGTTATGCATGTCATGAAAATGTTTATGCTTAAAGTTGATGCATCATTATGAAAATGTTTTATTTAAAGTTCATGCATCACAAAAAGGATTATGAAAATGTTCATGTTTGAAGTTTATGCATCTTCATGAAAACGATATTTTAAGTACAACTATTTTTCACTGTTATATGCTGATTGTATTACGTATTACTTGTTACCAAGATTATGGTGTGTTGAGTCTTTAGACTCACTAGGTGTGATGGATGCAGGTGAGGTTGAGGGAGGTCTTGACGGGTGATTTGACTGGACTGAAGGCGCACACAACCCGAGGACCAGCGCTTATACTTTTTCCGCATTATGATTTATTACTCATGATTTATGTTAAAAATTTTAAAACCATTTATTTATGCTTTTGGAGAGATTTTTTAGAGGTTTAGTATGGGCTATACTTTTCAAACTTATTGCTTTATTTAGTTTGGTAAAACAATTGACGATTTCATTTTATGGCTACTGCACTTGATTTTTAAAATGCTAGATGGTTGGTATTTTATTTAAAAGGGTAAAATATTTTATAAAAATATTTTTATGAGCTTTATGTGTATGGCCGAAAAAATTGAGTGCTTATAAAAAAAAATTCTAGTACTTTTTAAGCAATAAAAAAGGCAGACGTTTCAGATAACTTAAAAGGATTTAGTATGCATGCTCTACCTAGTCGAGACTAAGAATTTAATTATTTGATTGAGTACAAATTTTTATCGACCAATGATTTTATGGGGTCAAGTTGTAATTTTCGAAAGTTGAAGGACCCAAAGTGAAATTTTAAAAACTGTAAGGGTCTTATTTGGACTTTTTGATTTTCTGAGGGTTAATTTCAAATTTTCGGGAATGATGTTTGGGTTAATTCAGTGATTTTTCGAGGATTTTGGGCTAACTGCCGATAAAAAAATTCCTTTGTTTCAACACTATTAGATTTGATGGTATGTTTTGTTGCAGGGAGGATATATATTGCAAGTGTAGCCACGCATGCATTGATAGATTCAGGGGCTACGCATTCGTTCATATCCGAATCCTTCGTGAAGTGACTAGGAATCATAACAGTAGCGATGGATTCAGGGTTCAGAGTATCAATCCCATCTGGGGATCATATATTCACATCGCGGTTAGTGAGAGGATTGGAGCTTAGATTGCAACAGAAGGCAATACAGGTTGATCTGATTGTACGATCGTTGCCAGAGTTTGACATCATTCTGGGTATGCACTGGCTCTCTTCTCATGGTGCAGTCATAGATTTTTTATAGAGGTCAGTATCTGTCAAACCCCCCGGTAGGAAGCCGTTTGTTTTTGAGGCAGCTAGACATCAGCAGATGTCGTACGCCATTTCTTGCTTGCGTGTGAGGAAGCTCATCAAGATAGGCTGTCAGGCATTCTTAGCCAGTATTGTATCAGTGACCGAGCCAGCCAGTCAAAGGCTGGAGGACGTGGATGTAGTCAGTGAGTTCTCTAGTGTTTTCCCTGACGATGTTTCAGGCGTTCCATCAGACAGAGAGGTGAAATTCTCTATTGAGCTCATGCCAGGGATAGCGCTTATATCTAAGGCACCCTAACGGTTAGCACCTACGGAGATGAAGGTGCTCAAAGATCAGATTCAAGATCTGCTAGATAAGGTCCTCATTCGCCCTATTTTTTCTCCTTGGGGCGCACCAGTTCTTTTTGTTATGAAAAAGGATGATAGCATGCGACTATGCATTGATTACAGGAAGCTGAACAGAGTCATAGTTAAGAATAAGTATCCATTGTCGAGAAACGAGGATTTTTTGGATCAGCTTCAAGGAGTATCTGTGTTCTCCAAGATAGACCTTCGATCCGGATACCACTAGCTGAAAGTGAGGGAGTCATATGTGCATAAGACAGCATTCCGGACGCGTTACGGGCACTATGAATTTTTGGTGATGCCCTTCGGATTGACGAACGCGCAAGCAATTTTCATGGATCTCATGAATCGGGTGTTTCACCCATTCTTGGATCAGTTCGTCATAGTCTTCATTGACGATATCCTGATCTACTCAAAGAGCAGGGAAGATCACGGTCAGCATCTAAGGACAGTGTTACAGACTCTACAGGACAGACGACTGTATGTCAAGTTCAGAAAATGTGAGTTCTGGCTTGACAGGGTGGCGTTCTTGGGCCACATTGTATCTCAGGATGGCATAGAGGTCAACCCCAGCAAAGTGGAGGCAGTCAGAGATTGGTCAGTTCCTAAGAGCGTGACAGAGATCCACATTTTCTTGGGATTGGCAGGCTATTACAGAAAATTCATCCATGGCTTCTCTTCTATTGCGGTGCCGACGACCGCCTTGACGAAGAAGAATGTCAAGTTCATCTGGGGATCTGAGTGCCAGGAGAGCTTTGACGGACTGAAGCAGGCTTTGACCACTGTAACCACGCAGTGATTGCTCATCTTTCAGTGCAGAGACGGCTACAGGCTGAGATTCAGAGATTTGAGCTTGCATTTTATGCCAGGGGCGAGGCCCCGAATTTTTCTACTCTGACTGTAACGTCCCGAAAATTCGAAGGTTCACGCGAACCACATGCATACAAGTTATTAAATTCTATGTGTATTTCAATTAATTGTTTTTATTGCATAAATTAATTATGTTGTGCATATTGACATGTTTAAAATATACTTTTCTATATGGTTGCATTAAAATATATTTTTAAAATTATTCGAGTTATGATCGAAGAACGCAAACCGAGAGCTGAAAAATAGAAATTTTTTTATTAAATAATTGTTTTTATTTATTTAAATATAGGTGTGCTTTTTCTTCTTTTTGAAAATAAAGAGTTTTGAAGTATTTTATACGCCGGGACATAATTCTTATCGGTGTTGGATTTTCAACAAAAACATGAACGTTTTGGCAACCCGGCTAATAAATTCACAAACTTAATTAAACAAAATATTTTAATTAAGCACTAATGGGCTAATTGGGCCTAATTAACTTGGTTAACGGGCCTAATCTATAATTAGTATTAGTATTTTAATTAACTATTTATTATGCAAAACTCACCCTTAACCCCATATTATCCCACGCCCACTTCCCCAATAAATTCAGAACTCTTTTTACTCCAAAAACACACGGCATCCACAAGCTTATTCAAGGGAAAAGCATCGCTAGTAGCAAGGAAATTCAAGCCATGGTCCCTTCGTCATCGTTCTTCGATTCGTCGATGTATAAATCGTGCGTTAAAAATGCAAGGGCACGCCATACTCTTCTTTTTACTCATCATCAAGTCTCACAACATTTTATTTTCGTAACCATGCATATACATGTTCTAAATTCTTGCTTTTTGGTTCCAAAAATATGTTTTTATGTGTTAGAATGGGCTGCCATGATTAGGACATGATCAAAGATGGTTTTACACGAAATATAGAGGCCTAGAACACACCAAAAACGTTGCACAACCTGAATAACAGAAGCTGGAACCCATCGTGTGCTGGTTGATCATAGGGGCTCGGTTTTTGGGTTGGTCGCTTGGCTTGGGTTCGGCTGGGACCGGAGCTTGGCTGGGATCCGTGAGGGGTCAAGGGAAGAGTCCTAGCCACCCGAGAGAGTTATCAAAGAGGGGCGCAGGTTGCAGCAGCTTGTTCAGGGTTTGTTGTCTCGGCCAGGGGCTTTGGGCTGGGCTAGGTTAGGTCCTCAGCAATCCTAAGAAGGGGCACAAGGGGCTGGTTCAAGGTCTGGGATGATTGGCTAGGTCCTAGCAACAGAAATGTAAAGTCCATGTCAAATGGGTTTCCTCGGCTGCTGCTTGCACCTGTTGGTGTGGCTTCGGTTCGAGCCTATGCTAGGTTCCTAAGGGTTCTAAGGGTCCAGTAGGGTCCATAGGGGGTCTGAGTTGAGGTTGGCTCAAGAGGGTTTAGGCTTGGCTCGAGAAAAAACGAACATGGTTCAAGGGTACTCTAGGTGGGTCTCAGCTGTTTCTTGCAGCTTATGTAGGGCTTCTTTTTCGGAGTTAAGGTCAGGTCCTTTGGGTTCTAAGGGTCCAGGAGGGTGCCTAGAGGGGCTGGTCAGGGATGGGCTTGGTGATGGTTTGGTTGGAAGTGTTCTAGTTGGATTAGGAGTTCTAGATATGCTAGGAGACTCACATACACACATGCATGCAATCAGGTGTGGGGGCAGAAGTGTTCTGAGCGAGCTAGGGCTGGTTCCATGGGCTGAGCCTAAGTGGGTTGGCTCGGGTTTGGCTCGAGGTGGCTGGACCATGGCTCGAGTATCTTAGGATATGGCTCGATGTGTCCTTACATGTGTCAAAAACGAGATTTTAAAGATTAAAATTGGAACCATGGGTCCACGGCTGTGGTCATGGCTCACAAGGGTAGTTTAGGTAATACAAATGTTATGTTTAAAGTTTGAGATCAAAATAATGAATTTTGGATTTATTCGGGATTTAATCGCCTCACAAAACGTTAATTAAAAAATTAATTGAAACGCCTAGATTTTAGCTTAATAAAATTAGGGAAAACTTATATTTAAGCTCAAATAATTATTAAAGTCTAAATTTTTATGTAACGCCTCGAAAATTTAGAAGTACACACGAACCACATGCATGCAATTATTAAATTCTTTTGTATTTTAATTAAATGTTTTAATTGCATGAATTAATTATGTTGTGCATATTTACATGTTTAAAACATATTTTTCTACATTGTTGCATAAAATTGTATTTTTAAGGAATATTCAAGTAACGATCGAGGAACGGGGACCGAGGGCTGAAAAACGTAAAATATTTTTATTAAATAATTATTTTTAATTATTTAAATTATGGTTGATGCTTTTTTTAGTTTTTTTGAAAATAAGGGGGTTTTGAGGTGATTTTATACGTCGGGACGTAAATTTTATCGATGTTGGTTTTTCAACTAAAAGACAAGCTTTTTGGCAACCCGGCTAATAAATTCACATATTTAATTAAACAAAAAGCTTGTTGATATTTTATTTAAATCCTAACTAATTTAATGGGCTTAATTTAGAGGCTTAATAGGCCTAAAAGCCTTGAGGTTGATTAATTAATATTTAAAGGGGTAAATTTATCAAAACCATACACTTTGCACCAAGGAAAAATCGGCCACTCACTTTCAAATTCTGAAAACTCTCCCCCACCCCTCTCAAACCTCACGGCACACACAACACACTTTGGAGAAGGATTTTCGAAGGGTGCAAGCAAGAACAAAGCCAAGGTTGAGTCTCGTTCTTCGTCGTCAACGGATTTTCGTGCGTATATAATGCAAAGACACGCCATACATCTCCTTTTCTCATCCATCATATCATATTATTGTTGAATTATTGTATGCACAAGGAACATGATTGATATTTTTCAGAATTTTCGGATATAGCATGCACACATGAGAAAACTTGAATTTTGATGCAAATTCATGACTGTCTTTATGATAAGGGGCTGCCATGATCATATGTGATGAACAAGTGAAGCTTAGGAATGAATTTAAGGTGTCCTAGGACCACTCAAACACTGCAACTCGAATGGGAACAAGCAAGAGCGATTCCTACTGTCTTCTGGCTTAGGGGATCGGGTTTCTTGATCAAGGGGGGAGGGCTGGCCTTGGCTTGGGTTCGGGGCTGGCTAGGGTCTTGGTTGAGTCTTGAGTAGAGTCCTAGCCAAGCTAGGACTCGGGTTTGAGGGCTGGGAGGAGTCCTGATACACAAGGACTCCTACCCGAGAGCAAGCACAGATTTGTGCATGGAGTGCGCAGCTTGCTGGGAGGGAAGGGCTCAGTCCAAGGCTCAGGGGCTGGGCTAGGGCGAGTCCTAAGGGTCTTAGGGAAGTGCTCAACAGTGGTGGTTCAGGGGCTGGGCTCGTTGGTTAGGTCCAAGAAACAGGAACAAGGGTCCTTGTCAAAGTGGGTTTCTCGGCTGGTTATTGTAGCTGCTGTTGTAGCTCCAGTTTTAGGGGCTGTTGTCGAGTCCTTAGGTCCTTAGGGTCCCAAGGGGGGTGCACTAGGGTCTGGGCACGGGCTGGGCCTGGCTGGGTTGGTTGCTGGCTCGAGAGGAAACATAAGGATGTGAGGGAGGCCCTTGTGCGCGCAGGTTGGTGTTTCTGATCCAGGAGGTTTGTGCGTAAGTTCTAGGGCTTGGGCTGGTCTGGGCTTTGTCTGGGCATGGTCCTAGGGAAGGTTAGTGTCATGGTGGGCTCGGTGGTTAAGGGCTGGAAGTGTCCTAGGTTGGCTAGGAGTCCTCATGTGCTTAGTAGTCTCACACTTGCACACATGCATGCAATAGGGTCATGGGCAGGAGGTTTTTGAGCAAACTATTGTCTAGTTCTTTGGGCTGGGAATGGTCAGTAGGGTCCCTAGATGGGTTGGCTAGGTTTTGGCTCAAGGTGGCTCGGGCGTGGCTCAAGTAAATTGGGAGATGGCTCGGGTGGTTCGATAATGTGTCAAGAACGAGATTTTAATAACTAAAATTGAATCCATGGGTCCACGTGGGTGACTCATGACTTGGAAGGGTAGAATAAATCATAAAAAGGCTATGTTAAAATTTGGGATCAAAATAATGACTTTTGGATTTATTCGTGATTTAATCGCCGCACGAAACGCTAATTAACGAGTTAATTGAAACGTCTAGTTTTAAGCTTTATAAAATTATGAAAATTTATATTTAAGCTTAAATAATTATTATAAGACTAATTTTAAAGTTTAGGAATTTTATAATAAAGTTTTGGATTTTTCGGGATTAAAACACCGTCAAAACAATTAATTAAAGATAAATGAAAAAGTTTAATATTTAAGCTAAATAAAATTATGGAAAAATTAATTTAGGCTTAAATTTAATTTTTTGGGACATGTTAGAGTCAATGAATTCAAGAAAAAGTCAAAACCGAGGAATTTTACGCCTAGGGGTAAAACGGTCTTTTTGCACCTAGAAAATTAGTAAATATCATGGCAGTGCCCTGAATGCTGTTTTATGTGCTAATATGATTATTTTTTCTAGTTATGGATGTTTATAGAATTATTTTTATGTTAAAAGGATATTTTAAATGTTTATGAGATTTTATATGTTAAAATGATATTTTAAATGTTTAAGGAATTTTAGATTGTTATGATTTAACATCTAAAAATGTTATTTTACATGCTTTGAGGGTAAAATGTCATTTTAAATGTTTATGAAATGTTCATGATTAAATTATGATTTTTTTTAAATGTCCATAGGATTTTTATGAATTAAGGAAGACATTTAAAAGACGTGTTGCATGCTTGGTTTCAAAAACAAAATATTATGTTATGCATGATTTTTCTAAAGTGATGTGAATGAAAAATGTTGAAGGAAGTGAAGTGATTATCACTAATTCGTTAATAATGGTGACGTCGTGAGGGTGATGGTCCCAGTGGGAGCCCGACGATCGTGTTTCCATTATTACGAATATGAGGTTATGAGGTTTGAGGAAGAATTGGAATATCGTGAGGGGAGAAGGCCCTAGAGGGAGCCCATTTATGGGAGAAGGCCCCAGAGGGAGCCCCGACGATCGTATTTCTATTCGATCATGTTAGGCCAAGGCTCAGTTGACCGGTGAGAGCGTCGCTGATGTCCCCGCCGCCCAGTACTGTGATTTCATGTAGATGGATCCATCGATTTTCATGTCATGTTGAGGAAAGTCACAATTAACGATCTGAATTCAACAAAGGAAAAAGGAAAGGAAAAGGAAAAATATTTATGATCATGTTAAAAAGATTTTATGTCATGTCATGTTGAGGAAAAAGGAAAAGGTTAAGGTATATGTTATACATGTAATGAAAATGTTTATGCTTAAGGTTGATGCATCATTACGAAAATGTTTCTATTTAAAGTTCATGCATCATAAAAGATTTACGAAAATGTTCATGTTTGAAGTTTATACATCTTCATGAAAACGATATTTTAAGTACAAATATTTTTCACTGTTATATGTTGACTGTTTTACGTATTACTTGCTATAAAGATGATGGTGTGTTGAGTCTTTAGACTCACTAGGTATGATGGATGCAGGTGAGGTTGAGGGTGAGCTTGACGGATGATTTGACTGGACCTAAGACGCACACAACCCGAGGACCAGCGCTTATACTTTTTCCGCATTTACGATTTATGATTCATGATTTTAAGTTAAAGATTTTTAAAACTGTTTATTTATGCTTTGAGAGATTTTTGAGAGGTTTAGTATGGGCTATACTTTTCAAATTATTGCTTTTCTAGGTTTGGTAAAACAGTAGACGATTTCATTTTTATGACTATTTCACTTGATTTTTAAAATGCTAGTTGGATGATGTTTTATTTTAAAGGGGAAAATATTTTATACCTGTGGAAAATTTATATGGCCGAGAATTGAGTGTTAAAAAAAATATTTCTAGTACTTTTAAAGCAATAAAAAGGGCAGGACGTTTCAGTTGGTATCAGAGCCAAGGGTCCTATAAAGGGTTGTGCCACCATCAGCGCCGGAAAGATCAGTCGTCAAGCCTCAAATTTGTATGTTTTACATGCTTTATATGATTCAGTATGATATTACCTGCATGACGATATGAAATAAGAAATTATTTGATTTTAACGCATGTTGGTTTTGTGGTGGAATTGGACTATGTTGATTTTTGGGTTTTAGTATTGACGTTTTACTTTTTGGGCTATAGGTTAATCGTGAATATTATGAATGCTTTATGGGACACGTAGATTTTCTAAGAAAATAT
This sequence comes from Primulina tabacum, assembly GCF_025594145.1. Classification (NCBI taxonomy): domain Eukaryota; kingdom Viridiplantae; phylum Streptophyta; class Magnoliopsida; order Lamiales; family Gesneriaceae; genus Primulina; species Primulina tabacum. The sequence continues at coordinate 15,583,042 of NC_134555.1, read as the reverse complement.
TTATGATTCGTGGTTACTAGTTGAATTAATTTTTGGGAATTACTCATAAGAGATAATGATTTGAGGATTTGCAACGACTTTGGGAATAAGAAAATGTACAAATTGGGATTTTAAGCTTTGATGAAAGGTAAGATTGGTTATAGGAATTGATTTTTGGGTAAATAAGTTTAAATTTATCGAAATTATGTTATGGGAAATCAGTATAAGGAAATTAAGAATGCCAAGAATTATGGGTTAATAGTTGGATTCCTGAAATTAAGGACCAATTAGGATAATTTTTTAGGAAATTAAGAATTTGTTTTGCAAATATTAAGGAATTTGGGGACTAATTTAGCAATAAGCGATAATTGAATGGATTAAATGATAAGAATTTTGATGATTTAGACTTTTAAGAATATTTGGAACCTTGGGATATTTTAATTATAATGTGATAAGGAATGTTAATCAAGGATTTTTCAGATTGAATCAATATTAGGCTGGAAAATCTTAGCGTTAGCGGATGCGTTTGGGATTTTAAGATTGAAATTTGATAAGTTGAAGAACATTTTGGGTATAAAATAAGGAAAGTAATATACGATAAGCGTTGTCATCCATATTTTTATGTTGGGAATTTTAAGAAAATGTGAAATTTGAGGTTATAATAGTATAGCACTAAGTCATTATGGGTTTTCTTAAGTTGCAAATCGCAAATAAGGATTTAGAAGAAAAAATTTAATTGGGATCAAGGAGACGTAAGGAAATTCTAGAATTTAAGTTTTATCAGAGTAGTGCAGTGGAAGCGTAGAATTTTGGGATACTAGTACTAAATCTAAACTTTGGGTTATTTAGGATAATCGAATTTCGAGTATGAAATTCAATTTAAGGGGGGAAGATTGTAACGCCCCGAAAATTTAGAAGTCCACGCGAACCACATGCATGCAATTATTAAATTCTTTTGTATTTTAATTAACTATTTTAATTGCATGAATTAATTATGTTGTGCATATTTACATGTTTAAAATATATTTTTCTACATTGTTGCATAAAATTGTATTTTTAAGGAATATTCAAGTGACGATCGAGGAACGGGGACCAAGGGCTGAAAAACGTAAAATGTTTTTATTAAATAATTATTTTTAATTATTTAAATTATGGTTGATGCTTTTTAGTTTTTTTGAAAATAAGGGGGTTTTGAGATAATTTTATACGCCGGGACGTAAATTTTATCAATGTTGATTTTTCAACTAAAAGACGAGCTTTTTGGCAATCCGGCTAATAAATTCACATATTTAATTAAACAAAAAGCTTGTTGATATTTTATTTAAATCCTAACTAATTTAATGGGCTTAATTTAGAGGTTTAATAGGCCTAAAAGCCTTGAGGTTGATTAATTAATATTTAAAGGGGTAAATTTATCAAAACCCTTTGCACCAAGGAAAAATCGGCCACTCACTTTCAAATTCTGAAAACTCTCCCCCACCCCTCTCAAACCTCACGGCACACACAACACACTTTGGAGAAGGATTTTCGAAGGGGGCAAGCAAGAACAAAGCCAAGGTTGAGTCCCGTTCTTCGTCGTCGACGGATTTTCGTGCGTATATAACGCAAAGACACGCCATACATCTCATTTTCTCATCCATCATATCATATTGTTGTTGAATTATTGTATGTACAAGGAACATGATTGATATTTTTCAGAATTTTCGGATATAGCATGCACACATGAGAAAACTTGAATTTTGATGCAAATTCATGACTGTCTTTATGATAAGGGGCTGCCATGATCATAGGTGATGAACAAGTGAAGCTTAGGAACTGAATTTAAGGTGTCCTAGGACCACTCAAACACTGCAACTCGAATGGGAACAAGCAAGAGCGATTCCTGCTATCTTGTGGCTTAAGGGATCGGGTTTCTTGATCAAGGGGGGAGGGCTGGCCTTGGCTTGGGTTCGGGGCTGGCTAGGGTCTTGGTTGACTCTAGAGTATAGTCCTAGCCAAGCTAGGACTCGGGTTTGAGGGCTGGGAGGAGTCCTGATACACAAGGACTCCTACCCGAGAGCAAGCACAGATTTGTGCATGGAGTGCGCAGCTTGCTGGGAGGGAAGGGCTCGGTCCAACGCTCAGGGGCTGGGCTAGGGTGAGTCCTAAGGGTCTTAGGGAAGTGCACAACATGGTGGTTCAGGGGCTGGGCTCGTTGGTTAGGTCCAAGAAACAGGAACAAGGGTCCTTGTCAAAGTGGGTTTCTCTGCTTGTTATTGTAGCTGCTGTTGTAGCTCCGGTTTCAGGGGCTGTGGTCAAGTCCTTAGGTCCTTAGGGTCCCAAGAGGGGTGCACTAGGGTCTGGGCATGGGCTGGGCCGATTGGGTTGGTTGCTGGCTCGAGAGGAAACATGAGAATGTGAGAGAGGCCCTTGTGCGCAGGTTGGTGTTTCTAATCCAGGAGGTTTGTGCGTAAGTTCTAGGGCTTGGGCTGGTCTGGGCTTGGTATGGGCATGGTCCAGGGAAGGTTAGTGTCAGGTGGGCTCGGTGGTTAAGGGCTGGAAGTGTCCTAGGTTGGCTAGGAGTCCTCATGTGCTTAGGAGTCTCACACTTGCTCACATGCATGCAATAGGGTCATGGGCAAGAGGTTTTTGAGCAAACTATTGTCTAGTTCTTTGGATTGGGAATGGTCAGTAGGGTCCCTAGATGGGTTGGCTAGGTTTTGGCTCAAGGTGGCTCGGGCGTGGCTCGAGTAAATTGGGAGATGGCTCGGGTGGTTCGATAATGTGTCAAGAACGAGATTTTAATAACTAAAATTGAATCCATGGGTCCACGGGGGTGGCTCATGACTTGGAAATGTATAATAAATCATAAAAAGGTTATGTTAAAATTTGGGATCAAAATAATGAGTTTTGAATTTATTCGAGATTAAATCGCCGCACGAAACGCTAATTAACGAGTTAATTTAAACATCTAGTTTTAAGCTTTATAAAATTATGAAAATTTATATTTAAGCTTAAATAATTATTATAAGTCTAATTTTAAAGTTTAAGAATTTTATAATAAAGTTTTGGATTTTTCGGGATTAAAACACCGTCAAAACAATTAATTAAAGATAAATGAAAAATTTTAATATTTAAGCTAAATAAAATTATGAAAAAATTAATTTAGGCTTAAATAATTATTTGGGACATGTTAGAGTCAATGAATTGAAGAAAAAGTCAAAATCCGAGGAATTTTACGTCTAGGGGTAAAACGATCTTTTTGCACCTAGAAAATTAGTCAACATCATGGCAGTGCCCTGAATGCTGTTTTATGTGCTAATATGATTATTTTCTATAGTTATGGATGTTTATAGAATTTTTTTTATGTTAAAAGGATATTTTAAATGTTTATGAGATTTTATATGTTAAAATGATATTTTAAATGTTTAAGGAATTTTAGATGGTTATTGTTAATATGTAAAAATGTTATTTTACATGCTTTGAGGGTAAAATATCATTTTAAATGTTTATGAAATGTTCATGATTAAATTATGATTTTTTTTAAATGTCCATAAGATTTTTATGAATTAAGGAAGACATTTAAAATGACGTGTTGCATGCTTGGTTTCAAAAACAAAATATTATGTTATGCATGATTTTTCTAAAGTGGTGTGAATGAAAAATGTTAAAGGAAGTGAAGTGATTGTGACTAATTCGTTAATTATGGCGACGTCGTGAGGGAGATGGTCCCAGTGGGAGCCCGACGATCGTGTTTCCATTATTACGAATATGAGGTTATGAGGTTTGAGGAAGAATTGGAATATCGTGAGGGGAGAAGGCCCTTGAGGGAGCCCATTTATGGGAGAAGGCCCCAGAGGGAGCCCCGACGATCGTATTTCTATTCGATCATGTTAGGCCAAGGCTCAGTTGACCGGTGAGAGCGTCGTTGATGTCCCCGCCGCCCAGTACTGTGATTTCATGTAGATGGATCCATCGATTTTTATCTCATGTTGAGGAAAGTCACAATTAACGATCTGAATTCAACAAAGGAAAAAGAAAAGGAAAAGAAAAAATGTTTATGATCATGTTAAAAAGATTTTATGTCATCTCATGTTGAGGAAAAAGGAAAAAGTTAAGGTTTATGTTATACATGTCATGAAAATGTTTATGCTTAAGGTTGATGCATCATTATGAAAATGTTTCTATTTAAAGTTCATGCATCATAATAGATTTACGAAAATGTTCATGTTTAAGTTTATGCATCTTCATGAAAACGATATTTTAAGTACAAATATTTTTCACTGTTATATGTTGACTGTATTACGTATTACTTGCTATAAAGATGATGGTGTGTTGAGTCTTTAGACTCACTAGGTTTGATGGATGCAGGTGAGATTGAGGGTGAGCTTGACGGATGATTTGACTGGACTGAAGGCGCACACAACCCGAGGACCAGCGCTTATACTTTTTCCGCATTTACGATTTATGATTCATGATTTTAAGTTAAAGATTTTTAAGACTGTTTATTTATGCTTTGAGAGATTTTTGAGAGGTTTAGTATGGGCTATACTTTTCAAATTATTGCTTTTCTAGGTTTGGTAAAACAGTAGACGATTTCATTTTTATGACTATTTCACTTGATTTTTAAAATGCTAGTTGGATGATGTTTTATTTTAAAGGGAAAAATATTTTATAATGTGGAAAATGTATATGGCCGAGAATTGAGTGTTAAAAAAAAATATTTCTAGCACTTTTAAAGCAATAAAAAGGGCAGGACGTTTCAGTTGGTATCAGAGCCAAGGGTCCTATAAAGGGTTGTGCCACCATCAGCGCCGGAAAGATCAGTCGTCAAGCCTCAAATTTGTATGTTTTACATGCTTTATATGATTCAGTATGATGTTATATGCATGACGATATGAAATAAGAAATTATTTGATTTTAACGCATGTTGGTTTTGTGGTGGAATTGGACTATGTTGATTTTTGGGTTTTAGTATTGACGTTTTACTTTTTGGGCTATAGGTTAATCGTGAATATTATGAATGCTTTATGGGACACGTAGATTTTCTAAGAAAATATTTATGATTCGTGGTTACTAGTTGAATTAATTTTTGGGAATTACTCATAAGAGATAATGATTTGAGGATTTGCAACGACTTTGGGAATACGAAAATGTACAAATTGGGATTTTAAGCTTTGATGAAAGGTAAGATTGGTTATAGGAATTGATTTTTGGGTAAATAAGTTTAAATTTATCGAAATTATGTTATGGGAAATCAGTAGAAGGAAATTAAGAATGCCAAGATTTTATGGGTTAATAGTTGGATTCCTGAAATTAAGGACCAATTAGGATAATTTTTTAGGAAATTAAGAATTTGTTTTGCAAATATTAAGGAATTTGAGGACTAAATTTAGCAATAAGCGATAATTGAATGGATTAAATGATAAGAATTTTGATGATTTAGACTTTTAAGAATATTTGGAACCTTGGGATATTTTAATTATAATGTGATAATGAATGTTAATCAAGGATTTTTAAGATTGAATCAATATTAGGCTGGAAAATCTTAGCGTTAGCGGATGCGTTTGGGATTTTAAGATTGAAATTTGATAAGTTGAAGAACATTTTGGGTATAAAATAAGGAAAGTAATATACGATAAGCGTGGTCATCCATATTTTTATATTGGGAATTTTAAGAAAATGTGATATTTGAGGTTATAATAGTATAGCACTAAGTCATTATGGGTTTTCTTAAGTTGCAAATCGCAAATAAGGATTTAGAAGAAAAACTTTAATTGGGATCAAGGAGACGTAAGGACATTCTAGAATTTAAGTTTTATCAGAGTAGTGCAGCGGAAGCGTGGAATTTTGGGATACTAGTACTAAATCTAAACTTTGGGTTATTTAGGATAATCGAATTTCGAGTATGAAATTCAATTTAAGGGGGGAAGATTGTAACGCCCCTGAAAATTTAGAAGTCCACGCGAACTACATGCATGCAATTATTAAATTCTTTTGTATTTTAATTAAATATTTTAATTGCATGAATTAATTATGTTGTGAATATTTACATGTTTAAAATATATTTTTCTACATTGTTGCATAAAATTGTATTTTTAAGGAATATTCAAGTGACGATCGAGGAACGGGGACCGAGGGCTGAAAAACGTAAAATGTTTTTATTAAATAATTATTTTTAATTATTTAAAATATGGTTGATGCTTTTTAGTATTTTTGAAAATAAGGGGGTTTTGAGATGATTTTATACGCCGGGACGTAAATTTTATCAATGTTGGTTTTTCAACTAAAAGACGAGCTTTTTGGCAACCCGGCTAATAAATTCACATATTTAATTAAACAAAAAGCTTGTTGATATTTTATTTAAATCCTAACTAATTTAATGGGCTTAATTTAGAGGTTTAATAGGCCTAAAAGCCTTGAGGTTGATTAATTAATATTTAAAGGGGTAAATTTATCAAAACCCTACACTTTGCACCAAGGAAAAATCGGCCACTCACTTTCAAATTCTGAAAACTCTCCCCCACCCCTCTCAAACCTCACGGCACACACAACACACTTTGGAGAAGGATTTTCGAAGGGGGCAAGCAAGAACAAAGCCAAGGTTGAGTCCCGTTCTTCGTCGTCGACGGATTTTCGTGCGTATATAACGCAAAGACACGCCATACATCTCATTTTCTCATCCATCATATCATATTGTTGTTGAATTATTGTATGTACAAGGAACATGATTGATATTTTTCAGAATTTTCGGATATAACATGCACACATGAGAAAACTTGAATTTTGATGCAAATTCATGACTGTCTTTATGATAAGGGGCTGCCATGATCATAGGTGATGAACAAGTGAAGCTTAGGAACGAATTTAAGGTGTCCTAGAACCACTCAAACACTGCAACTCGAATGGGAACAAGCAAGAGCGATTCCTGCTGTCTTGTGGCTTAGGGGATCGGGTTTCTTGATCAAGGGGGGAGGGCTGGCCTTGGCTTGGGTTCGGGGCTGGCTAGGGTCTTGGTTGAGTCTAGAGTAGAGTCCTAGCCAAGCTAGGACTCGGGTTTGAGGGCTGGGAGGAGTCCTGATACACAAGGACTCCTACCCGAGAGCAAGCACAGATTTGTGCATGGAGTGCGCAGCATGCTGGGAGGGAAGGGCTCGGTCCAAGGCTCAGGGGCTGGGCTAGGGCGAGTCCTAAGGGTCTTAGGAAAGTGCACAACATGGTGGTTTAGGGTCTGGGCTCGTTGTTTAGGTCCAAGAAACAAGAACAAGGGTCCTTGTCAAAGTGGGTTTCTCGGCTGGTTATTGTAGCTGCTGTTGTAGCTCCGGTTTCAGGGGCTGTGGTCGAGTCCTTAGGTCCTTAGGGTCCCAAGAGGGGTGCACTAGGGTCTGGGCATGGGCTGGGCCAGCTGGGTTGGCTCAAGGTGGCTCGGGCGTGGCTCGAGTAAATTGGGAGATCGCTCTGGTGGTTCGATAATGTGTCAAGAACGAGATTTTAATAACTAAAATTGAATCCATGGGTCCACGGGGGTGGCTCATGACTTGGAAGGGTATAATAAATCATAAAAAGGTTAAGTTAAAATTTGGTATCAAAATAATGAGTTTTGGATTTATTCGGGATTTAATCGCCGCACGAAACGTTAATTAACGAGTTAATTGAAACGTCTAGTTTTAAGCTTTACAAAATTATGAAAATTTATATTTAAGCTTAAATAATTATTATAAGTCTAATTTTAAAGTTTAGGAATTTTATAATAAAGTTATGGATTTTTCGGGATTAAAACACCGTCAAAACAATTAATTAAAGATAAATGAAAAATTTTAATATTTAAGCTAAATAAAATTATGGAAAAATTAATTTAGGCTTAAATAATTATTTGGGACATGTTAGAGTCAATGAATTCAAGAAAAAGTCAAAATCGAGTAATTTAACGTCTATGGGTAAAACGGTCTTTTCGCACCTAGAAAATTAGTAAACTATCGTGGCAGTGCCCTGAATGATGTTTTATGTGCTAATATGATTATTTTCTATAGTTATGGATGTTTATAGAAATTTTTTTATGTTAAAAGGATATTTTAAATGTTTATGAGATTTTAAATGTTTAAGGAATTTTAGATGGTTATGATTTAATATGTAAAAATGTTATTTTACATGCTTTGAGGGTAAAATGTCCTTTTAAATATTTATGAAATGTTCATGATTAATTTATGATTTTTTTTAAATGTCCATGAGATTTCTATGAATTAAGAAAGGCATTTAAAAGACGTGTTGCATGCTTAGTTTCAAAAACAAAATGTTATGTTATGCATGATTTTTCTAAAGTGATGTGAATGAAAAATGTTGAAGGAAGTGAAGTGAGTGTGACTAATTCGTTAATAATGGCGACGTCGAGAGGGTGATGGTCCCAGTGGGAGCCCGACGATCAGTGTTTCCATTATTATGAATATGAGGTTATGAGGTTTGAGGAAGAATGAGAATATCGTGAGGGGAGAAGGCCCCAGAGGGAGCTTATTTATGGGAGAAGGCCCCAGAGGGAGCCCCGACGATCGTATTTCTATTCGATCATGTTAGGCCAAGGATCAGTTGACCGGTGAGAGCGTCGCTGATATCCCCGCCGCCCAGTACTGTGGTTTCATGTAGATGGATCCATCGATTTTCATGTCATGTTGAGGAAAGTCACAATTAACGATCTGAATTCAACAAAGAAAAAAGAAAAGGAAAAGGAAAAATGTTTATGATCATGTTAAAAAGATTTTATGTCATGTCATGTTCAGGAAAAAGGAAAAGGTTAAGGTTTATGTTATGCATGTCATGAAAATGTTTATGCTTAAGGTTGATGCATCATTATGAAAATGTTTCTATTTAAAGTTCATGCATCATAAAAGATTTACGAAAATGTTCATGTTTGAAGTTTATGCATCTTCATGAAAACGATATTTTAAGTACAAATATTTTTCACTGTTATATGTTGACTGTATTACGTATTACTTGCTATAAAGATGATGGTGTGTTGAGTCTTTAGACTCACTAGGTGTGATGGATGCAGGTGAGGTTGAGGGTGAGCTTGACGGATGATTTGACTGAACTGAAGGCGCACACAACCCGAGGACCAGCGCTTATACTTTTTCCGCATTTACGATTTATGATTCATGATTTTAAGTTAAAGATTTTTAAGACTGTTTATTTATGCTTTGAGAGATTTTTGAGAGGTTTAGTATGGGCTATACTTTTCAAATTATTGTTTTTCTAGGTTTGGTAAAACAGTAGACGATTTTATTTTTATGACTATTTCACTTGATTTTTAAAATGCAAGTTGGATAATGTTTTATTTTAAAGGGTAAAATATTTTATAAAAATATTTTCATGTGGAAAATGTATATGGCCGAGAATTGAGTGTTAAAAAAAATATTTATAGCACTTTTAAAGCAATAAAAAGGGCAGGACGTTTCATTTTAATTTATGAAGTTTATATTACTGTTTGAGTTAATTCGGGATTAAAACGCATTAATACGTTACATTTAAAGATTAATTTAAAAGTTCTCGATTTAGGCTAAATAAAATAATGAGAAAATTCATATAAGCTTAAATAATTATTTAGGACACGTTAGAGTCAATGAAATTAATAAAATGTCAAAAACGTGAAATTTTACGTCTAGGGGCAAAACGGTAATTTTACACCTAGAAATTACTAAACGTCATGGCATTGTCCTGGATGCTGTTTTACATGCTAATATGATTATTTTAAATGTATTTATGATTTAATATGTTAAAATAATTATTTTAAAATGTTTATGGATTTTTATATGTCAAAATGTAATTTTAAATGTTTATGATTTATTATGTCAAAATGTTATTTTAAATGTTTATGATTTAATATGTTAAAATGTTGATTTTAAATGGTTATGGATTTTTATGATTCCATATGTTAAAATGTTTAATTTAAAATTTTTATGAAGTTTTACGATGAAACGATAACATTAAAAGATATGTTGCATGCTTGATTTAAAAGAAAATTGTTATATGCATGTTTAATTTTTATAAAGTGATGAGAATACGAAACGTTGAAGGAAGTGAAGTAATTGTGACTAATGCGATGATATGTTGGAGATATCGTGAGGGTGAAGGTCCCAGTGGGAGCCCGATGATCGTATTTCCATTGATACGAATACGATGATTTGATTGGAGATGTCGTGAGGGAAAAGGCCTAAGATGGAGCCTGTTTAGGGGAGAAGGCCCCAGAGGGAGCCCGTCTACAGGAGAAGGCCCAGAGAGAACTCAACGATCGTATTTCCAATGACATGATATGATGATATGTTAATACGTAAGAACAAGGCTCAGTTGACGAGTGAGAGTGTCGCTGATGTCCTCGCCGCTCAGTACTATGATTAGATGTAGATGGATCCATCGCCCAATACGTAGACGAATTCGAAAGTCACAATTATCGATCTGAATTCAACGAAGAGAATATGAATATGAATAAGAATATGGATATGAATATGGATATGGAAACAAATACGGATATGAATATGAATACGTTGATACGGATATGAATATGAATACGTTGATATGGATATAGATACTAATACGAATATGAATACGATGAATATGAATATGTTTATGGTGATGTGAAAATGTTTTGAAAATGATTATGAAAGTGTTTATGAAAAGTTAATGAAAATGTTTATGAAAAGTTTATGAAAATGTTTTGTTTTAAGTTTATGCATCATTATGAAAATATTCATGTTTAAAGTTTATGTATCTTCATGAAAACGATATTTCAGTACAAGTATTTTCACAGTTGCATGTGTTCTGTATATGTATTACTTGTTATAAAGATTATGGTGTGTTGAGTCTTTAGACTCACTAGATGTGATTGATGTAGGTGATTATGATAATAATGTTAATGGAGGTCTTGATGGTTGACTTTGTTGCACTGAAGGTGGACATAACCCGAGGATCGACGCTAGTTTTCCGCAATAGTTTATGATTTATGATATTAAGATTATGTTAAAGATATTTTTACGACTTTATATTTATGTTATGAGAGATTTTTGGGAGGTTATAATATGGGCTATACTTTTCAAATAATGTTTTGAGGTTTGGTAAAACATTTGACGATTTTACTATTTAAACTATTTTCCTTTGGATTTTTAAATGTTAGTTGGTTGTTTTAATTTCAAAATAGTGTCAAGATAATTTTAAGTATATATATATATATATGTATATTTTGAATTATGGAGATTAAGGACAAAAAAATTTTCTAGCACGTTTTAAGAAAACGAGTAGTGGACGTTTCACTGACATTATAGCAAACTCTGAGAGACAGAATCTGGACAGGGCAGACTTCTGATAAGCAATTACAGAAGTGGAGACAGAGGGACGAGGCTAAGGGCCAGAGACTGTATACAGTTGTGGATGGCATAGTCAGATATAGGGACCGTCTATGGGTCTATGACAGTGATTCCCTTCGAGCAGATACCTTGAGCGAGGCCCACAGCACCCCGTACTCCATCCATCCATGGAGTACAAACATGTATAAGGATCTACAGACTCTTTATTGGTGGTCAGGCATGAAGCGAGATATTCTGCGATTAGTCTCAGAGTGTTTGACTTGTCAGGAGGTCAAGGCAGAGCATCAGAGACCTGCAGGGAAGCTGAGACCACTCCCTATTCCCGAGTGGAAATAAGAGAATATCACTACGGATTTTGTGACAAGGCGTCCGAGGACTACTGGAGGATTTAATTTCATCTGAGTGATTGTTGATCGGCTCACTAAATCAGCTAATATCTTATCGATCAGGAAGACATTCACCATGAGTCAATACGTAGAGCTGTACATCAGAGATATAGTCAGACTGCACGGGATTCCAGTGGCCATCGTGTCAGACAGGGATCCGAGGTTCACGTCTGCATTCTGGAAGAGTCTCCATCAGGCGTTGGGTACAAAGCTATTGTTCAGTACTGCCTTCCATCCTCAGACAGACGGTCAGTTAGAGAGGGTGATTAAGATTCTGGAGGACCTACTCCGAGCTTGCATGATCGATTCCAAGGCAGCTGGGAGCCAAAGTTACCTCTTGTGGAGTTCACATACAACAATAGTTATCAGGCATCGATAGGTATGGCTCCATACGAGGCACTGTACGGGAGGGAGTGTAGGTCGTCAGTTTATTGGGATGAGGTAGGAGAGCGAGCAGAGTTGGGCTCGAATATTGTTAGGCAGATAGCAGATTTAGTGGCCAGGATTCGGGACAGGATGAAAACTACGCGGAGCCGTCAGAAGAGTTATGCAGATCAGAGGCGACGAGATATTGACTTCGTAGTAGGGGATCATGTTTTCGTGAAGGTCGCACCGATGAAGGGTGTGATGAGGTTCGAGAAGAAGGGGAAGCTCAGCCCTAGATTCATCGGACCATTCGAGAACCTAAAGAGAGTCGGGACACTCGCTTACAGAGTTGCTTTACCACCGAAACTGGCGGGAGTTCATAACGTGTTCCACGTCTCCATGCTGCGGAAGGACATGTTGAACCCTTCGCATGTGCTTAACTACGAGCCACTTCAGCTGACACCGCACCTTATTGAGGAGAAACCCACTCAGATACTGGACAGGCAAGAGAAGAGGCTCTGGAACAAGGTGATCCAGATGGTCAAGGTCAAGTGGCTGAATCATTCCGAAGAGGAGGCTGTTTGGTAGACCGAGACTGAGATGAGGAGTCTCTACCCGGAGCTATTCGGTACATTCTAAATTTTGAGGACGTAATTTTATTTAAGGGGGGAGAGTTGTAAGGTCCATGAATTTAATTCACGTAACTTAAATGCATGCAATCTAGAATTTTATTTAAATTATGTGTTTAATTATTTTTGTGCATTTTATGCTTAATTATTGTATGATAGGATTTATTTTATGAAATTTTAAAAGTTGATGCATTAGGGTTTCTTGATGCATTTCGCGCCCAATGAGAAACGGAGACCGGAGAATTATGAGGAAAATTATTTTTATTACATGATTAATTTTTATTAATTATTATAAGGTGTTTTAAAAGTATTTTTAAAAAAATGAGCTTTGTTGGATATTGTTATCCACCAGAGCATAATTTTTAACGGTATGTAAATTTTATCGAATCGAGGGACTTGTTGAGGATTCGGCTAATATTTTCAAAACTTTCCAACACGAAATATTTTCCGAGGATAAGTTCGGACTTAATGGGCCTACTTTTAAGCTTATTGGGCTTAAATCTCTTCTCAAACTTTTAATTTACAATTTAGGGCCCATGATCTACTATATTAACTACTTAAATAATAGCTAATCAACATTTAACCTAAACCTAAACCATCTAGCAGCCGACACCCCTTCATTGCACATTTGCTCTCGCAGTTTCAGCAAAAGCTCCTCAAGAAAATCTCGGCCACTTCATTTTCTTGCAAAAGAAATTCTCTCGACACTCGTTCTTCGATCTCCTCGCGTCTATAACATCAAGGCATGCTTTTTACAATTTTTTACGCATCATATACCTTTTATATCCTGATTATTGTGTTCTTGCATTAAAATTTTCGATCCAGCCATATGCATGTGAAATATTCGAGTTTCAAGCGTTTTTCTTGCTCCCCATGTTCTGTACTCACGTTTTTCTAGATTTGTGCAAGGGGATACTGTATTGTTCATGCAAGGGGGCTGTGCATGTCGTGTATGACGAGGTTTAGATGCTGGAGTTGAGGTTTGGACGAGTTTCGTTGAGTTGTTGAGGGCCAATCGGGTTCGAGGCTCGTGTGGGGGCTCGATCGAGGTTTTTGTTGCTCCGGATGTGCGAGGGTTGTCTCCAGCCCTGAACCAGACCTTGGTAGGTCTGAGTTGTGGTCTAGAATGGCTCGAACCATGCTGGAGTTGGTAGAACGATCGATCGAGCAAAGGGAGTCGGGTTGGCCGCGGTAGGAGCGTTGGGTGATTCTCGGCTCTTAGCAGATAGAAGTGTGCATGGGGCTTGTTGTGTTGGTCTGGTAGGTCCATTAAGGTCTGGTCTTGGTCCCTAGTAGGTTAGTTCGGGGCTGGTTGGAGTGGCTAGCACGTTAGAGCCGAGTTGAGCGAATAGGGTTTTGTGGAATGGGTGCTATTAATTTCAGCAGCTCGCAGCGAGCTGTTTCGGGGCTTGGGTAGTTCGAATTTAAGAGTTTTAGGGCTACCTTGGTGATACTAAGTGGTGTTTTAAGTTGGGAAAAATTTAGTTGAGTTTCGAGTCGATTCGGGTTAAAATCGGGACCCCGATCCAAGTTTTAAAACGAATCGGTTAAGTTATGAAATGAGCTCGAGTTTACGTTAAAAATGCTTATAAATATATTTTGGGACATTTCAAGAAGTTTGGTAAGTTTCGGGTTAATTTTAGAGGTCCAGGGGTAAAACGGTAACTTTTGGGTTTCCAAGGGCAAAATGGTCATTTTGCACCCGAGTCAAGATTTTAGTTCTGTCAGCGCCCTGAGCACATTTTATCATGTTTAAAATGTTTATGCATCATATTTATAATTTTTATGAAATTATGATAAATACGGTGCATGCTTGGTTTTAAGGAAAAAGTTACGTATATGCATGTTTTATTAAGTGGTGAATATGATAATGTTTTTTATGGATGAGAATTGATTGTGGCTGACGATGTATATGTATACGATGACATGAGATATAATGAGGTAAGGCCAAGGCTCAGTGGACGGGTAATGTTGTCGCTGATGTCCCCGCCGCCCGGTACCGTGGTTATAAGTAGATGGAACCATCGATTAGAGCTGATAAGAAAGTCACAACTAATGAACTGAATTCAATTAAATGAAAATTTATACGTATATGATGACATGAGATAACACGTTTTGACACGAGATGATTTTACACGACACGTTTATTCTATGCTTTTAAATTCATGAAAGATATGTTGAGTATGATATTTTTCACTGTTATGTGTCATGTATATGTACTTGTTATTCCTGGTATAGGTGTGTTGAGTCTTTAGACTCACTAAGCATGTGTGATGTAGGTGAGCCTGAGGATGAGGGGACTGGAGGTGTCGAACTTTGAGTAGACAGACCTGGTGCAGTGACACGACCCGAAGACCCCATATTTTCCGCATTATGATTCATGAGTTTTGAGAGGAGTTAAACATTTTCATACGTTGATGATTTTACGATTTTTACTCGTTTATGTTTACGTTTGATTTTGGTTATTTTAAACTGCGCTAGTTTTATTGTCAAATAATTACGATTATTTTAAATGTTATTTTGAAAATGAAAGTTTTAATATATATATATATATATATATATATATATATATATATATATATATATATATATTTCCGCACTTTTATAACGGTAGACGTTTCAGATCAGTTACATAACAATCAGTTATTCTTGTCGGCTATAAAAAGTCAACTGATAAATATTCTTGACACGTCGTCAGTTAAGGAATGTAGCTATCAAGCGACAATTTGTACATAAGCAGACTGCAACTTGTAGTGGGAACGCCACATTTCAGAAAAGCTACAGTGTACGATTGTTAGAAGAATGTTGACGTGCCTAATGGATATAAAGATTCAAACGCATTCAATGTTACGTTGGAAGCAAAGCCTATAAATAGCCGAGAAGATCAGCTGAGAAAGAGTTACGAAGTTACCCAGTTACCGAGTTATCCACAAGTTATCAGAGAACACCCAACAAACTATTATCAATTACAAGAAGCTCTCGCTTATTAGATTTATTCATAGCTTTCAGGCTATATTTTGAGTTTAAGCACCAACATTAATTGTTGTAATATTCGATCTTTTAGAGATCAGTTAATTACATTAGTTGAATACTGATAAAATTGCATTGATACTAAGAGTTTCATTTTTGACAGTGTTAAGTCCAAACTGAAGAGGGTTTGTACAAGGTGTTGTATAGATCAAAGCTTTTTAATAAACATCATATCCTCGAGATAGAAAGGATGACGTAGGAGCGTTTGAAGTCTCCAAACATCCACAAATCTTGCGTCCTTTAATCTCAGTTTTATTCTATCTGTCATTCAGTTTATTTCTGCACTTTCATTAGTTAACTGATTGATATTGACAACAAGATTCTCGAATTCCAGTTTATCACTAAACTGATTCATCATTCGAAAAGTTGTGAAAATTGTCAAGTGTTTATTCAAACTTGACTACTCCAACTAGTTTAATTAATTAATATATTGAAGTTCATTAAGAACTTTAATTATTTAGCATGTTGGATTTGTACTTCTACAAGCTCATTATACATATTTCTCACTACATTTAATTTAATCTTTTATAAACTCAACCTTTGAATTTAGTATTTCAAAATCTCAATTTTTATAGATTCAATTCCTTGAATTTATTCTCTCCAAATTTAATTATCATAAATTCAGCTCCTTGGATTTATTATCTCATAATTTTATATATAAATTCAACTCTTTGAATTTAATGTCTCAAGGAAACAAATGATCTAATACTTGTTTGACCCTCAATGGTTCAGGGATACAGCTAGCTGTAGGTTCACAACTCTTTGCGATTCATGACATTGTTCTTTATTTGCGCTTACACTAATTTGCCTCATTCCATGCACTAATATTTGATCATGAGAATGTCATAAATCAATTTCTGATTAAAGCATCGAATCATGGTAAGAACATCTAGTAGTATCGCCCCATGATTCCTTAGGTATCATTGATAGCGTTTGCAAAAACCATTCGGTTATGAGCAACCATTGGTTCATTGAGTGTGACATATTGGATTTGATAGCTATGTGATACATTCATGAAATATTCATAGTATCATCGCAAGCATAACTAGAAAACTCGTCCCTAATGTACATCTTATACTCTGGCCATAGATTTCAAGCACTACTATTTCGTTAGATTACATATGATATCCACACTTGCAGGTGAGCGGTGAAATTTCCGACTTCAATGCACTGGCTCTTCCACATGTCGCAATTGCACCCAACCTCGCCACCTTGTGACTCTCACGGACGAGTCAAAGTACAATTGTAGTATGTAGAGCCTCAATGTTGTCCTGGACTGTAAGGACTAATGATGTAGAGTCATAACCACGAATTTTTCCTCTCGATGAATGATAACCACTTGAAAAGTTCGAGAGAGACTTGTTTGGTACCATTATCATATGATTACTCATTAGCATGACTGGACATCTTTATGCACTTAACATGAAACACGGTACACAACATCACATATGCTAGTTTCAAGCTCAAACGACATTTATCCTTGTTTTTAGGTGGCTGAATCGACTAGGAACGAATTTAGAATATACAGTGTTTACAAATGAGTTTCAAGATCAAAGTACCATTCATTTGTAATAAAATATAATTAAGGTCTTTATCTATGTCGATTGCATTGATGTACAGATAAAGCAAAATGAAATCATGAAATATAAATTATATTAAAATAAAGACTGATAATTACAACTGAATCAATAAAGTTCTTAGTCAACCGTTGACTTACAAGACATATACTCTAACAATACTTAACTTGAATTTATTTTCTACCTATATTCCATTAAAGTTGAGTACAAATTACAGACTAATTTACAATCAATTTTTGAAACCTTATTCAATTTTACAAAATACTTGAATCCTAAATTTATTTTTAACTACCTATATGGTGGTTTATAAATTATGGATCAGATATTGTTTTCAACATCCTAAATAATTTACTCGATATTATTTTTGTTAGTTAAATTTCTTTCCGTAACTTGTATTTTGGATACGTGGATTTCTTCCCGATTACTCATAGTATGATAATAAGTTTTACAGTACACACAGACAAAAATGGCAATCCAAGTTATTCATAGCATTAAATTCAAATTCCTCGTACAAACCAAAATCAAAGTCTACTACAAATAGCAGTTTTATGTGGAAATAGTTGCAGATTTTGCACCATGGATGAATTACTTATTGTAACGGACACAAAATGCAGAGCAATATTTATACCAGCTATACATGATATCATGGGTTCTGACATATTATTCTACACGCATGTTCCTGGAAACATACCATGGCTCGAATCTAACTGAAATAGTCATGGTCTGTTGCGTTTTTGGACAGATCACTGAAGGTTGTGGACCTTGCTTGCAGGAAGCTGCAGCCTGGATGTCGAGGAAACGAGGGAATTCGGACTGGGAGTGGTGGTGGTGGTAGAGAATCCTGATGATGCTGCAGAAGATAAAAGTGGCACCGGAGTGGTCACACCGGCACTTCGCATTTTCCATGGCCAGTTTGGGTATGGAGGCGAAGTAACGGCTCCATTAGTTGTTCCGGTGTATCTTTCCTGCAAATAAAATTTAAAAAAAAAAACAGATTGCCGTAACCAACTATAAATTATTTTATCACAAGTCTTTGTTAGTAATTGCATGCATGCAGACAGAATGTGCGAGTAGCTTCGATAAGATCAATGACAAGAACATGATTGGTAGACAAGAAATGAGCAACTTTAAAAGGGAAGCTAGTAGCAAAAATGTTTTGCGGTATGAGTCTCATATGACTTGGGACAATTGCATGAATATTTTGTTGCCTTCAAGACGGAACACAGAGAGCGTGCTTATGTATGCTTCTTTGACCGAACTAATATGGGAAAACTTTCTTCCGATCAAGAAAATTGTTGCTTGCTATCTATTTACTATATAACTAATTATTTCGTCTAGGAAAGAAAGTTCATATTCGTTTGAGTCCAGAGTCGAAAAACAAGAGTATGAAGAGAAAAATCACCATATTATTTGGGGGAAAACCAGAGTACGAGCCAGCCCACAAGGGGGAATACTGGGATGCAACTAACCCATGGGGGGAAACGAAGGGTGTGTCAACCTGTGAATTTGTGGAAAGGGTATTAGTTGTTACAAGACATGTAATATCACCAAAATATAGGAAATATCAATGACTGTTAAAACTAAGAGGTGAAATAGTTTGGTGACTACACATAACAAGTTCATTAGGAAGGGAGAGAACGGATACACATAGATATGAACAAGAGCACAATGGACAAGAAGGTTTCTGTTGGTTTAGGAACATGACTAGGCAATAAATCCCGGCACCGCAAGTGTAATGAAAGGAGTAATTGTTTCTTGCCCATTCTTACAATCCAATTTGTGTTACCCACATAAGACTTAAATGTACAATATTTGTTCATAAAGTGCACTAAGTTGAGTGCACGTCACAAAAATTTGAGAGCAAATAACATCACCCTGAAACAATATAAAAGATAAAATATTTTTTACCCTTGTCCTATTGCAGGGAAAGTCCAACTTTCTTGTAATGTCATTCCCATGCGGATCATTTGAAGCTAAAGAGATTCCAAGATTGAGATCAAGATTGTCATTAATACCTAAATACATCAGCAGTAACTCCGTTAACACCGAGTTTGTTCATGTTCACACGATATAAACAATGGCAAAGCAATTGGAGAACAACAATAGCAAAACAATGCTTTTACTCGTAAGTAATACCTGCGTCGTCGGGGCCGATGTTTCTGTCTCTCTCATAGATACTCGGCTCAAAGTTGGTTACAGCTTCAGTGACATTACATTTGATGGTTGCTTTATCATAACCCCTGGAAGAGAAAACAAAATGAGGATCATTTGATGAGATCAATCTAATAAATTGGTCCTACTCAACACCAAGTCTAAAATGGTATGAATCATGATCACAAGAACCTTGCAGCTTTGACTTCGCTGTCGAATAACCCAAGATACATATGCAAACTTAGAGCTTCAGAACCTATCAGAGATCAAGCACTGCCCAGAAGAACCATCACAACACCGTGTACAATGTAAAAGCTTGAAAAATATTGATACCTTTTCCCGAGGAATTGTCCCATTTGTGCCTCCCAGCGACCACATTTGTGCAGGGTTACACCTCTGTACTTTGAGCTTCCACGAGAGAACCCGGTGCTTCGGCGACGGAGAATGTGAACAAACTCTTCTTTTGTCAAGTCTTTCATCTGCAAAAAATAATCAACTAAATAAGATTCATTGATTGAAACTTAAAAATCATCAGTAACAGTCAGAAGCGAACCTGTTTCATGTCGTCTTCATAATCCACAAGTTTAAAATTGATATCAGCGTCAACCCCACGAAACTTGATTGCAGCGCGATCATATGCTCTGCATGATGAAAATCGACAAGAGATTAACGTTACAAAATGTCCACAGATCTCTAATGCACGATAAAGGTTTCTACCTTGCTGCTGCATGAGCTGTGTCAAATCCTCCTGAAACAAGAAAACAAACAAAATTAATATGAGAGTGCGACAGAGAAACTAAAACAATTTGCAAAACCAAATTCAACTTCCCATGACCTTCAAATTAATATATATCTAAACCAGAAAAATCAGAAACGCAAGTATATAGTGTGATGCAAATAGTTTAATTTCTTACCCAAATAGACTTGTTTACCGCAGTCCCTGTTCACGAATATAAAAAAAACTAAAATTAAGATCAAGATAGAAAAGGCACCACATGATATACATAAAGAATTACATAGCTAATGACATAAAATAATCAAATGCTAGCCATTCCTAAGGGTAACCGTACTATTTGAATCTTGTAAATCAAATTCATCACCGATTCTATTTTTGAGCTTATGCAGGTGCATCAAAATTTGTTGTTAATGTTACCAATACAGCTCGAATTTAAATTATGAAGTACTTTTAAGCACCAGAATCCAAAGTGTGGCATAAATTCGGTCACATAGGCAGCTATCGAATAATTTGTAGCTGTGTCACATATTCAGTCACGACGACTCATTTACGGTGCCATATAGGTGATCACGATTCGGTATGATGTTGTACCACATAATCTTTCAAACCCAAGGATTTACAACTCTTACTCCTCCGAAAGAACCCAAGAATACCCATATTGCCAACGAATCATCATCCGCAAACAGCTACCAGTGCCGAATTAATATCACACAAGAACACTAAAGAAATATAAAATAACATTCGGATTTGGATGAGCTTAGCGCCGAATAAAAAATTAAAAGATGATAATCAAACCCAAAATACAACCACGATTTCTTTACCGAAACAAATCAACATAATTTCCATAACCGCTTTCTCTCTCAACTATACCCAAAAGTAAACAAAACATGCATGCAAACACAATTATTGTTAGATATGATATAATTTTGAGGTACCAAATGTGTGATTCCCATCTCCCAGTTCTCCGGTAGAAAGTAACCCCTCGATACTGCGAGCTCCGAGACCGGGGACCACGCCTACTCTTCTTCACCTGCGGCTGCGGTTGCGGCTGCGGCGGGAACTGTGCGTTGTAAAATCCCACGTCCACTCCGCCTGAAACCTCCGACACCGGCAAATCCAGCCAATACTTAGCCCTAGAATCCGCCATCTCCAGCGCGGACGACGAGGCACACACGGGAAAAAGCTGCAACTCGGTCTTGTAAACGTTGACGTCATCGTCCGCGTCATCCTCGATCTCGATCACGTTCTTGTCAAGAATCGAGAAATTGAGCGTGGGCAGCAGCTTTCGGGTGGTGAAGCTGTTGGATTCTTGCTCTTCAGAAACCCCATTATCTGTAGAGGAGGTAGTGGTGGAAGTAACCGAATCGGCGGCGGTTGCCAGGGTCTTCCGGTGGTGGAATTCGGTGGAGATCACAGAAATCGCCGACGGAGCATTTAGATCCAACATTGCACAACCCTCTACGAAAAATAAGATGCGAATCAAGTTTCTTGATGAAAGAGAAACTTCACATGACAGAGAGGAACAGTTCTTAGAGAATGGATCGGAGCTGTATATAAACAAAAAGTTGAAAAAAAACCTTCGAAAGCGAGAACCCACGAGCTATATATACAAGATTTATATGAATATATCACCGCTAGACTGCCTCCATTTCAGGGTTTGGAGAAATTCGAAGAATCTCCATTTTTAAAAGGAGGAAAGCAAAAGTGAAGAAGCAGCAGGAGTAGAGGAATAAGGGGATATTGAATGTGGGGGTAAGTGAAAGTAACTGACTATATTATACATATTAATTATATTTATCATTTAATAAAAGTATTATATAATTAATTAAATTATTTATAATTTTAAAAGTATGAATTATTCTGTGTTAATAAATTAATGATTTAAAAATTTAGAACCTTAACAAGCTATGACTAATTAAAAAAGAAAATATTTTATTTTTTTTTAAAAAGAAAGAAAATATTTATAGAAAATAAAGAAACATACCAAATAAGAACTTTTTATACCTCTTTATTTTTTTATTTCCATAAGATAAAAAAAATTTTTAAAAAAATTATTTCTCTGCATGATATCTTGACTTTTATAAAAGGCTAAATATTTATATTATATTTCAAATATACAATATATTTAAAATAATTTATAATTTATAATATATATGAAATAAAATATAGACTCAATTATTGTGCAGATAGTTTACAACTGCAACTTGTCCGTTAACTTACCCGATTTGCTCATTTCATTTGTTTCCACTTATGTTCTTTGCTATGAGTGAGTGGTACGCATTGTCGCAGCTTTTATGTTGTTAAAAATTTATTTTCAAAAAAATACCTATTTTCTTTTTGGATGGAAATATATGGTTGGTATTTATTAAACTGCATTTTATTATCTATTTTCTTCAAAAAAATACAAAAATTTAAACTGAATTTCAAGAAATGGAAGAAATTACATACAACTCTATTTGATATCTATTTTCTTCAAAAAACCTGAAACATCCTATTCTTTCTAAGGAATATTATTTAAAATAACTCCATTAATTTGATAATAACACAGGATTTTATAATTTTAATGAATGAATATTTTTCACTGCTTTATATATATAATTTTGAAACCATATACACTATATGTAATTTATACTCAAAACAATTAGTGAAGATGGCGAAAAAAATTTAGATAAAACATCTTTTGTGTGATAGAATAATTTTGTTCGCCCTCATCTTTATCTTGATTTTTTTTTTCTAATACAATAAAAAAAACAACGCACAAAAAAGCGAAACTGAAAATTGTTAAATATGACTATTAGTATTATTTATTTTATTTAATTATTTATTAGCATTGATTTTATTTTTGGATATTTTGGCTGAAACGGGAAATCACCGTTTTTAGAGTAGATGTCTGACAAGCCAACTTGTAGCTCGAGTTTTATTGACTCTAATGTAAAAAAATCTTTATTTTTAATAATATTTTACGATTTGATTCGATTATATGTTTACACATGCAAGCTGCATAGATAAATTTCTTGAATATATAATAGGTACCATGAGGTCTGCGTCGCAAAATAAGATATGAAACTCATTAGGAAGTGTACCGCATATTCTAAACAGGTTCCTAGTCAAATCAGCCGCCTCAAACAAGGATAAAAGTCACTCGAGCTCGAGACTAGCATATGTGATGTAAACGCCATGTTTCATTGACAAGGGCATGGAGATGTACATTCACACAGATGAGTAGTTATATGATGATGCACTGAACAACCCTCTCTCGGACTATCCAAGTGAATCTCACTTACCAAGTGGAATAGTCCGCAGTTATGATTGCACATCATTAGTCCTTTGACCCAGGACAAAGTAGAGGCTATACGTACTAGCATGCACTTTGATCCGATTATCGACTCTATTGAGGGTCATCAAATGGCGAGGTTGGGTTTAATTTTGAAATACGTAGGAGCAAGTGCATTGTAGTAGGGGATTCACCGTTCGCCTACGGATGAAAATATCATATGTGATCTGATGAGTTAATAATGTAATGTGTCTCTTTCCAGAGCAAGAAATGTGCTTTAGGCAAAGGTGTTTTCCTAATTGTACATACCATGACACTATTAATACTCAAAGATAAATCGCATCGCTATCGAATTCATATGCAACTCTCGATATAACAATGGTTGTAGATTTGATCGGGATATATGTGCTGAAGAGACCGTACTGTACGCTAGCCATGACTAAAGATTCTTGCAGGCACTATCAGTGATACCTAGGTGATCATGGGGCGATTCTACTAGACGCTCTTACCATGATCCGATGGGTGTAAGCAGAAATGAGTTCTGACATTCTTGATCAAGGAGTTGATGAAAAGAATGAGGTTAACTAGCGTAAACCTGAATAAGAATAAATGTTATTCTGGATCACATGGAGATGTGAACCCACAGCTAGCTGCATTCCTAAACCATTGAGGGTCACACAAGTATCGGATTCTGTGTTCCCGTTGAGATAATCAAATTTCGAGGAGTTGGAATTTGACGACTGTAGTTTGATGGAGATGAAACACGAAGCTTATAAAAGAGTTTATGAACTGATTCTATAATATGGAAGAAATGGAAGTAAGCATGATTGCTAATTAAGGAAGGGGAGTGGAACCGCTTGTTTTGTGAAGGAGTCCACTAAAACTGGCAGCTGTCCAATATGGTAAGTGAAAATTTGACATTCGAAATTTTCGATTTTCATATGAATAAGACTTGTTGTAACGTCCCGAAAATTTGAAGGTCCACATAAACCACATGCATACAAGTTATTAAATTTATTTTGTATTTTATTAAATTATTTTAATGCATGAAATGCATGTTTATGGCATAAATATGTATTTTAATTCATGGTTTATTAAAGTTCATGTATAATGGCTTTTAAGTTGCATTTTACGCTCGAACGAGTAACGAAAACTGGTGATAATCAGGTAAAAAATATTTTATTGAATAATTATTTTTAATTAATTATTAAAATGTGTATTAAGTGTATTGTGCAAGAAATGGGCTATGTTGGGTATTTTTACCCGTCAGAGCATATTTTTAATCGGTACACAAATTTCGAAACGGAGGGCTTTTTGAGGGACTCGGGCAATATCTTCAAAAACTTACCAAAACGACATATTTTTCGAGAGTGTGTTTGGGCTTGATGGGCCTATTTTTTTACTTAGTGGGCTCAAGACCCTTTTTAAACTTTTTAAAACATGATTAAGGGCCCATTAGCATTTCGCTTACTATTTAATTACTACACTAAACACACCATAAACCTAATTAACTCTCATCAGCCGTCCCTCCCCTCTCATAGCAGCCTCCACGTGAGAAAAACCAGTAGCAAACTCTCGGCCATAGCTGTGTGCTTTCAAGAAGACATTTTCCCCGCTCCTCCAGTGCTTCTCCGACTCGATTTCTTCAAGTTTTCGACCATCAATCATCAAGGCATGAATTTCTCTTCCTTTGCACATCATTCACGCCGATATTATAAGAAAATTTGTTTAAATGCATGTAAAACTTTCGATCCAAATTGTGTGTGAATTTCGTTGAAGGTTTATATGAAAATATTGCATCCTAATGTTTGTTACTCACGTTTTCTTGATTTGCTACAAGGGGGCTACTTTATTACGTCTTGTTAAGGGCCGGACATGTTGATATCGAAGATGTCTAGGTGCTGGATTCGGGTTTGGAACGTGTCATGGTAGAGGCCGATTGCTAGTTCTCTTGTTGGTCGTTTTGTTTGGGAATCGGGTAAGGGGTAGAACATACGGTACAAGGGCTGAACATAGCCATGGACCAGATCCTGGTGGGTCTGAGCCACGGCCCAGGGAGGCTCAACCACCATTGGAACCACATGTGGAGTCGGCCGATTGCTTTTAAGGAGACGAGTCTCGGGTGCGGTGATTTCGGGTCTTAGCGAGTGTGTGCAATTTACAGCGTGCATGGGGTTGAGTCCTTGGGTTGGTTCGGTTCACTAGGGTCCTAAGGTGGTCTAGGAAAGGTTTTTTAGGAGCTTGTCCGCTCGGTCTTGAGCTAGGGACGAAATTATTGAGGGTTGTGCACCTAGTGTTTTCGAATGGGGCTATGCAGATTTCCAGCAACTTGTGGTTATTATTTAGGGAGTCATAGTGAGCTAGAGTTTGAGGTTTAAGGGCTGTTAG
Source organism: Primulina tabacum (assembly GCF_025594145.1). Lineage (NCBI taxonomy): Eukaryota > Viridiplantae > Streptophyta > Magnoliopsida > Lamiales > Gesneriaceae > Primulina > Primulina tabacum. Next base: position 15,557,199 of record NC_134555.1, on the reverse strand, counting down.
AGTGTGTTTTAGGTATGTTAAATGAAACATCTACTAATTTAAAATGCAGAAATATTTTTTTTTGTAAAAGCTCACATTTTCATAAATATTATTTAAATATTTTGCATGCATGCAACCCTGTTGAAAAAAATGGCATTTAAAAATTAATCGTAAATGATCGAAAAATAAAAATACTGTAATTTAAAAATTGCCAACTCGGCCCTCAATCATGCATGAATAAAACAAACAAGTAAAATCCTGAAAATCAACAGCGTATCAAAAAGAAAAACGTGTAAGACTAATCATGTATGCTCAAAACTCATAAAAACATGATGTGCGAAGAAGTGTGGTCCTCGGGTCGTGCTCGCATATCCAGCCCTGCCTACTCAGAGTTCGGCACCTCTAGTCTCCTCATCTAAATGCTTACCTGCATCAAACATGCTTAGTGAGTATAAAGAATCAACACACTTGCACCGTTAATAATAAGTACATATACATAGCACACAACAGTGAAAATACCGTAATCAACATACATTTAATAAACTTAATAGCATGAACGTAAACGTGTCGTATAGAATCATAACATGTCAAAACATGTCTCATCATATCATCATATACATATACATTTTCTTTTAATTGAATTCAGTTCATTAGTAGTGACTTTTGTATCAGCTCTATCGTAACAGCTATATTCGATGAATCCATCTAAAAACCGCGGTACTCGGCGACGGGAACATCAACGACAGCATTATCCGTCCACTGAGCCTTGGCCTCAGCTCATAATATCTCATATAATCGTGTTAGTCACAACCAAATCCCTTCCTTCAAAACGTGTCATCATGTTCACCACTTAATAAAAACATGCATAAACGTAAATTTTATTTGAAATCAAACATGCACCGTATTTTTCATATTTACATAAAAATCATAAACCTAATTCTTAAACTTTTAAAACATGATAAATTTGTGCTCAGGGCGCCGTCAAAACTAAAATCTCACCTCGGATGCAAAATGACAATTTTGCCCCTAGAAACCCAAAATGACCAATTTACCCCTGCAATTCTAAATTTTGACCCGAAGCTTACTAAACTCCTTAAAACATCCCAAAACATATTCAGAAGTATTTCTTAGACGTAAACTCGAGCCCGATCAAAATTTGATCGATTCATTTTAAAACTTGGACCGGGGGCCCGGTTTAACCCGGATCGACCCGAAACTTAATCAAATTTTCCCAAACTCAAACCATGCCTAAAATACATCCTACCAGCCTCTAAACCACATTTTCTAGTCCACTAAAACCCAAGAAAACGAGGCCACAAGCTGCTGGAATTTTCAGCCAAGTTCTATTCGAAAACCCTAGGTGCACTACCCTCCATAATTTCGCCCCTAACTCAAAACCGAAAAGACCAGCTCCTAACCAACCTTTCCTAGACCACACTATGACCCTACTAGACCAACCAACCCAAGGACTCAGCCCACGCATGCTGGAAATCGCATCCTCTCGCTCGCCACCCAAAACAATCAACTGTGACCTCCCTTTGGTTCGTCTCCCTCGTGCGGCCCTAGATTCAAGACCAACGGTGTTCAAGCTCTTCCAAATCATGGCTCAGACCCAATAGAGACAAGTCCAAGGCATAGAGTCACCCTCACACTGTCGGCTTCACCCTTGGCTCGTACCACAACCCAAAACAAGACACACATCAACATAACCTCTCGGCCATCAACAAAAAACCGAGCACACCCTCGACTTCCTCCCTTATAACGACCCTTACCATAAAAAACATCCCCTTTAACTTGACAAACAGCAGCCCCTTGCACGAAAATACATGAAAGCTGAGTGGTGAACAAAAGAATGCATGAACTTAAACAAAAATCGAAAATCTCCATGTTTTATGCTAGATCGAGAAATCCTTATGCAAGAAAACACATATCAGCAATTATATAGCATGTATAATGTAAAAATAAAAGTACATGGTGTGCCTTGATGTTTAATGAATGAAAACTTGAAGTAATACGCGTCGGGGAAGCGCCGGAAGAGCGGGGAGGGACTTGCTTGAAGAAAAATGGGAGAACTGAGACGTTCAGCTGCAAACTTGCGTGGATATGTGCAGGAGGGGTGGACGGCTGATATAAATAGGGTTAGGTTTAGGGAGTGTTTAGGGTAGTAGTTAAACAGATAATTAAAATGCTAATGGGCCCTAACTTTGATTTAAAAAGAATTAAAAGGGTTTTGAGCCCATTAAGCTTAAAAATAGGCCCATCAAGTCCAAACACACTCTCGAAAAATATTTTATTTTGGTAAGTTTTTGAAAATACTGCTCGAACCCTAAAAAAGTCCCCCGTTTCGATAAAATTTGCGTACGGTTACAAAATATGCTCTGGCGGGTAAAAATACCCAACAAAATCAATTTCTTGAAAAATACACCTAAAACACCTCGTATTAATTAATACAAACTAAACATGTAATAAAAATAATTTTCCTAATATTTCCCCGGTCTCCGTTCCTCGATCGAGCGCGAAGTGCATCCAGAAACCTAATTCGTGAACTTTTATAAAAACAATCGTGAAATGAATCCTATCATGCAGTAATTATGAATTAAATGCATAAAAATAAATAAACACATAATTTAAATAAAATCCTAGATTTCCTGCATTCAAGTTACGTAGATTAAATTTCATGGACCTTACAACTTTTCACCCTTAAATAAAATTTCGTCCTCGAAATTTAGAACATATCGAATAACTCCGGGTAGCGACTCCTCATCTCGAACTCAGTCTCCCAAGTAGCCTCCTCCTCGGAATGATTTAACCACTTGAGTTTGAATATGTGGATCACCTTGTTCCGGAGCTTCCTCTCATCTCTGTCTAAAATCTGAGTGGGTCTCTCCTCAAATGACAGGTGCGGTGTTAACTGAAGTGGCTCATAGTTCAGCACATGCGAAGGATTCGACATGTACTTCCGCAGCATAGAGACGTGGAACACATTATGAACTCCCGCCAAACTCGACGGTAATGCAACTATGTAAGAAAGTGTCTCGAATCTCATCACCCCTTCATCTGTGCGACTTTCACAAACACTTGATCCCCTACTGCAAACTCGAGATCCTTGCGCCTCTGATCTGCGTAACTTTTCTGACAGCTTTGAGCGGTCCTCATCCTGTCTCGAATCCTACCCACTAACTCTGTTGTCTGCCTGACAATGTCTGGACCCAACTCTGCTCTCTCTCTCCTACCTCATCCCAATACACTAGCGACCTACACTTCCTCCCGCACATTGCCTCGTATGGAGCCATACCGATCAATGCCTGATAAATGTTGTTTTATGAGAACTCCACAAGCGGTAACTTCGGCTCACAGCTGCCCAAGAAGTCGATCATGGAAGCTCGGAGTACGTCCTCCGAAATCTAAATCACCCTCTCTGACTGTCCATCTGTCTGAGGATGGAAAGCATTATTGAACAGTAACTTAGTACCCAACGCCTGATGTAGACTATTTCAAAATGTAGACGTGAACCTCAGATCCCTGTCTGACACGATGGACACTTGAATCCCGTGGAGTCTGACTATCTCTCTGATGTATGGCTCTGTGTACTGAGTCATTGTGAAATTCTTCTTGATCGGTAGAAAGTGAGCTGACTTAGTGAGCCAATCAACTATCACCTAGATGGAATTATATCCTCCAGTAGTCCTCGGAAGTCCTGTTACAATGTCCATGGTGATGTTCTCCCATTTCCACTCGGGAATAGGGAGGGGTCTCAGCTTCCCTGCAGGTCTCTGATGCTCTGCTTTGACCTGCTGACAAATCAAACACTCGGAAATGAAACGCAGAATAACTCGCTTCATGCTCGGCCACCAATAAAGAGTCTGCAGATCCTAATACATCTTCGAACTTCCTGGATGGATGAAGTACGGGTTGCTGTGGGCTTTCTCAAGATATCTACTCTAAGGGAATTACTGTCAGGAATCCATAGACGGTCCCTATATCTGACTATGACGTCAACAACTGTATATTGTCTCTGGTCTTTATCCTCGTCCCTCTATCTCCACTTCTGAAACTTCTCGTCAGAAGTCTGCCCTACCCGAATTTTGTCTCTCGATATCGGCTATACTATCAGAGTAGCAAGATTTGGGGAATCGCTCCTAGCATAAACTGCAAGCCCAAATCTCTGAATCTCCACCTGTAGCGGTCTCTATAGCGACAAATGAGCAATCACTGCGTGATTCCTGCTTACACCGTTTGCAACCACATTAGCCTTACCTGGATGGTAGCTAATGTCACATTCATAGTCCTTGACTAGCTCTATCCATCTCCTCTACTTCATGTTCAGCTCTTTTTGTGTGAAGAAGTACTTCAGGCTCTTATGATAAGTGAAAATCATGCCTTTCTCCCCATACAGATAGTGTCTCCAAATTTTAAGAACAAATACCACTACTGCTAGCTCGAAGTCATGAGTCGGATAATTCTTTTCATGGACCTTTAGCTGTCAGGACGCGTAGGCTATAACTCTGTCGTGCTGCATCAGAACATCGCCCAACCCGAGCTTCGAAGCTTCTTTATAAATCACAAACTCTCCTTACCCTGATAGCATAGCTAAAACTGGTGCGGTGGTCAATGCTTGCTTCAATCTGTCAAAGCTCTCCTGGCACTCAGATATCCTTATAAACTTGGCGTTCTTCTTTGTCAAGGCGGTTAAAGGCACCGCAATGGAAGAGAAGCCCCCAATGAATTTCCTGTAGTATCTAGCCAATCCCAAGAAGTTACGGATCTCTCTCACGCTTTTAGGCACTGGCCAATCTCTGACAGCCTCGACCTTATTTAGGTCGACCTAAATACCATCTCGAGATACAATGTGGCCCAAGAATGCAACTCTATCGAGCCAGAACTCGCACTAACTGAACTTGGCATACAGCCGTCTATCCTTTAGAGTCTACAGTACGGTCTTCAGATTCTGACTATGCTCCGCCCTGCTCTTCGAATAGAACAAGATATCGTCAATGAAAACTATGATTAACTGATCCAAGTATGGCTGAAACACACGATTCATTAGATCCATGAAGATCGCTGGCGCATTTGTCGCACTGAAAAATCATAATGCTCATAGCGCGTTCGGAAGGCTGCCTTATGCATGTCAAACTCTCTCACCTTCAGCTGATGGTATACGGATCGAAGATTTATCTTTGAGAACACTGATGCTCCCTGAAGCTTATCAAACAAAACCTCGATTCTCGGCAATGAATAATTATTCTTGACTGTGACCCTGTTCAACTCTCGGTAGTCAATCCATAGTCGCATGCTGCCATCCTTCTTCTTGACAAACAGAACTGGTGCTCCCCATTGAGAAAAGCTAGGGCGAATGAAACCCTTATCTAGCAAATCCTATATCTGATCTTTCAGTTCTTTCATCTCGACAGGTGCTAGACGGTAGGGTGCCTTAGAGATCGGCACTGTACCTGGCATGAGCTCAATAGAAAAGTCCACCTCTCTGTCTGGTGAAATGCCTGAAACATCGTCAGGAAAAACGTTGGAGAACTCTTTGACCACATCGACGTCATCTAGTTTCTGGTTGACTGGCTCTAACATTGATACAATGCTGGCAAAAAATGCCTGGCAGCCTCTCTTTATAAGCTTCCTCGCATACATACATGAAATAATGTGCTACATCTGCTGGTGTTTGGCTGCCTCAAAGATAAATGGCTTCCCACTGGGCGGTCGGACAGACACTGACCTCTGTCAAAAGTCTATGACAGCTCTGTTCAACGAAAGCCAATCCATACCCATAATAATGTCGAACTCGGGCAACGGTAGCACTATAAAATTTGCCTGCACCATATATTTCTGTAACCGAAGCTCCAATCTCTTCACTATCTGAGAAGTGAACATCTGATCCCTGGATGGAATCGATACTCTGAACCCTGAATCCATCTTTAATGGTATGATTCCTAGCCACTTGACGAAAGATTCGAATATAAACGAATGTGTAACCCCTGAATATAGCAATGCATGCATGGATACACCTTAAATATATATACTCCCAGTAATCAGCATCGAATCTGGCCCTGCCTCGGCCTCCTCGGCATGCATCACATATGCTCGGCCAGTATTGGGGCCCTTTTTCCTAGGGCAGTCTGCTGTTTTATGGTCCTCATATTGGCAAATGAAGCATTTAAAGGTCCAATACAAGAAAAAACCCCTTCAACAACGCACCTACGATAAAGATTTTAGAAAACCGTTGTGGATTAGCGTGTTTTTTGGGCAAAAACAACGGTTTTTGTAAACTGTGGCTATATGTCGCGACGATTTTAAATATAGCGATGGTTTTATAAAAACCGTTGCATGTTTAAATTAGCGATGGTTTTAACAAAAACCGTCGCTATATTTAGTGACGGTTTTACTAAAACCATCCCAATTTTTAAATTAGCGAAGATTTTTTTTAAAAGCATCGCTAATTTAAAAATTGCGACGGTTTTATTGACAAATCGTCGCTAATAGCGACAGCTTTAGCTTAACTGTCGCTATTAGCGACAGTTTGTGGTTAAACCATCGCTAATAGCGACTTAATCAAAAATCGTCGCAAATTGTCTATAAATATCCGCACCCTCGGTCCATTTTCTTCACACCATAATTTGTTCTCTCTTAGACAATTTTAAATTCAAAATCGGATAAGTTTTTTCGCTTCAAATCTTGGTAAATTTCTAAGTGTTAGTTAAAATCATAAATATTATTAGTTTAGTCAGATTGCAAGTTTTTTTTGACATATTTATTAAATTTTAAAAGTAATTTTTTTTTATTTTACGTAAAAAATTTGCGACGGATTTAGTCAAAAATTGTCGCTAATTAGCGACAGTTAATTCATAACCCAGTCATAAACCGTCGCTAATTAGCGATGATTTATTCAAAAAATGTCGCTAATTAGCGATGTTTTTTCAAAAAAAAAAAAACCGTCGCAATATGATAGCTATGACAACGGTTTTTAACCATTGTCTTTGAACGCACTTTCAACAAAACTCTCAGTTACAACAGTTTTAAATGGTCAAATGACAATCCGTTGTCGTTTAGCGTTTTTCTTGTAGTGGTACCCCACATGCACTTGCCAAAATGGAACATTTTGCACTGTCTGCAAGGCTGTCCGTCCTCTGGCATAGGCGCCCCTGGCGCCTGAGGAGGTCTCTGCTGCAGGGGCTTCCTAAGCTGTCCCTGGGGCTTGTGCTGCCCCTGCTGCCTCGGTGGCCCAGTAACCTGCTTCTTCTGTGGCTGGGAACTATACTGAGTCTGCTGTCTCTTCCACTGCATCTCAAAATCGATGTCTCAGAGCGCCTGCTCTTCCTGAAAAGCATAGGCGTTGGCCTCGTCATAGCTCACCGGCCTCATCAACATGACATCCCGGCGTAGTGTGGGTCACATTCCGTCCATAAAGTGCCTCAGCTTCTGAGCCGCATTACTAGCTATCATGGGCACAAAATGGCAGCCCCTGTCAAACTTGCGGATAAACTCCACCACTGATAAGTCCCCCTGTCGGAGACTCATGAACTCCCTCATCAGGCGGCCCCTGAAATTTGTTGGGAAATACTTGCCGTAGAATATTTCCTTGAACCTGTCCCAGGAGAGAGTAGCCAAGTCCACGGCATGCGCGGCTCCCTCGCACCATAGGGATGCATCATCCCTCAACATATAGGTGGCGCACCTGACCCGGTCACCATCTCTCATCTGCAGGTACTCAAAATGCAGCTCCAACGATCTAATCCATCCCTCTGCCAAGAATGGATCAGTGGTACCCTCGAACTCCTTCGGGTTGAGCTGTCTAAACTGCTCAAGAATATCGGCCGGCGGTCTGGGAGCCTGCTGTACCTGCTCCAGTAGCCTAGCCATACCCTCCAGAACACGGGTAGCTGCATCCATAGGTGGTGGTGGTGGGCCCCTGCCGCCTCCAGAAATATCGTCATGTCTATCTGCACTGGGGCACGTTTGGGAGGCATGATATCTGAATATAGTCCAATTTTAAATGTAATCCATCGTGCAATTTAATCTAGTTTTTCAAACAAAAATCCTTAAATCGTAAAAGCATTTAAACATTTAATGTAAATCATAACTCATGTAATCATGCAGGTGGTAGCAGTAAATCATTTAAAACATTTAAATCTTAAAAGTTTACAGACTTGAGGCTTGAAAACTGAGCTTCAGAAGCTGGCGGTGGCACAAACCTATACAGGACCCTTACTCTGATACTAACTGAAACGTTTACTAATTTAAAATGCGAAAATATTTTTTCTTTTAGTAATAGCTCACATTTTCGTTAATATCATTTAAATAGTTTTCATGCATGCAACCCTACTAAAAAAATATGTCATTTAAAAATAATCGTAAACAATCGACGAAGAAAAATATTGTAGGTTTAAAAATTGTGCCAACTCGGCCCTTAACAATGCACGAATAAAAAAAGCAAGAAAAATCCTGAAAATCAGTAGTGTATCATTAAAAAAACATGTAAAACTGATCATGTCTACTTGAAGCTCATAAAATCATGATGTGCGGAAAGGTGTGGTTCTCGGGTCGTGCTCACACATCCAGTCCTGCCTACTCAAAGTTCGGCACCTCCAGTCTCCTCATCTAAATGCTTACCTGCATTAAACACGCCTAGCGAGTCTAAAGACTCAACACACCTGCACCGTTAATAGAAAGTACATAAACGTAGTACACAACAGTGAAATTACCTTAATCAACATATATTTCATGAACTTAATAGCATGACGTAAACGTGCCGTATAGAATCATAACCTGTCAAAACATGTTTAATCATATACGTATATATTTTTTTTTAATTTAATTCAGTTCATTAATTGTGACTTTCGTATCAGCTCTATTCGATGAATCTATCTAAAAACCATGGTACCCGACGGCGGGGAGATCAGCGACAACATTACCCGTCCACTGAGCCTTGGTTTCAGCTCATAATATCTCATATAATTGTGTTAGTCACAACCAAATCAAATCCTTCAAAACGTGTCATCATGTTCACCACTTAATAAAAACATGCATAAATATGTATTTTCCTTGAAATCAAGCATGCACCATATTTTTCATATTTACATAAAAATCATAAGCCTAATGCTTAAACATTTAAAAAAGATAAATTTGTGCTCAGGGCTCCGCCAGGACTAAAATCTCACCCCGGGTATAAAAAATGACCATTTTGCTTTTAGAAACCCAAAATGACCAATTTACCCATGGACTTCTAAATTTCGATCCGAAGATTACCAAACTCCTTAAAACATCCCAAAACATATTTAAAAGTATTTATTAGACATAAACTCGAGCCCGATCAAAACTTGACAGATTCCTTTTAGAACTTGGACCGGAGGCCCGGTTTTAACCCGAATTGACCCGGAACTTAATCAAATTTTCCCAAACTCAAAACCATGCCTAAAATACATCCTACAAGCCTCTAAACCACATTTTGCAGCCCACTAAAACCGACGAAAATGAGGCCACAAGCTGCTGGAATTTTCAGCCAAGTCCCATTCGAAAACCCTAGGTGCACGACCCTCCATAATTTCGCTCCTAACTCAAGACCGAACGGACCAGCTCCTAACCAACCTCTCCTAAGCACCCAAGGACCCTACTGGACAAAACCAACCTAAGGACTCAGCCCCATGCATGCTGGAAATCTCATCCTCTCATTAGCCACCCAAAACACTCAACCGTGACCTCCCTTTGGTTCATCTCCCTCGTGCGGCCCTAGAGTCAAGACCAGCGGTGTTAAAGCTCTTCCAGATCGTGGCTCAGACCCATCAGAGTCAATTCCAAGGCCTGGAGTCGCCTCACACCGTCGGCTCCACCCTTAGCTCGTACCACAACCCCAAACAAGATACACATCAATATAACATCTCGGCCATCAACACAAAACCGAGCACACCCTTGACTTACTCCCTTATAACGACCCTTAACATCAAACACAGCCCCTTTAACTCGACAACCAGCAGCCCCTTGCATGAAAATACATGAAAGCGTGAGTGGTGAACAAAAGAATGCATGAACTTAAACAAAGATCGAAAAATCTCCATGTTTTATGCTAGATCAAGAAATCCTTATGCAAGTAAACACATATCAGCAAATATATAGCGTGCATGATACAAAAATAAAATTATATGGCGTTCCTTGATGTTTTATAACGAAAACATGGAGTAACACGCGTCAGGGAAGCGCCGGAGGAGCGGGGAAGGACTTGCTTGAAGAAAAATGGGAGAACCAAGACCTTCAGCTGCAAACTTGCGTGGAGATGTGCTGCTGAAGGAGGGGTGGACGGCTGATATGAATAGGGTTAGGTTTAGGGAATGTTTAGGGTAGCAGTTAAATAGATAATTAAAATTCTAATGGGCCCTAACTTTGATTTAAAAAGGATTAAAAAGGTATTGAGCCCATTAAGCTTAAAAATAGGCCTATCAAGTAGAAACACACTCCCAAAAAATATTTCATTTTGGTAAGTTTTTGAAATATTGCTCGAACCCTCAAAAAGTCCTCTGTTTCGATAAAATTTGTGTACCAATAAAAATATGCTCTGGCGGATAAAAATACCTAAAAAATATATTTCTTGAAAAATACACCTAAAACACCTCATATTAATTAATAAAAATTAACTTGTAATAAAAAAATTTTTCTGATATTTCCCCGATCTGTGTTCCTTGATCGAGCGCGAAGTGCATCTAGAAACCCTAAGGCGTGAACTTTTTCAAAAAAAAAATCATGAAATGAACCCTATCATGTAATAATTATGCATTAAATGCATAAAAATAAATAAACACATAATTTAAATAAAACTCTATATTGCATGCATTCAGGTTACGTAGATTAAATGTCCTAGACCTTGGAGTAAAACTTTGGGAAAGTTTTGGTTAAGTTTCAGGTTGATTCGGGTTAAAACCGGGACTCCGGTCTAAGTTTTAAAATTAATCGGTTAAGTTTTAAAACGGGCTCGAGTTTACGTATTAGAAATACTTTTAAATAAGTTTTGGAATGTTTTAAGGAGTTTGGTAAGCTTCGGGTCGGCTTTTTGAGGTCCAAGGTTAAAATGGTCATTTTGGGTTTCTAAGGTCAAAATGGGCATTTTGCACCTGAGGTGTGATTTTAGTCTTGGCAGCGCCCTGGTACATATTTATCATGCTTTAAATGTTTATGTATCATAAATAAGATTTTTATGAAATTATGAAAAGTATGTTACATGCATGATTTTAAGAAAAATTTACGTATGTGTATGATTTTGAGTAGTGATGAAAATGATGATATTTTGAAGGATGAGAATTAGTTGTGACTAACGATGTTTATATAAATGCCAATCATGAGGCCTAGGCACAGTGGATGGGTAATACTGTCGGTGATGTCCGACAGCCGTCGGGTACCACAGTTTTATGTAGATGGATCCATCGTATAATGATGAAACGATAAAGCTGATACGAATGTCACAACTAAAGAACTGAATTCAATTAAAATTGATGTTTAAGAATATGATGATACGAAGTGCTGTTTTGACATTTATGATTTCAAATGATGCGTTTAAATTTACGCCTTTTAAGTGCATGAAATGTATATTGATTACATTACTTTTCATTGTTGTATGTTATGTATATGTATTTGATATAAATTTACTGGTGTGTTGAGTCTTTAGACTCACTAGGTGTAATTGATGCATGTGATCTTTTGGTTGAGGAGAGACTGGAGGCGTGAAGACTGAGTAGGCTAAGCTGGGGGTGCACTGGATAACCCGAAGACCTTGCGTTTTTCCGCATAATATGTTTACGAGACGTGGGTTTAAGAATTATTGTTAAATGTTTTGACTCTTGTTATACGTTGGTGATTTCGCAAGATTTTTAAATGTTTTTTTTTAAACATCAATCTAGGATTTTGAGGATGTTAAATTGTTTTAACTGCAGTATTTTTACCAGTATCGGAATCCTCTTATTTTAAAATGTGTGCTTTACAGCAATTACTTCATGCATGCTTTGTAAACATTTATTTTCGAATTTTAGTTTTAAAAAAATAATAATTTAGTAGACGTTTCAGTTGGTATCAGAGTCAGGTTCCTGGATAGGGCTATGCCACTGCCAGCTACTGCAGCTCAGTCTTCAAGCCTCAAGTCTGTAAAATTTTATGTTTTAAATATTTTAAATGATTTACTGCTATCACCTGCATATTTACATGATATATGTTTTACAGTGATTTACAGTACATGTTTATTTGTTGTTATGTTTTGAGATTAGATGCTTCAATTTTTTTTTATACATGTTACGACATTAACGCAGCGTTTGGTAGGCTTGATTAATAGGTTTGCGCAATTTTGTCCATCACTATCCACTGCTTGGTTCATTTTCAAGTAACCACACCCAATCCAATGTCCAATGGACTCAAGTGTATTAGCCTAGTTAAAATAAACCCTTGCCCCAACCCATTATTATTAATCCTGCTTTCTATCTAACGTGTGTTTTCCTACCATACCCTTTCATCCACCCCAGAATGCCAACAAAAAAGTCTCCCCCAACTGAGCAACAATGGACGAATGAAGAAAGGAGTGTGTCCGCGATATTTTCTTTCCCCGTTCAAATCTTCGGTTATCAGGTTATTGTAATTTTTAAATTTCTTTGATTCACACTTGAATTTGTAGAAATTGTTGTCGATTTTAAATTTTTTGATGTTCAATTTTGGGATGTACTTTGCGAAATTTTGCATCAATCTGAGAAAGCTCTGAATGTTTCGGCAATTGATCTAGCTTTCTGTTTAGCTTCTCTGCCAAAAATCTTGTTTTTTCTACTTTTGGTTCACCTAGTTAACTTCAATTGTATTCTGTTTTCTGTTTGTATTATCCGTGTTTGACGAAACCCTAGTATTTCTCCTTTGTAATATTTCTCTTAGGCCGAACTTTTTACTCGATTTCTGATTTTTTTTTTATTCGGAAACATGAACTGAATAATAATTTTTCTACTTATTACTTGCTATATTTGGGCAGAGAACAAGAACAAAGACAAATTTTTTTGTTTTCGAACATACGGTATTGTATTTGTTTACAAGAACGAAGATAAATTTTTGTGTTGGAAGATATTTTTTGGAGGAACGTGTTCGAAGAAAATGTTAGGAAAGGAGATAAAAAGGGGTCTGAATTTAATAATCAAACAACTGTTACAAAGGGTATTTTGGGTAGTGAAAAGTTAATTTATTAGTTTATCAAACCCATCAAAATCAAACCAAACAAAACAATGTTTTTAGGACAACATACAAACTGGTAAATAATCCTTTTTCTTATCATTTACGTGTTAATCATTCAATAATCCTATCACTTGAACCAAACACAGCCTAAATGAGAAATTATATGATTCATGCATGCTGGCTTTGTGGTGGAATTGGACATGAATAAGAATTTTGCTATTGGGAATTAGGAAAGGTTGTAAATGATTTGTCTATATTGATTTTTGGTTAGTAAGTAATGATATTCTACTCTTTGGGTCACAAGTTAGTCATGAAGATTATGAAAGCTTTTGGGACTTATAGATTTTCTAAAAAATTACTGATGGTTCGTTGTTGCTAGTTGAGTTAATTTTTGAGGATTCAATGTAAGGATTAATGATTCGAAGACTACGACGATCTTTGGAAATATAAAAACGTAGAATTTATGTAGGATGCATGCTCTACCTAGTTGGATTTAAGGATCGAATTGCATTAATTGAGAATTTTAAGGACCTATATAACCAATAATTTGAGGACCTAAATAACCAATAATTTGAGGACCTAAATAACCAATAATTTGAGGACCTAAGTGCAAAAATAAAATTGTAAAGAACTATTTTCGAATTTACATAATTTTGGGATTAAATTCTGAGTTTCGAGAATTTTAAGGTTTAATGAGGCTAAAATCGAAAATTTTATGGGGACAAAAATGCTAATTTCGAAGAGTTGTGGGGCCAAAAATGTAATTTTTGAGAACTTTAAGGGTCAAATTTAAAATTACGAAATTTTTGAGGATTAAATTTGAAATTTTGAGGAATATTTGGGTTAAATCTGTAATTTTTTGAGGTTATGGAAATTGATTTTGGGTCTAATAAGCTTAAAATTATTGAATTTTATTCTACGAGAAACCTATAAAATGGAATTAGGAACGCCAAGAACTTATGGATAATTGTGGAATTTTCAAAATTATGGACAAATTAGATAATTTTTGAGGAAATTAAGAATTAATGTTGCAAATTTAAGAAATTTGGGGACTGGTTTTGTAAAGGCCCGTATTTCGTATTGCGGAATTATTAAAAATTTTCTAAATAAATAATTATTTTGCATCATTTATAAAATAAACATGTAAATAATTTTAACTTTAAAATAACAGTGGAAGTAAATAATATTTTCAAGCAACAATTTAAAAATAATCCAACGTAAACAATAATTTAAAAATAATCCAACGTATTAAAACTGAGTTTGAATGATAAAAGATGCATAAGCTAAAACATGAGGTCCTCGGGTTTTCTACTGCTGCCACAAGATAGCTCACTGGTCTACGCCCTCCGTCTCGAACTTATCCGTACCTACAACAATCAAGTCTAGTGAGTCTAAAGACTCAACATGTATATATCGTGAATAACAAGTAATATATATAATAAAATCGCATGCAACGTAAAAATATGGTATCGTAAAGCGCATGGTGAAAATCGTATCATGAATAATTATAATTACGTGCATATCTGAAAATCATACGTAAAAGCTTTGCTCAATAGAGCTCTGTCATGTCATATCATAATTTTCTGGTAGAGATAATGTTTCTAAGCTAGTGGCCCATAACATAACGTGAGCGCCTGATCAGACTAAACCACAGTATACTGGGCGGTAGAGATCAATCACAGCCCTTGGACTGGATGTCCGTACCCATACATAATCATAAACCGGTCGTAAGTCACCGGGTGGAGAGGTCCTCGGTTGCGCCTACCGACTTCCAAACCCATAACATAAGGTGGCCACAAGACATATCGCATATATTTCAAAAATAAACATTTTATATTTTTATGCACGTAATATAATTATAACCTTATTTTTACCGGATGAGTTGGATCGTTCCCAGGCTTGCTGCGACTTAATTCTAATATGTGACACATGCAATAAATCTTAACTTGACGAAAACTTAACCAAAAATGAGACTATTAGGACCAACCACTTGAATTTTAATCATGGTATCGTACCAACCCGAACAAACATTAAACCGACGTTTAACCATGATTAAAAATACCCCAAACATACTGAAAAATATGCATAATAACGGTAAAACACGAAAATAGGTGAAAGGAATCCAAAAACATAAGACACGTTTTCGAGAGTCGTTTTGGCACATTTCACCGTAAATTCTTGTACGACCTCTAAACTCGACCAAATCACGAACGGCCAAAAACATGACTTTCCTAACTCATTGAGGTACTGTACAGTCCAAGGCCATGGGCTAAAAGCCAAACAAAACTCAAACAAGCACCAAAACCTAAGATGAAAGTTGCTGTCAAAAATCCAGCAGTGGCAACTTGTGTGTTTGTGGTGTAAACTCTGAAATCTATTGACCAATGGCTTGAACCACCACCCAAGGACTCTTACCAACAATCTAAGGCATGGCTTGGACCATGACTAAGGGCTAAAAGCCAACCACAAACCAAGCAACCGCCTAGAACAACCACAGCACACCAACCGAAAGCATCACTTGCTGTGTAGTGAGTTGTATTGAACCATTTTACTGTCTTGTCTCGTTCCAAGGGCCATTTTATCGACCATGGCTCGATCTAGACATGATGGAGTGTTGTATGAACCATGGTTATGGGCTACAAGCCAACCACAATCCATTCAACAATCAAAAACCGAAACCATACTCCTACAGAATTTCAAAATCTTAAAACCGAAGAGCTCATGTCTTGTTTATGTAGAAATCTTAAAGATCCGTGAACCAAGCTTGGAAAGGACACAATGGTCAAGTCCTAGAAATGATAAGGAAGGGTTCTAACCGTGGCTACAGTCCCCAGGACAGCCATGATTCGAACTCACTCCTTAACCAACCAAGAGAAAAAAAAATCGTGATTCAATTCTGCACCTATGAAGAACTTGCTGTCATTTCTTTGTTCTTGAGTGTATGGACCGAAACAATTGAACCAAAAGCACTCTAACACATTCTAAATTATGTCTAGAAGCAGCCTTGGGTGCCTGGAAACGAAACAACTCCTGAAACCAACAAAAAATACAGCAACCGTGAAGCACAATCAAAAGCCGAGGTGCTGTACAGATTTTTTGAATACTTGCTGTCCAAATTTTGTTTTTGCCTCATAAATACTGAGTATTCAATGTTTTAAAATATCTATAGGACTTGATTGAAGAGAAAAAAAACCATATATACATATCTGGAATTTGTTTTGACAAAAACAAATCAATACGACAATACGACGCGACGGAACGGAGTTGTATTTTCTTCTTGTTTCAGCTGTTGCTATCACGATTCAAAGCTGCTATCTTTCTGGTGTTTTCGAGTATATGAGTGTAGAAAGTGTAAAGGATGAAGGTGAATGATATAGGAGGTGTTAAGGGTTAATACTATGCATTTAGTTAGGAGTTACAAGTGAGAATTTGAATTGTTTCTTCCACCTTGTTGTATTTGATTTTATTCTTCCATTCTTGCTGCTAATTCATGATTTCAGTAGCCTATTTCTGATATTTTTCAAAGGTGAAAACGTGGGTTTGATGGACAATAAAGGTGAGTGTTATAAGGGGTGATAAAGGTGTAATAATATACATTAAGGTGGGAGGTTACAATTGAAGGAGTTGAATAGCATTTGAATTGTTTCTCCTTCTCCTAACTGCCTTCGTTTTATTCTCCATTCTTTGTTGTAGCTTCCCGTTAGTTTGCTTGGTTAATTAGTTGAGGAAAAGTTATGTGAATTATAGTATTTGAATGTACTAATAACTAGTGAATTAAAGGTGGAGAATTATATTTTCTTTAAAGACTAATGAGGTGATTTGAATGAAATTTACTACACCTAAGAAATGTTTTGACCGAAATTGTTACTCATTTGCATGGTTTATTTTTTATTTAAACTTTGCATTTTTCTTGTTTAAGATTTTAAACCTTCATTATGTATATTTTAATGCATTAGCAAATTAATTTAGTTTAAAATCTTGCTTAGAATTTTGTATGGCATGTTTGACCTCAATTTAAGTATTTAAATGTTATGTTTAATTTCTTGTATATAATATACATAGATTAATTCATCCTCAATTTTTTACACATTTTAATTTAAGCTTTAATTAAATATTGAACTTAAAAGAATTTATTTACCAACTTGGCTCTAATTAATTAAATAAATTCTAAAACATTCTATTTCTTTAAATTAAATTATTCCTTGACTTAAATTAAATTTAGGAATATTTCCTTATTATTATTCTTATCTCTAATCTCCAAACTCCGGTCCGACCTCGCGTATTTATCCTGAAAAGATAAAACTAAACATCTACTTTTAAAATAATTAAAACACTTCATATTTATATAAAATATTCATTTTTAATTTAAATAGTAGCAATTATGCATGGCTTATACATAATATGATTTTCGGGTTCTACAACTCTACCCCCCTTAAAAGAAATTTCGTCCTCGAAATTAAAACTTACCGAATAACTCGGGATAACGACTCCTCATCTCCGGCTCAGATTCTCACGTAGCTTCCTCCTCCGAATGATTGAGCCATTTAACTTCCACTAACTTGACCATTTTGTTCCGAAGCCTTTGCTCTTGGTTGTCTAGGATTTGCACTGGTCTTTCCTCATAAGACAAGTTCGGAGTGAGCTGCAACGGTTCAAAGTTCAGGACATGCGATGGATTCGCCATATACTTCCTCAACATGGAGACGTGAAACACGTTGTGTACTCCGGCCAGATTCGGGGGAAGAGCAACACGATAAGCTAATGTCCCAACTCTGTCGAGGATCTCAAATGACCCAATGAATCTCGGACTGAGCTTTCCTTTCTTCCCGAACCGTATAACACCTTTCATCGGTGCTATCTTCACGAAAACATGGTCACCAACAGCGAACTCTAAATCTCTCCTTCTCTGATCCGCATAACTCTTCTGTCTACTCTGAGCAGTCCTCATTCTATCACGGATCTTGACTACTACATCAGCAGCCTGCTGCACAATCTCCGGACCCAATTATGCTTTCTCCCCTACTTCATCCCAATGAATAGGCGATCTACACTTACAATCGTACAGTGCTTCATATGGAGCCATACCTATAGACGACTGAAAACTGTTGTTATAGGTAAACTCCACAAATGGTAACTTTGATTCCCAACTCCCGGAGAAATCAAGAACACATGCACGAAGAAGATCCTCCAAAATCTGGATAACTCTCTCGGACTGACCATCTGTCTGTGGGTGAAAAGCTGTGCTAAACAACAACTTCGTACCCATAGCTGAATGTAGACTTTTCCAAAATGATGAAGTGAATCTAGGATCTTGGTCAGACATTATAGAAACGGGAATACCATGGAGTCTAACGATCTCCCGGATATATAACTCTGCATACTGGATCATGGAGAAAGTCGTATTAATAGGCAAGAAATGAGCTGATTTCGTAAGACGATCAACAATCACCCATATAGCATTCGACCCTCTGAGTGACTTCGGCAGACCGACAACGAAGTCCATGGTGACATTCTCCCACTTTCATTCGGGAATAGGAAGAGGCTTGAGTATGCCTGCTGGTCTCTGATGCTCTGCTTTCACTAGTTGACATGTCAGACACTCGGACACAAGACGTCTGATATCCCTCTTCATTCCTGGCCACCAATATAATAACTGTAGGTCTTTGTACATCTTCGTACTCCCAGGATGAATAGAGTACGACGACATATGGGCCTCAAATAAGATATCCTCTCTTATAGAATCGCCGCTAGGAACCCACATTCTGTCTCGATATCTGACAATACCGTCTCTAACTGTGTACAAGATACTGCCCTTGGCTTCATCTCTCTGTCTCCACTTAGCCAATTGCTCGTCTGCTAACTGCGCACTGCGAATACGGTCTAGAAGAGAAGATTGAATCGTCAAACTAGATAGACGAGGAACTCTACCTCGAGGATATGTCTCTAGATCAAACCTCTGCAATTTAAAACTGAAGAGGTCTCGAAACCACCAAATGAGCCATCCCTGCGACTTTCCTGCTCAACGCATCCGCAACTACATTAGCTTTGCAAGGATGATAGCTAATGTCACAGTCATAGTCCTTCACTAGCTCCAACCAATGCCTCTGTCGCATATTCAACTCTTTCTGTGTAAAGAAGTATTTGAGATTTTTGTGGTCGGTAAAGATCTGGCACTTCTCTCCGTACAAATAATGCCTCCAAATCTTCAATGCAAATACTACGGCTGCCAACTCTAGATCATGGGTAGGATAATTATTCTTATGAATCTTCAACTGACGAGAAGCATATGCTATCACCTTCCCATGATGCGTCAATACTGCGCCTAACCCGAGTTTCGAAGCATCGGTATACAGAACAAAATCTTCGGGTCCTGAAAGCATGGCCAACACTGGCGCTGAAATAAGAGCTTGCTTCAAGGTATCGAAGCTCTTCTGACATTCCTCGCACCACACATACTTAACATTCTTCTTCGTCAATGATGTGAGTGGAACTGCGATGGAGGAGAATCCCCGAATAAACTTCAGATAGTATCCTGCTAGCCCAAGGAAACTACGGATCTCTGATGCATTTTGCGGCACAACCCAATCTCTGACTGCTGCAACTTTTGCCGGGTCTACCTCAATACCACTGCTAGAAACGACGTGGCCTAAGAATGCCACTTTCTCCAACCAGAACTCGCATTTGCTGAACTTCGCGAATAGCTTATGTTTTTGTAAGGTCTGCAATACTGTGGTCAGATGTCTGCTGTGATCCTCTTGATTCTTTGAGTAGATGAGGATATCATCTATGAATACTATCACGAACTGATCAAGGTATGGCTGAAATACGTGATTCATGAGATCCATGAAAATCGCTGACGCATTCGTCAAACCGAACGACATCACAAGGAACTCGAAGTGGCCATAACGAGTCCTAAAAGCAGTCTTGAGAACATCGGCGTCTTTCACTCTCAGCTGATGATAACCAGAACGCAGATCAATCTTGGAGAATACTGAAGCTCCCTGCAACTGGTCAAATAAATCTTCAATCCTCGGGAGTGGGTATTTGTTCTTCACTATAACTCTGTTCAACTCCCGGTAATCAATGCAGAGCCTCATCGAACCATCCTTTTTCTTCACAAACAAGACCGGTGCGCCCCATGGCGAAAAGCTCGGGCGAATGAACTCCTTGTCAAGAAGTTCCTGAATCTGTTTCTTGAGTTCTGCCATCTCTGTCGGTGCTAATCGGTATGGTGCTTTTGATATCGGTGTGGTACCTGGCATAAGCTCAATAGAAAATTCCACCTCTCGCACCGGTGCTAAACCAGAGACATCATCAGGGAAAACTTCTAGAAAGTCTCGGACAATAGGAACATCGGATGCTGACTGTTTGGGCATCTCGGGAACAGATACAAGAGTAGCTAAAAATGCTCGACACCCTCGATGCATGAGTTTCCTAGCCTGGACATAAGGTATTATACGCGGTAAATTAAAATACCTGTCTGGTTCGAATAAGAATTGTTCCATCCCAGGCGGTCGGACGAGAACAGATCTCCGCTGGAAATCAATCAAAACTCTGTTCCTCAATAGCCAGTCCATCCCTAGAATTATATCAAATTCTGGCATCGGCAGAACTATAAGATCCGCATACACGAGATTACCATGAAGTTCAAGGTCTATATCTCGGATCACATTAGTAGCTGTCATCTCTTCTCCAGAAGGTAATGCTACTGAATACTCTATGTCTAGCCCAATTGTCTAGATCTTGAGAGAATTTGCAAAGGTTTCTGAAATGAATGAATGAGTAGCCCCTGAATCTATCAGGGCTTTCGTAGCTGAACCGGCTATAAAGATTCTCCCTGAAAGATTGGAATATCATGCTAAACCCAATAGTTTTACAAGAACTATGCTTATAGACATGCAAAGGTCAAAGTTCTTTTAACCTAAATTCTCGTAGCTAACACTGCTTAGAACATGCAATCCTATCATAAATTCTAAGTTCAAAATCTTGACCCAAAACATTAAACTTCAAATAAAATTTAAAGATTTAGGATACCTGTTATGAGCATCGTCTCCGGGTTAGTCTCCGTAGCATGGAGAGCAAAAACTCTGCCTTGGGTAGGCAGATTCTTCTGAGGTCAATTCTTCAATATGTGGTCAGTACTACCACATTTGTAACACTTTCCCAAACCATACATACAAGTCCCACCATGACGACGTGAGCACTTGGCACAGACTGGATACTCCACTGTCCTCGGGACTGCTCGTCCCTGCTGTTGCTGTTGCGGCCCTCTGTTCCTGGGTGGACCCTGGAAAGGTCTCTTATTCTGATGCTGCGGCTGAGGGGGACGGTGTGTTACCTGAAATGGTCGTTTACCCTGGCGATCGCGCTCAATATCATTCTGGTCTTGCTCTGCCGCTAGCGCTCTGGAAACAGCAACATCATAGGTAGTAGGCCAGCCACCCTAACATCACGGCGTAAGATCGGCCGTAGACCATTCAGAAAATGCCTCAATTTGGCTCCAGCATCGTTAGAAATTAGGGGTACAAAATGACATCCCCTCTCGAACTTACGGATGAACTCCGTAACAGTCAAGTCTCCCTGCCTCAGGATCATGAACTCCGTGGTCAACCTCGAATGCACCTCTTCAGTAAAATATTTAGAGTAGAATACCTCTGTGAAGCGCGCCCAGCTCAAAGTAGTCAAATCCAAAGCCACTGATGCTCCTTCCCACCATAGGCGAGCGTCTCCTCCGGACAGATAGGTCGCACATCGAACCCTATCTCCATCTTCAAGCCCCATAAACTCAAAAATAACCTCGAGGGACTTAATCCAGCCCTCGGCAGCCATAGGATCTGACGTCCCTAAGAATTCCTTCGGTCGCATCTTCATGAACCGCTCATAGATAGCCTCCGGCCCCGTCTGTCTGGCTCCCACTGCATTGTTCCCCGCAAACTGTGCGAAGAACTGAGTCATCCCAGCTAGCATCTGGGCATTCATATCTGGTGGAGGGGGTGGTGGTATATCTCTCTCCTCGTTCTCCTGACGATGCTCATCACCTCCCGTGCGATCAATAATGCGTCTAGGAGGCATGCTGTTCCATAATTATAACCCATACGTAACCAACATGCATAATTCCACTATTTCTTTAAATTTAAATAAATAATGCATAATCGTAATCTTGACATAAAATCTTTCATGCAATCATGATGTAAAAATATTTCAAGCTTTAAAATAAATGCGTAATCGTAAAACTTCCAGACCGAAGACGTGACTTCATGAGCTTCTCGAGAGCAGTAGTTAGAACCCTTTACAAGATCATAGGCTCTGATACCAACTGTAAAAGCTCGTATATCGTATTGCGGAATTATTAAAAGTTTTCTAAATAAATAATTATTTTGCCTCATTTATAAAATAAACATGTAAATAATTTTAACTTTTAAATAACAGTGGAAGTAAATAATATTTTCAAGCAACAATTTAAAAATAATCCAACGTAAACAACAATTTAAAAATAATCCAACGTATTAAAACTGAGTTTGAATGATAAAAGATGCATAAGCTAAAACATGAGGTCCTCGGGTTTTCTACTGCTGCCACAAGATAGCTCACTGGTCTACGCCCTCCGTCTCGACCTCATCCATACCTACAACAATCAAGTCTAGTGAGTCTAAAGACTCAACATGTATATATCGTGAATAAGAAGTAATATATATCATAAAATCGCATGCAACGTAAAAATATGGTATCGTAAAGCGCATGGTGAAAATCGTATCATGAATAATTATAATTACGTGCATATCTGAAAATCATACGTAAGAGCTTTGCTCAATAGAGCTCTGTCATGTCATATCATAATTCTCTGGTAGAGATAATGTTTCTAAGCTAGTGGCCCATAACATAACGTGAGCGCCTGATCAGACTAAACCACAGTATACTGGGCGGTGGCGATCAATCATAGCCCTTGGACTGGATGTCCGTACCCATACATAATCATAAACCGGTCGTAAGTCACCGGGTGGAGAGGTCCTTGGTTGCGCCTACCGACTTCCAAACCCATAACATAAGGTGGCCACAAGACATATCGCATATATCTCAAAAATAAATATTTTATATTTTTATGCACGTAATATAATTATAACCATATTTTTACCGTTGATTTGGATCGTTCCCAGGCTTGCTGTGACTTAATTCTAATATGTGACACATGCAATAAATCTTAACTTGACGAAAACTTAACCAAAAATGAGACTATTAGTACCAACCACTTGAATTTTAATCATGGTATCGTACCAACCCGAACCAACATTAAACCGATGTTTAACCATGATTAAAAATACCGCAAACATACTGAAAAATATGCATAATAACGGTAAAACATGAAAATAGGTGAAAGGAATCCAAAAACATAAGACACGCTTTCGAGAGTCATTTTGGCACATTTCACCGTAAATTCTTGTACGACCTCTAAACTCGACCAAATCACGAACGGCCAAAAACATGACTTTCCTAACTCATTGAGGTACTGTACAGTCCAAGGCCATGGGCTAAAAGCCAAACAAGAACTCAAACAAGCACCAAAACCTAAGATGAAAGTTGCTGTCAAAAATCCAGCAGTGGCAACTTGTGTGTTTGTGGTGTAAACTCTGAAATCTATTGACCAATGGCTTGAACCACCACCCAAGGACTCTTACCAACAATCTAAGGCATGGCTTGGACCATGGCTAAGGCCTAAAAGCCAACCACAAACCAAGCAACCGCCTAGAACAACCACAGCACACCAACCGAAAGCATCACTTGCTGTGTAGTGAGTTGTATTGAACCATTTTACTGTCTTGTCTCGTTCCAAGGGCCATTTTATCGACCATGGCTTGATCTAGACATGATGGAGTGTTGTATGAACCATGGTTATGGGCTACAAGCCAACCACAATCCATTCAACAATCAAAAACCGAAACCATACTCCTACAGAATTTCAAAATCTTAAAACCGAAGAGCTCATGTCTTGTTTATGTAGAAATCTTAAAGATCCGTGAACCAAGCTTGGAAAGGACACAATGGTCAAGTCCTAGAAATGCTAAGGAAGGGTTCTAACCGTGGCTACAGTCCCCAGGACAGCCATGATTCGAACTCACTCCTTAACCAACCAAGAGAAAAAAAAATCGTGATTCAATTCTGCACCTATGAAGAACTTGCTGTCATTTCTTTGTTCTTGAGTGTATGGACCGAAACAATTGAACCAAAAGCACTCTAACACATTCTAAATTATGTCTAGAAGCAGCCTTGGGTGCCTGGAAACGAAACAACTCCTGAAACCAACAAAAAATACAGCAACCGTGAAGCACAATCAAAAGCCGAGGTGCTGTACAGATTTTTTGAATACTTGCTGTCCAAATTTTGTTTTTGCCTCATAAATACTGAGTATTCAATGTTTTAAAATATCTATAGGACTTGATTGAAGAGAAAAAAAACCATATATACATATCTGGAATTTGTTTTGACAAAAACAAATCAATACGACAATACGACGCGACGGAACGGAGTTGTATTTTCTTCTTGTTTCAGCTGTTGCTATCACGATTCAAAGCTGCTATCTTTCTGGTGTTTTCGAGTATATGAGTGTAGAAAGTGTAAAGGATGAAGGTGAATGATATAGGAGGTGTTAAGGGTTAATACTATGCATTTAGTTAGGAGTTACAAGTGAGAATTTGAATTGTTTCTTCCACCTTGTTGTATTTGATTTTATTCTTCCATTCTTGCTGCTAATTCATGATTTCAGTAGCCTATTTCTGATATTTTTCAAAGGTGAAAACGTGGGTTTGATGGACAATAAAGGTGAGTGTTATAAGGGGTGATAAAGGTGTAATAATATACATTAAGGTGGGAGATTACAATTGAAGGAGTTGAATAGCATTTGAATTGTTTCTCCTTCTCCTAACTGCCTTCGGTTTATTCTCCATTCTTTGTTGTAGCTTCCCGTTAGTTTGCTTGGTTAATTAGTTGAGGAAAAGTTATGTGAATTATTGTATTTGAATGTACTAATAACTAGTGAATTAAAGGTGGAGAATTATATTTTCTTTAAAGACTAATGAGGTGATTTGAATGAAATTTACTACACCTAAGAAATGTTTTGACCGAAATTGTTACTCATTTGCATGGTATATTTTTTATTTAAACTTTGCATTTTTCTTGTTTAAGATTTTAAACCTTCATTATGTATATTTTAATGCATTAACAAATTAATTTAGTTTAAAATCTTGCTTAGAATTTTATATGGCATGCTTGACCTCAAATGTTATGTTTAATTTCTTGAATATAATATACCTAGATTAATTCATCCTCAATTGTTTACACATTTTAATTTAAGCTTTAATTAAATATTGAACTTAAAAGAATTTATTTACCAACTTAGCTCTAATTAATTAAATAAATTCTAAAACATTCTATTTCTTTAAATTAAATTATTCCTTGACTTAAATTAAATTAGGAATATTTCCTTATTATTATTCTTATCTCTAATCTCCAAACTTTGGTCCGACCTCGCGTATTTATCCTGAAAAGATAAAACTAAACATCTACTTTTAAAATAATTAAAACACTTTATATTTATATAAAATATTCATTTTTAATTTAAATAGTAGTAATTATGCATGGCTTATACGTAATCTGATTTTCGGGTTCTACAGGTTTAGCAGTAAGTGAGAATAGAATGATTTAAAGGATATGAATTTTCGATGATTTAGGCTTGAAAAGATATTTAAAACCTTGAAACATCTGAGTTATAATGTTATAAGGAATGATAATCAAGGGTATTATAGGATGAATCAACATTGGGTTTGAAAATTTAAGCGTTAGTGAAATAATGTTGTGGCAAATTCAGAATTTAGAGTGATAACAATTTAAGATAAATTTGATCAATTAGTCAAGTTATAAGATTAGACAAAAATTAATTTTTGGGAGCTTAAGGTTTGATATAACATAAGTTTTAATCATGATTTTAAGAGTTAAAATTATACCTTTGTTAGAAATAGATTTTTTTGGAAAGGTGGTTAGGATCGATGGTTAGGTTACTTTATAGATGCATGTAAGAAGAGGGGTGGACACTTTATCTTGAGGAATTTTTGAAAGTCATTAAGAAACTTGGAAATAAGTGATTATGTGTATGATAATTATTATCTAATACCATTTAGGTTGCGTAAGCTTGAATTTCAAGTTTAGGAGATAGATGTTTATAAGAAAATTTTTGGTGAAATAAAAACCAAAAGAAACTAGTTGGGTTCAACATAAGTTACCAATGAATGAATATTAAGATTTTTATTCGGGTAAGTAATCAAAAATCTCGATGTGTGGATTTTAAAATGCTATGGATCATATGTGAAGTTGAATACTAAAGTTAGTCTAATGCTAACATAGGATGATTTATTAAGTTTTGTATGCTAGTATATATTAAACATTGATGATACGTAAGAATGCGATATTCGTTCCAATGAGAAAAGTCCAAGTGTCTTAGGCCTCAACTATATTGTAATTGGGAAGGAAATAGTTTAAGCACGTAATTGGTGCTAGAATGATTTCATTATTTAAGTAGAAAATAGGTATTGTACATTTTGGGTTTTATGGATTAACACTACTCGAATTTAAGATTTGCAGCAATTTGATATTTGGGATGTACTTGTAAATAGTTAAGTTACGTTAGTTTGATACCGTAAGATAAAGATTCAATTCAAGGACCTTAGGCTAATATTATTACGGAGTTAGGATAAAATTTGACTTTTACATGTATTACCGAGGATAGAAGTCGATCAGTAAATTTTGGTGCAAAGGTTTCTTAAGTTTAACGGCATAAATGCTAATATAATAGGTCAACGAGCATTATGGGTATACTATAAGAAAAGTAAGGTCCGACAAGTTTGGCATCCATTTCTAATATGAGGAATTGCGAGAAATTTAGAAATTCGAGGACATAGAAAATAGAACTAAGTCATCATAAGTTGTTTTAAGTTGCGATTCGCAAACGAGGATTTCAATAGGAAAAATAATTAGGATTGAGGAGACATAAGGACAATTTAACTGAAACGACCTCGAATTTTTTTTTCTAATCATAAATCATAAATTCTAAAATACTAAATAAAATAACTTACCAATTCTAACAATCATAATAAATTAATATTTGAAATCTCAAGTGCATAAAATAAATCATAAATCATCAACTAACCAAAATCCTATATTGACCTTCACAAAGATCGACTAACAATATAATAATGCATAAAAATATCTCTAATAAAATCATTAACATCATCTTTTAATCTTTTATCTATCAAGCTAGTGCGGAAATATTTGGCCCTCGGGTGTGTACTGCTGCACTCGATCCACTCAATCTTCAACGCCTCCCATAATATCATCAAATCCTGCATCATATAAACCTAGTGAGTATAATGACTCAGCACATTCTGAACATGAGCAGCAAATAAAACATATACACTCACAAGTATATAAAAATCATAATTTTATTTAAAATAAATTTTGAGCATAAATAAACTATTTAAAATCATTTAAAAAAATCATTTAAGCATAAATAAATCATTTAAAAATCTTTTAAGCATAAATCATATATCATAAATCATTTTAATCGTAAAGCTTTCAATCTTTTATTATTTTGGGTGAAGTTTGATCCTTGAAAGTGACTAGCTTTTATCATTCGATCGACTGATCAGTTTTCAGCTCCATATGGTCCATGGAGGTGGGCACTAACTCCACCATGGAAATATGATCGTGGGGTCCTCTGGGGTCTTTTCCCATAGACGGGGTCCCTCTGGGGCCTTGGCCCGAATATGGGCTTCCTCTGGGCATTGGCCCTCACGTCAACTCCACAAAATCATATATCATTTATCACAGTCAATTCACATCTCACAAAATATTTTTCCTTTTCTTTTAAAATCATAAATCATCATAACTTTCCAAAAATAGCATTTTAGAAAGTGAAAATTGCACAGCTTTTACCATAAATGATAAAATATCCATAAATCATAAAATATCGTATTTTCATCAAAATCATCATTTTAAATCATAAAATATCATTTAACATGTATTATGATCCTTTGGGACGCTGCCAAGCTTTTATGTATTTTCGTAAGTGTGAAATTACCATTTTGCCCCTATATGTAAGAATTCTCGATTTTATCTTTTTCTCACTTTTAATGACATGGAATTTTTCCAAATAATTATTTAAGCTTAAATATAAATTTTAATAATTTTATTCCGTATAAATTTAGGTGTTTCAATTAGTTCTTTAACTAACGTTTCGTGAGACTGGATGTGTGAATCCAGAACGAATACAAAAATAGACTACGATTCCCCTTCGAATTCGAAACAAGAAATAATCAAAAACATTGTTTCCAGAGAATTTCAAAACTCATTATTTTCTTACCAAATTTTAAACATAACATTTTTATTACCTATTCTACCCTTATGAGCCATGAACCGCACCCGTGGATCCATGGTTTCAATTTTATTCTTTTAAATCTCATTTTTGACCCTTATATGACAACACCGAGCCATCTTCCAAAATACTCTAGCCATGGTCGAGCCACCTCGAGCCAAACCCGAGCCAACCCACCTAGGCACCCTCCTGACCAAGCCCAGCCCATAGAACCTAGCCCTAGCTTGCTAAAACTCGCCTGGAACCTGACCCCAAACCTGCGCATGGCTACATCTCCACGCCTAAGACTAATAGTGGCACTAGGACTCCTCCAGCCGAGCCACCACCGAGCCATCATGACCCTAACCGACCCTGGACCACGCCCAGACTCAACCAAGCCCAGCCCAAGCCGCTGAACCCATGCACGAGCCACCTGCAAGTAAACAGCAGCCTGCGCGCCTTGTGTACTCCACGCCTCTCTCGTTATGCTCGAGCTAGCAGCGAGCCCAGCTTCTCCAGCCCCTGGTCCGAACCCTGCCCATCACCCTAAGACCCTGATAGACCACCCTTGCTCATCCCCATGCCATCCGCACTCCCCCTCTTCTCCTGAACTCCCCTTGCATGCGTGGGGGAGAGTCCCACTTCACGTGGCCTCTTCCCCAGCCCATGACTCAAGCCCTAGCCCTCCTAGGACTCTTCCTAGGACCTAACCACGACCCTTAGGGCCCAACCTCCAGACCTAGTCGAGCCCGAAGTTCCCATGCATCCTAGCCAACCCCATGACTCAAGTGCAACCCAACAAAAATCCACGGTCCCTTCCTTAACCTTTTCTATGGTTCCGGCTTGTTATTTTCTTTAATTTTTTCATGTTTTATTTTATCATGTATTGACAGCCTTTCTCGTTGGGAATCATAACATTTCAAAACCAAGTATTAAATCCTTGAAACTTGAAAATATTTGACAACATGATGAGCCAATCGTATAAACTTATTTTTCATACATAAACAATTAAATCATGCATATTATGATTTGTATGATGTTTAAAAGGGTTTAGGAAACGTGTCTTTGCGTTTATAATGCTCGAATATATGATTGTTGGCGAGGGTGCGACGTTGGACGACCGGACGACGAAGAACACAAGCCTTTTATTTCCTCCTTATTTTCGAAAATTGAAGGTGTGTGTGAGGGTGAATTTCGGTTGCTACTAAGTTAAAATATGGTGTTTTGAAAGCCTAGGTAACTTATTTATAGATTTAAACAACATTCTAATGGGATTTGGTTTTGGGATTGCAAGCTTAAAGGTAATTGAGCATTCTTAAATAATTAAATTGGGCCCAAAAACAATTATTTAAGTAAAACATAAAAGTTATAAAATTAGTTTCCAAGAAATAATATTTTTGATCTTTTAAAATTCCTTGTTTGCCCCAAACCGGCTTCACGAGAAAAATCGAGCTCGACTCGTAAAATAATATAAACTCTAACATTTTTAGAAAAATTAAATCATTTTTAATCATATTAGGATGCCTTGCCATTAATTAATGAAAATACATATTCTTGTCTTGGTCGTCTCTGGTCTCCTTTCCCTTGCCTATTATCGAATATTCGGGTAAAATCCTTAATTTCATGTAATCATGTAATATTATCATTTAATTATGCAATCATATAATAAATATCATGCAAGAATTTAAAAGTAATTAAATAAAACAATTAAGAAAATAAAATAATTTTCATGCATGTGGTTTACGTATGTTGGTTTTTCGGACGTTACATTAACACTTATTTTTATCAGAGTGGCATAGCGGAAGCATGAATTATTGGGATACTAGAATTAAGAGTATAAACCTTTCGATTATCGAGGATAAATGAATTTTGGGGGACTTTTTGAGGGCTCGGCCAATATCATAAAAAAATTATCAAAATGAAATATTTTTCCGGAGTGTTTTTGGTTTGATGGGCCTATTTTTTTGCTTATTGGTCTCAAGACCCTTTTTAAATTTTTTAAAATATGATTAAGGGCCCATTAGAATTTTTCTTACTATTAAATTACTACACTAAAACACCCTAAACCTTATTAACTCTCATCAGCCGTCCCTCCCCTCTCATAGTAGCCTCCATGTGAGAAAAACCAGCAGCAAAATCTCGGTCATAGCTGTGTGCTTTCAAGATAACCTTTCCCCGCTCCTTCGGTGCTTCCCCGACGTGTTTTTTTTCAAATTTTCGACCTTAAATCATCAAGGCACGCATGCCTCTTCCTTTGCACATCATTCATGCCGATATTAAACAAAAGTTTGTGTAAATGCATGTAAAACTTTTGATCCAAATCGTGTGTGCATTTCGTTGAGGGTTTATATAAAAATATTGCATCCTAATGCTTGTTACTCACGTTTTCTTGATTTGCTGCAAGGGGCTGTTGTATTACGTTTTGTTAAGGGCTGGTTATGTTGGGATCGAAGATGTCTAGGTGCTGGATTCGGTTTTGGAACATGTCATGGTAGAGGCCGATCGCTAGTTATCTTGTTGGCCGTTTTGTTTTGGAATCGAGTAAGGGGTGTAGCCGACGATGCAAGGGCTGAACCAAGCCATGGACCAGACCCTGGGGGGTCTGAAGCCATGGCCAAGGAGGCTCAACCACCATTGTAACCATCATGTGGAGTCGGCCGATCAGCTTGTAAGGAGACGAGTCTCGGGTGTGGTGATTTCGTGTTATAGCGAGTGTGTGCGATTTCCAGTTTGCATTGGGCTGAGTCCTTGGGTTGGTTTGGTCCATTAGGTTCCTAAGGTGGTCTAGGAGAAGTTGGTTAGGAGCTGGTCCGCTCGGTCTTGAGCTAGGGGCGAAATTATGGAGGGTTGTGAACCTAGTGTTCTCGAATGGGGCTATGCAGATTTCGAGCAGCTTGTGCTTATGATTTAGGGAGTCATAGTGATCTGGAGTTTGAGGTTTAAGGGCTGTTACAATGTGTTTTAGGTATGGTAAAAGTTTGAGAAAGTTTTGTTTAAGTTTCGGGTTGTTCGGGTTAAAACCGGGAACCAAGTCCAAGTTTTAAAACGAATCGATTAAGTTTTGAAATGGGCTCGAGTTTACGTATAAGAAATACTTTTAAATATGTTTTCGGATGTTAAGGAGTTTGGTAAGCTTCGGGTCGGAATTTAGGTCCAAGGGTAAAATGATCATTTTGGGTTTTCAAGGGCAAAATAGTCATTTTGCACACGGGGTGAGATTTTAGTCCTTGCAGCGCTCTAAGCACATATTTATCATGCTTTTAAATGTTTATGTATCACGCATATGATTTTTATGAAATTATGAAAAGTACGTTACATGCTTGATTTTAAGAAAAATTTACGTCTGTGCATGATTTTGATAAGTGATGAAAATGATGATGTTTTGAAGGATGAGAATTAGTTGTGACTAATGATGTATATGTAAATGCTAATGATGAGGCCTAGCCACAATGGACGGGTAATATTGTCCCTGATGTCCGACAGCCGCCGGGCACCACGGTTTTATGTAGATGGATCCACCATATAATGATGAGACGATAAAGCCGATACGAAGCTCACAACTAAGGATCTGAATTCAATTAAAGTTAAAGTTTAAGAATATGATGATACGAAGAGCTGTTTTGACATATTATGATTTCATACGACGCGCTTAAATTTACGCTTTTTAAGTGCATGAAAGATATTGATTACAATATTTTTCACTGTTGCATGTTATGTATATGTATTTGATATAATGTTACGGATGAGTCTTTAGAATCACTATGTGTGATTGATACAGGTGATCTTTTGGTTGAGGAGACTGGAGGCGTGAAGACTGAGTAGGCTGAGCTAGGGGTGCACTGGATAACCCGAGGACCTTGCGTTTTTCCGCATAATATGTTTACGAGACGTGGGTTTAGGAATTATGGTTAAATGTTTTGACTCTTGTCATACTTTGGTGATTTAGCAAGATTTTTAAATGTTTTATTTAAACATCAATCTAGGATTTTGAGGATGTTAAATTGTTTTTAACTTCAGTATTTTTACCAGTATCGGAATCATCTTATTTTAAAATTTGAGCTTTACAGTAGTTACTACGCGCATGCTTGTAAACATTTATTTTCGAATTGTAGTTTAAAAAATATAAAATAAATTTAGTAGATGTTGGATCGGGAAAATCCTCTAAAAACATGATGATATGCAATAGCTCGTGTTCTAAGAATGTATACACCAATGAATTATATCGAGTTTGAAATTAAATCAAGCGAAAAATTACTCGAAGTAATCCTTCGTTAAGAAAACTGATCTGTTAGAGCTTTTAATCTAGTGTAACTAATTAACTAAAGATAAGGGAGATCAGTTCTAGCTTGTATCAGTTCAGTTATGGTGAGAACTGAGCTGATAGCTACTTGAACTGATCAAATCAGTTTAAAGTAAGGACTTAACAGTTAAAATATACAAGATATGTTTATGGATTTTCGGAGACTTCAACTGCTCCTACGTCATCATCTTCTACCATCTCGGGTTGGTACCACTAGAAGACTTTGATTTATACAAATACTTGTACAAACCCACCTAGCTTAGGACTTACCCACTACCTAACTGAACTCCTAGTCTAGACTGAAGGCAGCACCTTCCAGCCAATTACGTCTATGTGAAAAAGACGACATACACAAGTTTAACGTCTTTGTGCAAGACTGTATTTTGGGTGGTTGTGCGTGCGTGTGTGAGAACTGATCTATGAGAATAATACGAAAGTGTTATCACACACTGAAGGAAGTAAGCTTCTAAACTAAGCTGATAATTTTGGAGTGTTCCCTCAATTGGGCGGTTGCTTCTTTGTAAGCTGATACGCGATATGCTTGCCCTTTTTGTATTTTTTCTCTTCACTTGTCAACTCTCATCATCGTCTTCACTGAGCTTTGGCTTCTATTTATAGACGTTTGGCTGAACGTACAGTGAGACTCAATGAATGAATCCATAGCAGTTTGAATTTTTTCTCCCAAATAGATATCTGGAACATTTGGCTTTAAACGCTGCTGCAACGTCTCTTATTGTACCTTGATAGTACAATAGCTTTTGTACCTTTGTGCACAGCTAGATTAAGCTTGTCGTATCTGCAAACTGGTTCGCTCCTAATTGATGTTCTGAGCTGGTGAGGTGAAATCAATTGACTCATCAGCTGAACTGATTTCACTGATTCAGTTGAGCTGATCAGTTGGGCTCTTCATCAGTTGAGCACTTCATCAGCTGGCTGGGCTTCTTAAGGTCTTCTGCTGAACCACCTGTCAACTGGACAATCAGTTGAACTACTCTTGATACTTCACTTGTATTGGTTCAGTTCGATCAATCAGTTATCACTTTCAGTTTGCGTTAACTTCATTTTAAGCTTTGTAACTGATCAGTTCGAAGCCTGATCAGTTTCAATTTCTGCGCACTTAGGTAAACTAATTAGAAACAAATACAAGTTTTGTTGACATCAATATCAAGATTGCGAACACGAAATTTTCCAAAAATCTCCCCCTTTTTGATGATCACAAAAATTCAATCAGTTAAAGAAATTTAAAATAAATTTAAACAGTTAAATAATTCTACCTCTTTGTGAGAATAAAAAAAGCTTAAAAAGATTAAAGCGAATAAAAGAACTTTCAGTTCGAGGGATAGTAGAAAGAAAAGCTCCCCCTCAACAACTGAATAAGCGATTTGAAAGCAATTTTTCAGTAAGAGGGATAGCAAATTTAAAATCAGTTTTAATGAATAGCTCCCCCTCAAGAACTGAATCAAAAACTCCCACTCAAAAATATAATTGTTGCGTGATTTTAAAAAGAAGTTTAAGCAATAAACACTCAAGCAGTTAAGGAAACATATAAACTAGAAAAATCAGTTCAGTTACATGCAAACTAACTGGATACACATGATGTTAATTTAATCCATACGCGTCCCTTGTATTAATATAAAGCATACCATCTTGTGTAAGGAAATTGATACTACACTTATCAAATATCAAATACATCAAGTATCAGTTAGTTTATATAAAATAATCTGAGTGTACCAACAATTGGTCGCCTATAATGCTTGGAATGCTGCATCAATTTTGAGTTTCTTTTGCCATAAGAACATGTAATTGCTTTGGACTTGATCTATGTGCTGGCTAACTGGTATAACTGATGCAAACTGGACTCAACTGATGCTGAACCGCAATGATCAACTACTAGGATCTGATATGGCAATGAAGCAGCGGCACTTCTGATGATTAAGCTCCACTTAACTCGTCAGTTTCAGCTGGTAGCTGGGTTTCGTCTGTTGATCAGTTGAACTGGTAAGCTGGCAACTGAAATCTTGTTCGTCGATCAGTTTAGCTATCCTGTTATCAGTTGAACTCAAAAATCCTGCACATAGCTAAACAACAAAATAGCACAACAAACACATATAACATTATAAGAGGGTTTTGAAAACCATTTTAAAACATATTTTAAAGAAATATCATTTTTCAAATGTCCTTCTTAGAACAGCTAGCTCTGATACCAACTGTTGGATCGGGAAAATCCTCTAAAAACATGATGAGCTGCAATAGCTCATGTTCTAAGAATGTACAACAATGAAATATATCGAGTTTGAAATTAAATCAAGCGGAAAAATACTCAAAGTAATCCTTTGTTAAGAAAACTGATAGATTAGAGCTATTAATCTCGTGTAACTGATTAACTGAAGATAAGGAAGATCATTTCTAGCATGTATCGGTTCAATTATGGTGAGAACTAAACTAATAGCTACTTGAACTGATCAAATCAGTTTAAATCAAGGGGTTAAAAGTTAAAGTACACAAAATATGTTTATAGATGTTCGGAGACTTCAACTGCTCTTACGTCACCCCTTCTACAACCTCGAGTAGGTACCACTAGAAGACTTTGATTTATATAACTACTTGTACAAACCCACCCAGCTTAGGACATACTCACTGCCTAATTGAACTCCTAGTCTAGACCGAAGGTAGCACCTTTCACCCAACACTTCTTTTAACGTCTGTGTATCCAAGACTATATACACAAGTTTAACTTCTTTGTGCAAGACTGTATTTTGGGTGGTGGTGCGTGCGTGCGCGTGTGAGAACTGACCTCTGAGTAATAATACGAAAGTGTTCTCACACAGTGAGGGAAATAAGCTTCTAAACTATGTACTTATACCAGGAGGTCATGGGTTCGAGACTTGGGGAGGTATCACTTCACCAACCTGGTGTGGTGAGTCCTATGAGTAACCCGTACGACGCCTATGGAAAGCCCGTGAGGGAAAAGGCCCCTTTGAGGGAGCCCAAGATTGGGATAACCTTGGGTCCATCGGAGCAGTGGGCAGTATGGGCGGTCCACTGGGCCTTTAATGGGTCGTTACAGTTCCCTCAACTGGGCGGTTGCTTCTTTGTAAGCTGATATGCGATATGCGTGCCCTCTCTATATTTTATCTCTTCACTTGTCAACTCTCATCATCGTTTTCACTGAGCTTTGGCTTCTATTTATAGACATTTGGCTGAACGTACGGTGAGATTCAGCGAATGAATCCGTTGCAGTTTGAATTGGTTCCCCCAAATATATATCTGAAACATTTGGCTTTAAACGCTGCTGCAACTTCTCTTATTGTACCTTGATAGTACAATAGCTTTTGTACCTTTGTGCACAGCTGGATTAAGCTTGTCGTATATGCAAACAGGTTTTCTCCTAACTGATGTTCTGAACTGGTCAGTTAAACTGATCTTGAACTGATGAGGTGAAATTAGTTGACTCGTCAGCTGAACTGATTTCAGTGATTCAGTTGAACTGATCAGTTGGGCTCTTCATCAGTTGAACACTTCATCAGCTGACAGGGCTTCTGAAGGTCTTCTGCCGAACCACATGTCAACTGGACAATCAGTTCAACTACTCTTGATACTTCAGTTGTACTGGTTCAGTTCGATCAATCACTTGTCACTTTCAGTTTGCGTCTCGATAGCTTCATTTTAAGCTTGGTAACCGATCAGTTCGAAGCCTGATCAGTTTAAGTTTCTGTGCACTTAGGTAAACTCATTACAAACAAATAAACAAGTTTTTTTAACATCAAAATCAAGATTACGAACATGAAATATTCTAATAGTAGACGTTTCACATGTATATTTGATACATCGGTGCTCTAGGATAGTCGATCGGGGTTATAATGAGTTCAGAATCATTTATTTAGTGAATTGAAAATTTACTTATTAAATGATTGTATTAGTAGTATTGACTACTACCATGTAAAAATTCCCATAAATATTCTAAAGTAGTATATAATTAAATTAACCAAGTAGTTAATTTTTAAATAATGGTTATTTAATTTAATGTACACATACATGTATATATTTTATATGATGATATAAAATATGTGTATATGATATTATTATATCATGTATTATTAAAAGTTAATAAATACAATATATATTATTTATATGAGACTTTAGATATAATGAAATTATTAGAGTCCTAGTAAGAGAGGAATTCCTAATAGGATTAGGAATCAACCTCTATAAATATACATCAATAGGGCTCATTGTTGGATGATGAAAACTTTTGCACAAAACACTAAAGAAGCCTTTCCTTTCCTTGAAGCAAACACCCACGACCACCACAACAAAATTGTTGAAGAAAATCTGCCACAAAATCAAATTAGATTTGCTTAATTGTTGATTAAGATTCAATAATTGTTTGGTTAATTATTGATAGTGAATCAGTAAGTGAAAAAATCGTGATTAAGAATCATGAACTCAGGGCCATCTCACAATTTTTGTGAAAAGAAATTCGGCCATCATGCTTCCTTCCACTGTTGTGCTGCCGTCGGTCCACTGTCTCCGGATTTTCTAAATTCAGAGGTCATAGTCTCAACGCACAAATTGATTGCGATTTCTAGTGCAATTCAAGCGAGGAAAATAGTCTTTGATTGTGGACCTAATTAGGCGATCAAAAAGAAGAGTTGTTCGTAAGGATTTATAAGAAGGAATATATCCGCCTAAACACCGGAATAGTTTGGAGTCCAAGCGTTAAGAACGCAAAGGTAAAATTCTTAGAACATCCTATGAATGTTTTGAACACACGACGCCCAAAAATAAAATTTTTAAATTTTCGCTGCGTCTTAGGTGCGAGAACACGATGTCCCAACAACTGTTGTATGCATGTATTATAAATTAACCACATTACTAGTTGTTAGAAAAATTAAAATTTGGGTTATAAAAAAAATATTTATGTAACTAAAATTAAGATAAATTTATCTATTTAGGAATAATGGAGTTCCTTTTTTCTTATTTATTCATGCTTGTTAATTATTTTACAAAAATAAATTATATGCGAAACAAAACAATATTTTTTTAAACACTAGAAAAAAATGATTATTTTGAAAAAGTAGTTTCTTAGCTTCAAAACAACTCGTACTCTCAATAGTCAGTTCGAATTACATATATTCAATATTTCAACCAGAACTTGTTGTATATTTGTCTTTTTATTATTTTATTTATTGTCAATTTTTAATTTTAGTCGTTATTTTGTTTTTTAAAAATTTATTTATTTTTTCTAGAGTAACATTGATATGAAGTTGATGAGTCACATGCTAACACTCCCACAAGAAAATGTTCAAAATTACTAAAATTGAAAGATAAAAGATTAAAATTGTAATTCGAAAACATAAGACAAAAATATAATATAAAAATATAAATATATAAAAGATTAAAATTGTAATTCGAAAACATAAAATAGTTGATGCAACTTTTCAAGTGGCCAAATCTATTATTAAGATCTCATTTGGTCTGTGGAATGAGATAAAGTGGAGAATGTATGGAATGAGTGTTGAAAAAAAGTTTTACCATATACAATGAACTGTCTTTTAGATAATGATCATTTGAAGACTTATCACACGTAAACAAATTAAGCAAACCATTTATTATAGCAGGCTTATGATATTATTTTATTATTTGAGTTAGGATGCTTTGTAAATGAACCAAACATGGAAGGTTGTTTGATTATCTATGTTGTACTACATTTATACTTATAATCATGGTTGAGTTAGGAATAGACACTACAAGAAAAAAGACGAAAGACAACGGTTTTTAACCGTTGTCGTAGGTCAAAAAAACTGTTGTTAAAGCCTCTGTTGTTAAATGGTGCACTCAAAGACAACGGTGAAAAACCGTTGTCGTAGACATCAAAGACGACGGTGAAAAATTGTTGTCGTAGGTCTTGTAAAATCGTTGTTAAAGGCACTGTGGTTAAAAAGGTGCGCTCAAAGACAACGATGAAAAACCGTTGTCGTAGCATTGAAAAATCGTTGTAAAACAAAATTTTGCTACGGTTTTTCTAAACAACTCCGTCGCTATTGTTTTTCGTAAAATAAAAAAAAATTTACAGTTATAATTTTATAAACCTAACAAAAAAACTAACAATCTTACTAAATTAATATATTTATAATCTTTAACTTAAAATTGAAGTTTAAGGAAAATCGTGAACAAATCGTGGAAGAAAATAGAATTTGAAAAGTGAAACTGACTAAGAAAATGACTTAGGTGTGTGAAGAAAATGACTAAGGACGCGGATATTTATAGATAACGTGTGACGGTATTTGAGTAAACCGTCGCTAGTAGCGACGGTTTTTGTATAAACCATCGCTATGAACGACGACTGTAATAGAACCGTCGCTATTTGCGTCGGTTATTATGAGCGACGGTGTTTTAAACAACCGTCGCATACATCAACATAGCGACGGTTGTTTCGTCGCTAATTTAAAACGTCAAGAATTTAAAAATGCGACGGTTTTAGTAACCGTCGCTAAATTAAATCGGCGACGGTGTGCTAAAAACCGTCGCTAGAACAGGCGAGAAGTGTCGCTAAAGTTAGCGACGGGTTTTTTAAAACTGTCGCTAAATTTAAATTAGCGATGGTTATTTATAAAACCGTCGCTAAATATTAACCGATTTTTTTAAAAAAATTAGAAACTACGACAACATTTTTTCAAAAACCGTTGTCTTTAACCAAATAAAACACTAAGAAATGACAACAGTTTTTGAAAAAACGTTGTTGTAGCCCAAAAAAACCATCCAAAAGACAACGGTTTTTAAAAACCGTTGTTGTAGCCTAAAAAAACCGCTAACAGACAACGGTTGTTAAAACCGTTGTTGTAGCAAAAAAAAAAGCTCTTAAACAACAGTTTTTAAAAACCGTTGTTGTAACCCAAATAAAAAACGCTCATAGACAATTAGGTTTTTAAAAACCGTTGTCGTAGACACATAAAAGACAACGGTTTTTAAAAAATCGTTGTCTATAAGTAGTGTTTTTTAGGCTACGACAACGGTTTTAACAAAAACCGTTGTTAAAAGAAAAAAGACAACGGTTTTAATAAACCTGTTGTCGTATGAGTGTTGTTGATTGAAATTTTTCTTATAGTGAGATGAAGCGGTTCTTGATCTAAATTGATCATGAAAGGAATATTGTATTCCGAATTCATTTAAGATATTATTTTGATTTTGCACTTCTAGACAAATTTAATAGATTTGTTTTTCAAGATATACTGTATCCTATCATTAGGAATTATTTAATTAAGTTGGAAATTTATCTATAAGATATAAGGTATTGACTTTAAATTAGAGTTTGATTCCTATTAAACTCTAGTTTTCTTGTTTATAGGTGGGAAGGATCTATGAAGATCTAGGTCAAAGAAGGGACTATATATAAGTGGGTCAATTATCAATAAAGGCATGGATGCAGAAAAACACTGTGACGGCGACAGGAGCTTTGCTGAAGCATATTAAGTTCGTGAAGATTTACATACGAAGCAAGGGTGGTCCATCTATCGAGTGGCCGTGTTGCCAATTGGTGTTGCCAACACTCGAAGAACAACACTGACACAGAGTGTTGTTTGAAGAGCTGGTTTCATTTGGTTTTTTTTAGCAATACATGTTTGACTTATGCATCTAGATTTGATTTGTTGTTTTTGATGCAT
Source organism: Primulina tabacum (assembly GCF_025594145.1). Taxonomy (NCBI): domain Eukaryota; kingdom Viridiplantae; phylum Streptophyta; class Magnoliopsida; order Lamiales; family Gesneriaceae; genus Primulina; species Primulina tabacum. Next base: position 15,516,671 of record NC_134555.1, on the reverse strand, counting down.
ATTTCAATTCCTTGGAGTATCTAGGAATTTAGCTTTGTTTCTTTCACTAGTATCGTTTGAGGTGTAAACAATTTACATAAGTTTTTCTAGTGAAATTTTTGCCATGAGGCATCGCACAAGTCTTTGTACTTGTGCATAATTTAAATTCAAGTGTTTATTTGTTAAAGTTATATCCGTGTTAAATAATAAATTTCCGCTGCTGTGTTGTGTGCCATGTTGACAACACCGAGCACAACACCCAATTCTAATATACCCGTTTTTAATATTTGTTTCCTGTTACTTTATGCGCAATAATTCTTTCAAGTGGTATCAGAGCCTTCACTTGATACACTAAGTGATTGATTCTGGTTTATTGCTGTTTTTACAGGAAATACACTGATAGCTTAATGGATCCACTAGCGACTAACACTGCTTTTAGACCACCAATCTTAGATGGTTCGAACTATGCTCTCTGGAGAGTGAAGATGAGGATATACATAAAATCTATCGAAGAAAGGGCATGGCAACGAGTCTTAGATGGTTGGTCTCCACCAAGGATAGTTGATGATGATGGAGATAGTCGAAGCAAACTAGAGAGTTCCTGGTCCAATGATGAAGTTTAGACCTCGAACTTCAACTCAAAGGCGCTAAATGCTATATTCACCTCTGTTGATATCAACATGTTCAGTCTCATCAACAACTGCATTTCTGCCAAAGAAGCTTGGGATATTCTTCAAAAGCACTGCGAAGGATCTGAAAGTGTTCGCAGAACCAAAATCAGGATGTTAACCTCTAAATTTGAAAGCTTAAGGATGGAGGAAAATGAGACTATTGTGGAATATGATCGGAGATTGCGTGAGATTGCAAATGAGGCCTTTAGCCTCGGTGATCCTTTGTCAAACGAAAGACTGGTTAGCAAGGTCCTGAGATCCCTTCCTGAGCGTTTTAATATCAAAATCGGTGCTATTGACGAATCCAAGGACACCTCTACACTTAATATGGAAGACCTAATTAGCTCTCTTAGAACATTTGAGATGAATCTAGACCTACAGAAAAGATATACTGGGAAGGCTGTTGCCTTACAAACCACTGATGATTCTATGAATAGCCTAATTCAAGAGGCAAAGGACTCTGATCTTGGCGAGGAATCAATCTCCTTAATCACAAAAAAGTTTGGCGACTACCTAAAAAGAATGAGAGATAAGAAGAAGATTGTATCAACATCAAGACCACAGTTTGTTCCTTTTGAAAGAAATAAAATAACTGCATCAATTCAAGGGAATTTCAGATCGAGAAATGATTCATCAGCTCGAACAGAAACAAAGAAACTTGATTTAGTTCAATGTAGAGAATGCTCTGGATTTGGTCATTATGCAAATGAATGCGCAAATCGGCTTCGCAAAAACAAAAATATGGCAGCTCCACTGAGTGATGAGGACCCTGATGATGATTTTGAAACCAAGGAAGGAGATGATTGCACCTCTTTATATGCCATCCAAGAACAAACATACAAGTCAATCACTTTGGTGTTGCCACTGGTGCTGCAACACCAGGGCGCAACACTGTGTCAGAATCACTGTGTCTCAATGCTAACTCTCTGGAAATTTCAGAAGCTGACAAAATTCATGAATCTGACCAAGAAGAGCTTACTATGGAAATTGTCCAAAGGATATATGAAGAACTTTATGATGACTGGCTCAAAAGAAATAAGGCGAACTCATTACTGTCAAAAGAAAACACTGAGTTGAAGAGCAACTTGTCTCGTCTAGAAGTTTTGCTGAGTAGGAAGGATCTTGAACTATGTAAAGTCAAAGATGATCTTGAGAAAGCATCAAAAACTCTAGCCAAATTCAATTCAAGCTCATCAAAACTTGACATAGTACTGACTATGGGAAAGGACAGCAGATCTGGCCATGGTTATGTTGCAAGTATGTATGAACATGGTGAGTCATCTAACTCCAATTCAAGGACCACAATATTTGTGAAGGGTGTAGGAGATGACGCTGTCACTAAAATAGAAAATCCACACATGAAAACTGTACAAAGCTCAAAGCTGGTCTCTGAACAGACGCTGAAAACATCCTGTTCAACTTCCTCACCGTCAAAAAGTCACTCCTCAGCAAAGATGGCTCAAGACAAGAAGCATGTATCAATCTCAAATCCCAAGCAGCGAAAGCATCATTTCATCTGTCACTACTGTCGTAAGTCTGGGCACATCAAACCTTTCTGCTACAAACTCAGAAATGACTATCTCAGGTGGCATTCAAATCAGGTGTTGCATAAGGTGCTGTCCAACACCATGGTCAAAAGTTCTTCCACTAAGAAAATTTGGGTACCAAAAACTGTTATACAATGCAATGTCATTTATACCTCGCTTAAAACTAACATTGCAGGAGCATGGTACTTTGACAGTGGGTGTTCCCGTCACATGAAAGGTTCTAAAGAACACCTCATTGATTATTCTGAACTAAAAAGTGGACGTGTAACTTATGGAGGTGGTGCCAAAGGAAGAATTGTAGGCAATGGAACCCTGAATGTTGATGGGCTTCCCATACTTCACAATGTTCTACATGTTGAAGGACTTAACTCGAATTTAATAAGCATAAGTCAACTTTGTGACGATGACTTACATGTTAGGTTCAACAAAAATAATTGTGAAGTTTTTAATGATGCAAATGTTTGTGTTATGTCAGGAACACGGTCTGCTGATAATTGCTATCTTGTGGGAGATAGTAATAATTGTCGAAGTGACAAGGTAAGCAATTTGGTTCTATGGCATCAAAAACTGGGTCATGTGAGCTTCAAGACCTTGAAAAATATCTGTAAGTATGAAGCTGTGAGAGGTATGCCTAATTTGTGTTCAGATAATACATATATCTGTGGATCATGTCAAAAAGGTAAACAAACCCGTGTTGCACAACCGATGTTGCAACACTTTGGGACAACACGGTGTCTTGAACTTCTACACATGGATCTAATGGGTCCAATGGATGTTGAAAGCTTGGGTGGTAAGAAATACTCACTTGTTTGTGTTGATGATTTTTCTCGTTTCACTTGGATAAACGTTATAAGAGACAAATCAGATACTTTTGATGTCTTCAAGAAATTGCATGCCAGAATAACTAATTTGCATGATGAGAGAGTAGTTAAAATACAGACTGATCATGGCAAAGAGTTTGAAAATTCTTTTTTTACTTCCCTATGCGAAAAAAAAGAAATCTCTCATGAATTTTCTGCTCCTAAAACTCCTCAACAAAATGAAATAGCTGAAGGAAGAATCGAACTCTTCAAGAAATGGCACGAGTCATGCTGAGCTCAAAGAATGTGTCAAAAAGGTTTTGGGCTGAAGCCCTGAACACAGCTTGTCACATTTCCAATCGTGTGTTTCTAAGGAGTGGTTCCACTATGACCTCCTATGAAATCATTATGGGGAGGAAACCAAACCTCAAATACTTTAATGTTTTCGGATGTATTTGTCACGTTCTAAATGACCGAGAACATCTCGCAAAATTCGACTCCAAAAGTGATGAGTGCCTATTTCTCGGATATTCAATGAATAGTCGGGCTTATCGTGTGTTTAACTTAAGAACAAGAACAACCATTGAATCTATTAATGTTGTTTTTGATGATCTTGCAGGACAAACAGGAAAATCTAAAGTGGATGATACTGAGGGACTGCTGGATTCAAATGAATCATCTACCAGCATCGGTGTTGAGACCGGTGTTGAGACCAGTGAGACAACACCATGTTCAACACTGCCACTAACCAGAACGGAAGCCATGGAGAATGAAAACGTCGATGATGATGATGTGGTGATCAATTATGAAAAAGAAATTCTCAGAAAGATTCAGAAGAATCATCCATCATCACAAATTATTGGTGAAATACATGAAGATGTGTAAACAAGGAAAAAGGAGAAGGTTGACTACCGAAAAATGATCGGATTAGTGTGTATGAACACAACATTCTCCCAGGTAAGCCACTCATGTTTTGTGTCTTTAATTGAACCTAAAAATGTGAATGAGGCTCTAAAGGATGAATTTTGGCTCAATGCCATGCATGAAGAACTAGAACAATTTGTCCGCAATGATGTGTGGACTTAGTTCCCCGACCTTCGAACGTCATTGTCATTGAATCAAAATGGATTTTTAAAAATAAAACAGATGAATCCGGTAATATTATTCGAAATAAGGCACGTTTGGTAGCTCAAGGGTATACACAGGTTGAGGGGTGGATTTTGATGAAACCTTCGCACCTGTGGCTCGAATGGAGTCTGTCCGATTGTTACTTGCTGTGGCATGTCATATGCATATTAAATTGTATCAAATGGATGTGAAAAGTGCTTTCTTGAATGGCATTTTAAATGAGGAAGCCTATGTTTGTCAACCGAAGGGATTTGAAGACCCTCACCACGTGGACCATGTCTACAAACTAAAAAAGGCCCTGTATGGACTGAAACAGGCTCCATGGGCTTGGTACTACAGGTTAGCTGACTATCTGATAGACTTGGGGTTCAAACGAGGTGAGGTTGACAAAACCCTTTTCATTCAACAACTAAATAATGATATTTTGATTTGTCATTTCGGTGCCTCATCCCAAATACTTGTGAGTAAGTTTGTGGACTGCATGGCGCCTCAATTCGAAATGAGCATGGTAGGAGAACTAAATTTTTTTCTTGGATTACAAGTTAAGCAATTGCATGATGGTATATTCTTGTGTCAGTCCAAGTATGCAAAAAATTTTATCAAAAAGTTCTCTACTGACAGCTTAAAACATATGAGAACTCCTATGGGGTCGAGTGAAAAATTGTCCAAGGATGGTGTTGCCGAAGGTGTGGACAACACCATGTATCGCAGCATCATTGGGAGTCTTCTGTACTTAACTTCTACTAGGCCCGATATTATGTTCAGTGTGTGCTTATGTGCTAGGTACCAAGCAGATCCGAAAATTTCGCACCTAAAAGCTGTGAAACGTATACTAAGATACATTGCAGGTACACTAGAATTTGGTTTGTGGTACACTCATGACACAAACACAGAACTTGATAGGTTTCTCTGACTCTGACTGGGCAGGTGATTTAGATGATAGAAAAAGCACCTCGGGATGGTGTTTTTATTTTGGTAATAATCTTGTATTATGGGCTAGCAAGAAATAAAACTGTGTCTCCCTGTCCACAGCTGAATCTGAATATGTGGCAGCTGCAAATTGCTGTTCTCAACTTATGTGCATGAATCAAATGATTAATGATTATGGGTTTCATAGTGACATAATGATTGTGTATTGTGACAACTCTAGATAGACATTTCTAAGAACCCAGTTCAACATTCTCGAACTACACACATAGATATAAGACATCATTTTATTCGAGACTTGGTTGAAAAAGGTATTATACGACTGGAATTTTTCAGGACTGAAAACCAGCTGGCCGATATCTTCACGAAATCTTTGGATTTTGAGAGATTTTCCAATATTCGGAAATCTCTCAGCATGTCTGCACTTTAAAAAACATTTGTTCAGTGTTGTCCGTGGTGTTGCCAACACCAGAGACAACATCCGTTTGTGCATGACTATTACTAGGATATTAGGCATACTGCATATTCATAATCATCCTATTTACTTGTGCAATGACTAAATAGTGAAGGAAAATTTCTGAAGGTATTCTTTGAGTGTTCATACTTTCAATCAAATGTTGAGGAATAAATTATGCTCAATCCAAAGCATCGATTAGTTGAGGTTATTCATGGAAATGTGATCTTGTCTAATGTGAAAAAGTGATTTGGAAAATGTGAGCATAAGGAGAAAAACAGAAAAGAGGTAAATAAAAAAAGGAGGTTAGAAGAAAATGGAAAAAGCTACCTAGAGGAGTCCATTGAAGACCGTTCTTCTAGTGTGGAAGCTACCACTTCTAAGTAAAAAAAAAATTGTAATGGAAAAAGCTACCTAGGGGAGTCCTTTGAAGATCGTTCTTCTAGTGTGGGAGCTACCATTTCTGAATCAAAATAAAATTTTATGGAAGTTTGAATAAAACTCAGTGGTGTTGCCAACACCAGGTTCAGACACTGCACAATTTATACATTGCCTGACATTTTGGAAAATTCATCATATTGGAGGCATATGTAGGACATGCATATTGACTTTTGTTTCGTGAATTCATCATATACAGTAACATATCAGTGTTGATACATGACAGTTGATAAAAACCTTAATTGGCCATGTGGAAAAGAAGTGACTTCTTATGGATATGGGGTGAACTCGAAGTGGGGTTGATCAGGCTGTTCTTTGAAATTGCTGTGACTTGAATTGCCATTTTACCGTTTGATGTGAGTGGTAAAATTGTGATTAAGTAGGATATATTTCGAAAAAAGATAACCGTTGAGTCCGGAAATTTTTTTACCTGTTACTGTGCAACATTTCGGAATCACAAATTTTTTACCGTTGCTGCGAGGGTTTTATACCAATTAAATTGAATTTTGAACAATTTCATTTTGCCCTCTTCTCCCTGCCTTCACAAAAAATTGACTACTTCTTTCTGTTTCCTCCCTTATCTATGACAAACTGCTGTTCAAATTACTCCCTTATCTATTTTCTATCTTGAAATCAATGGCAGATCATCAATTTGATCCACTGGATATACGAAGTGAAATGGCGGCGGCAAGTCACGGTGTTTCTCCTCCAGAGACAACACCACAAACAACACCTCCGTCTGAGAGCTCTCTTGAAAACTCATTGCAGATGGTCGCTGTTGACCCAGAAGCTGTCCCGCTGGAAGAAATTCTCCTTGGAGAACCTGGAAATCCATTGGATGCTGACAACCCCATTAATAACGAGATTTATCGAAGGGCTTTTCCCACTCAACCTCCAGTTTTTCGAAGGCGATCAAAGCGACAAGCAGGGTACAGCCCAAACTTCGATGCGCCAAAGAAACCCCGAATGGCCACAAATTTTACTCTTGATCCAGATTTTTCGTCCGAAGATGACTCAGATGATGATAATTTTGAGTTGGTTCATCGGAAGCGGTCAACTCGTACAAAGAAAACATCAGCTCCATCATCCTCCTCCGCTCCTACAACTGATAAATCTTCTGAGCCCCCCAACGAGGTATGTTTCTCTTCTGAGGATGAACAATCTTTGGGAGAATTTATGAACAATTTGAAAGAGGCAAAATGCGGGCAGACCATGGGGTCTGCTAGGGATGAAGGCTCACCAGTTATCTCTGCGGAGATTGAACCTAACCCTGATTCTGACTCTGAAGCCAAAGAATCTGATAGTGCCCCTGCTCCTGAAGTTGAACCTGAAGAACCTACTGATGGTGTTGACATAGGTGTTGCAGATAATGTTGATAACACAGAAACCATAGACTACAATCTTGCCCACTCCTTCTCAACAAGATTCTACACTGAGGCGGCTGTCAGCAGATGGGCTCTTTATGATCATCGAGAATTTATCGAAGAACAAAATATCGACTTCGAGGCCTACGGAAAGTATAACGTATCCACGTTTTTGCAACAACGAAGGCTGAGTTCTACTGTTAGTTCTGTCATGCATTATGCAAGAAGACCAGTACTTGAATTCTACTGCAACTTGGTCTCTGCTATTGGAAATGGGCGTTCTGTCAAGTACGGCAGAGTATTTGTTCGGGATACCATTTACGATTTCTCTCCGTCCTCTATAAATGAGTTCTACAAAGCCCCTTCGGAAGACGATATTGGTGACCTTCCTCAAATTGATACAATCACTTCTGTGCTCACTGGCGGAATTGTCACTACATTTTCATACCTTCCTAAACGACTTTCTGCAGCAAACCTGACTTCGTTCTACTCTGTGCTATACAAAACGGCGATTCGTAACTGGACCCCATCTACAAATTCTACTATGGTTACACGGCCACAAGCCATTGTCTTGTTCACTATAGGCACCGGGCGTTCTTTTAATTTTGAACAGTTGGTCTTCACCACTGTCATGCAGTTTGCTAAAGGACAGATGAAGTTTGTGAAATTGCCATTTCCCTCTCTTATATTTGGGATCCTTGAATCTCAAGGGTTTGCGCCGGATGAAGATGATCAGCTAACGGAGATTGGAGAACCAGTTAAAAATCTCTCCTGCTTTTCTCCGAGGAAATCGGAAAGTGGACATTCCTTGGTCGGCCAACGTGGAAACTGATGCTGCTGCCCCCACTGCTGGTGTTGCCACCAGTGTTGCCCCTGGTGCGGGCAACACCCCTACCTCGTCCCACTCCAACTCTGATGAATATATCGTTTTGATGGTCCCCGAGGTCCATGAACAAATTGCTTTTGGTCTTCGACAGATTCAACAGGCCCGGGATACCATTGTCTCCACAACCAAGCTGATCAGCCAATCCAATGCCACAATTACCTATTATGAAAACCTGATTGCGAATTATCGGCTGCTCCTCGAGGTCGGCGTACATTCTAATCAAAAAAGGGGAGATGCTGAGGCTGGTCACTCGAATGCTAATCAGGAAGAAGACAGTGATCATGAGGAGGACACTGATGTACAAGCTGATTAGGCTTATGAGTTGCTCTTGTTTTATGTTTACTTTACTTTTTATTTTCCATATATGCTGTTGTAGTAATGATATTGTGTCTTGATAATTCAGGGGGAGAAGCAACTTACAACTCAGAGGGAGTCGTGACTCAGGGGGAGTTGGATTATTTTTGTCAATTTGTTTTTGTTTTCTTGGGAAGTTTTTGTCCAGAATTGCAAAAAGGGGGAGAATGAAATGAATATTATATTCCGAATTCATTTAAGATATTATTTTGATTTTGCACTTCTAGACAAATTTAATAGATTATTTTTCCAAGATATACTGTATCCTATCATTAGAAATTATTTAATTAAGTTGGAAACTTATCTATAAGATATAAGGTATTGACTTTAAATTAGAGTTTGATTCCTATTATACTCTAGTTTCCTTGTTTATAGGTGGGAAGGATATATGAAGATCTAGGTCAAAGAAGAGACTATATATAAGTTGGTCAATTATCAATAAAGGCACGGATGCAAAAAAACACTGTGACGGCGACAGGAGCTTTGCTGAAGCATATTAAGTTCGTGAAGATTTACATACGAAGCAAGGGTGGTCCGTCTATTGAGTGGCCGTGTTGCCAATTGGTGTTGACAACACTCGAAGAATAACACTGACGCAGAGTGTTGATCGAAGAGTGGTTTCATTTGATTTTTTTTAGCAATACGTGTTTGACTTATGCATCTAGATTTGATTTGTTGTTTTTTATGCATATTTCAATTCCTTGGAGTGTCAAGGAATTTAGCTGTGTTACTTTCACTAGTATCATTTGAGGTGTAAACAATTTACATAAGTTTTTCTAGTGAAATTTTTGCCATGAGGCATCGCACAAGTCTTTGTACTTGTGCATAATTTAAATTCAAGTGTTTATTTGTTAAAGTTATATCCGTGTTAAATAATAAATTTCCGCTGCTGTGTTATGTGTCGTGTTGACAACACCGAGCAAAACACCCAATTCTAATATACCAGTTTTTAATATTTATTTCCTGTTACTTTATGCGCAATAATTCTTTCAGATCAATCAAGTAACTTTGCATAAAAGTACAGAAAAAATTCTAGTTAATGCAGTGATATTTAATCAAATGATTAACAAAACTTATAAAATGATAAAAGGTGTGTGTCAAAATCGATAGTGTAAAGCAGATAAATAAAAACACAATTTTTTTTTCGGAAGTTCGAAGAACAAATCCTCTTAAATCTTTCTTTCTTCCACAAATGGAATAATATCACTGAAAAACTTTGATTTATACATTTTGTTGTACTCACATTTTCAGTTAGAACTCCTGACATACGTAATCAGCCAAGAAGATAAGTTCCAATTGGTCTACAACTGATCATCTAGACGACGAGCCTAAAGATCAACTCTAACTTCAACAGTCACTTGTGATTATCAAGTACTGATTATGAAATAAATTATTGATTAAACTTTATTGTCATTTATTCGAGTAATCAAATTAGTTAACCATCAGTAGTTCGGAACCACCGAAGTTCAGTTCTGACCTTTAGATCAGAGTTAGTAACTACAAATACTTTTATCTATTTAAGCAAACAAAAAGATGACACATTCAAGAATTAATTCACCCGGCTCCAACTATTTCGGTATTGGCGGATATAGCTCTTGCTGAATTTTCCTACGAACTTTCTTCAAAAACTCCTAATCCGGTCCACGACTGGAATATGTATTCATTTTCTAACTTGCACTAGAAAGTATAAAAAATATTTTGTATTTGAGATAAAAAAACAAAATTGATTCAAAAGCTTTTGATAGCAAGAATGGCCGATCAAACTTTTTTCCCCCTCAAAGTTTTGGTCCTCTTCTATTTCCTTTTTATTCCCACCGAATGCATGCCTTTCTTGATAAGAATAATAAAATCCTTAATAATTTTTTAATCCATCTTTTACTTAATTAATTAAGTTAATTATTGATTCTGATTACATGCATATATTAGCCAATCTCGAATCTTTAATGCACATATTTTGAGAATATAATGAATTAATATTATTTTGATTTGTGTGCAAGTTTTTGAAATTATGGTATCATTAATATTTCTATATTACATAAATCAATACCATATTTTATAAAAATTTAATGTACTATATTTTAACTCAATTAAAATATAATTTGATTATTAAAGCCATTTGAACTTTAATAAATTAGCATGATGTGCTTGTACTCTTACAAGCCCATAATCCATGCTCACATTACATCAATCTAATCATAATCCCGATTGGTGATCAAATATATATCATCGATGTGACAATTTCAACTTGTTCGTTATTTATATGATGCACACTTTAGTTTCGAGATAAACAATGTCGAAGTAAGACATGTGTACTTTCTTTGACTGTTTTTTGCAGTCATGCTCTCAAAATTTCTATAAGTTTTTATAAACTTTATTTATTAGCTTATCGATTGATCATATCAAACTTGTTTCTTATAAATTCAAATCATTGAATTTATTATCTCAACGAGAACAAGTAAACCAGTGCTTGTGTGACCCTCAATGGTTCATGGATACGGCTAGCCGTAGGTTCACAACTCTTTGTGATTCAGGACAATTTTCTTTATTCAGGCTTACCTTTATTTGCCCCATTTCATGCACCAACATATGATCATGAGAATGTTAGAAACCATTTTATGATTAAACCCATCGAATCATAGTAAGAACGTCTAGTAGCATCGCCCCATGATTCCCTAGGTATCACAGATAGTGCCTGCAAGAACCAATCAGTTATGATTAATGTACAGTACGGTCCCTTCATCTCATATATCTCGATTGAATCTGCAACCATTGGTTCATCAAGGGTTGCATATTAATTCGATAGCTATGTGATATAATCATGAAATATTCAGTGTCATCGCATGCACAACTAGAGAATTCCTTTCCTAATGTACAACTCACACTCTGGCCAGAGATTTCATACAATATTATTTCATTAGATCACATAGGATATCCTAACCCATAGGTAAGCCGTGAATTCCTGACTACAATGCACTAGCTTCTACGAATGTTGCAATTGCACCCAACCTCGCCACCTTGTGACTCTCGCGGAGTCGGTAAACGAGTCAAAGCACAATCCTAGTATGTAAAGCCTCAGTGTTATCCCGGGTCGTAAGGACTAATCATGTATAGTTACAACCACAAACTTTTCCTCTCGATGAATGATAACCACTTGGAAAGTTCGAGGGTGGGTTGTTCGGTACAATCATCGCACTACAACAATAAATGGCTATTGTGACACTTTTTTGTAGACACTTTTAATTAAATGTTGTTACAAATACTTAATAATGACACTTGTAAAAAATTAATAATGTGTAAAATAAAAAAACATATTAGATTAGTTATCCTAACATTTTTAATTGATGTCATTTTTAATATGGAGGGAAACAATTTTTTTTCCCACATCTTAAAAAATCATTAAAAAACTAAAATTTGTCACTATAAATAAATGTGAGAATATTTGGGTTGGATAAATATTGGAGGAGTGAAAATAATTGTTTCCCTCCATATAAAAAATGACATCAATTAAAAATGTCAGGATAACTAATCTAATAGGTTTTTTTATTCCCACATTTTTTTTGTCTATTTTTCCCTCCTCCAATATTTATCCAACTCAAATATTCCCACATTTGTTATTGTCACTATAAATAACATACACGACACTTTTAGTTGTCATTATAAATGATTTTAACTGACATATAAATTTGTCATTATTACTATAATAACAAGGCATATATAAATGTATTTAAAACATGAGTTTTCCTGACATTTAAAATTGTCATTATATGAATAATTAGTAACACGTATGAAGTTGTCATTAACATCTTATAATGACATTAATAAATGTCAGGAAGTTTAAGACGACATTGGAATAGACGACATTTGTTGGAGGTGTCACTAAAACATAAATGTCACTAAATATTGAATATGATGACATTTATGAATGTCATCATAAGCATTTATTGTTGTAGTGTCGTATTATTACCCATCTGTATGATTGGACATCTCTATATTCTTATCATGAAACACGGTACACAACATCACAGATGCTAGTCTCAAACTCAAGCAACCTTTATCCTTGTTTTAGGCAGCTGAATCAACTAGGAACAAATTTAGAATATATAATTTGTGTTAAAGTATAATCAAGGACTTTATCTATGCTGATTGCATGAGTATACAGATAAAGTATAACGAAACCATAAAACGTTAAAATTATATTAAAATAAAGATTGTTTATTACACTTGAGTCAATAAATTTTCTAGCCAACCGTTGGCTTGTAGGACATGTACTCTAACAAAATCAACGCGTAGCAATGAGCCGATTTGGAACTTCCGAACTCGAGTTCGGCTTTTCCGAACTACCCGAATTTTAGCCTATATATTAGCTGAATTCATTGCATTTAGCACATCCTCACCACTCCTCTCTCTTTACTCTAGTAGTATTTTAGGAATTTCTAGCCGGTTTTCCAAAGGCAAGGCGAGTTGCGAATTGCTTTTGGAATAGGAAATGACTCCAGGATCTATCGACGAAGCAAGCATCCCCAAAGGGCTATGGACGGATGAAGGTATAATCTTAAAGCTTTTAGTAATACGCTGGGGATAATACGTTGAATTTAAAGTATGTTTAAATATATGAGGCGACTAACTATAAATGAGTCTTTAAATATGGAAAGTTAGTAATACCATCCTTTCTGGTTGTAATATCTAGGATCGAAGTGTAGGTTTTTTAGGACTGTTTGAAGGTACATAACTACTTAGTTATCCAAGATTATAAATTCATATTTTGAATATATCTACTTGTTATATGATTGCATGTTTTTACTATCATATATTTAAATTTGTTGCACCTAAAATAATTAATTTGGATGTTATGATGAATTTAAAAAAAAAATATCAACACCTTTTTAAAATTATAAAATTACATATTCTAATTTATTAGCAAATAATATAAAAATCTATTTTAATATATTTATATATTCTATTTATATATTCTCTTATCACTATCATGTCCATTCACAAATTTTTTAAAACTATTAAAATATATTTTTTTAGGATCGAAAATAAATTTAGAGAGAATGAATAAATTTATCTCAAAAGTTTTTCGGTTGAGTTAGCAACACTAAAATTTTGTTCTTATCAGTTGAGTTCTTAGTAAGTTAATCAATATGAACTTTACATAAGTAGGTGTTGAGTTCTTGATTTCGGAGTTTGACAAATTAAGCGTGAAAAGATTGAACAAATGATCGAGAAAACTGAAGGAAACTGAACTGAAGATTGGCAAACTGATAGTTGCCCAAACTGAAGATTAATGCGTATATAGTCTAGGGCAACTGAACTCTACTAAGCTAACTGAACTGTGTGGTCAACTGGACGATCAGTTAAGACTGATCAGTTACACAACAATCAGTTAATTCTATCGGCTATGTCAATCAGTTGTGACACGTCATCAGTTAAGAAACGTAGCTTTCAACAGACAATTGTACAAGAGCAGACAATAATGTTATTGGGGACTCCGCATTTCAGAAAAGTTACATTGTACGATTGATAGAAGAATGTTGATGTAAGGTCCAATCCAACTGGATGCAAATCTAAGGAATATGAAAAATGGTTAATTAATTGATTTTAATTGCTAAATTGATTATGTGACATGTTTATATGATGTTTTAGTAGTTTTCTACTTACATGCATTAGAAATGTATTTTTAAGGGTTATTCGAGTTGCGATCGAGGAACGGAAATCGAGAGCTGAAAAATGAAAAATGTTTCTATTAAATAATTGTTTTTAATTATTTAAAATATGATTGATGTTTTTCTTACTTTTAAAAATAAGGGGTTTTGAGGTGATTTTATACGCCGGAACGTAAATTTTATCGGTGTTGGATTTTAAACAAAATACGAGCATGTTGGCAACCCGGCTAATAAATTCACAAACTTTTCTACTCAAAATAATTTTTAATATTTTAATTAAACACTAATGAGCCTAATTAACTCCCCTAATGGGCCTAAGCTTGATTAGTGTTTTTAATTAAATATATAATATGCAAAACCTACCCCATAATCCCAAAAACCCACACCCACCCCCTTATTCAATACAAAATCTTTCCTCCAAGCAACGCACGCGGCACACAATCAAATTGAGAGAAAACATCGAGTTCTTCAAGTTTTCAAGCCAAGGGTTTCCACGTCGCCATTCTTCGCAATCGTCAACGTTAATTCGTGCATAAAATATGCAAAGGTATGCCATAATTTTTTTTTCAAACATCTATCACACCATAGTATTTATTTAATTTTGATTTGCATGAAAATCAAGTGGCATCATGTTATAATTTCGTATATGCTTCATAAGTGATTTTTAAAGCTTGGGTTTTCATCAAAAAACATGTTTTATATGTACCTAAAGGGGCTGCCATGAAATAGGATGATATGGGGCATGTTTTACACGAGTTTAAGGGCCTCGAACATGCACAACTAGGCTGCACACGCACAAGAAAATAAGCTGGAACCGAACATCACGCTTTGAGTGTAGGCTCGGGTTCAAGGGAGACTTGATGCATGGCTTGACTTGGGCCACGACTAAGGCTTGGCTCAGGTCAGGGAAGGAGTCCTAGTGTAGTGGCCCGTGTTTCGTACTTGAAAATTTGCGGAATAATTTAAAATTTTCTCTTTAAATAAATAAAATGCCTCGTTCATAAAATATACTGATAAAAGATTCAATGTTTAAAGTAGCAGCGGAATAAAAGTTTTAAATATCGAGATAGCAGCATAAGTAAATATTTGTTTAAAGCAACAACTTAAAATAATTCATCGCGATAAAATGAGTTTGCATAAAATAATAAATAAACTGATAAATGAGGTCCTCGGGTTCCTACTACTGCCGACCCAAGGTGGCTCACTGGTCCCCGCCCTCGGTCCTGATCTCATCAGCACCTACAACAATCAAGTCTAGTTAGTCTAAAGACTCAGCATGCATATATCGTTAATAACAAGTAAAATATATCATAAAGTTTCATGCCGGGTAAAAATATCATGTCGTAAAGCATAACGTGAAAATATCTTGTCATGAGTAATTATAAATATGTGCATAACTGAACTGAAAATCGTAAGTGAAATGCTTGCTCGATAGAGCCCTGTCATAAAATAGCATATAATAATTTTCTGTTGAGAATATGTTCTACGCAAGTAGCCCATAACGTGAAATGAATCATCTGATCAGACTAAACCACAGTATACTGGGCGGTAGAGATCATCACAGCCCTTGGACTGGATATCCGTACCCATACATGAACATGAACCGAATCATCTGATCAGACTAAACCACAGTATACTGGGCGGTAGAGATCATCACAGCCCTTGGACTGGATATCCGTACCCATACATGAACATGAACCAGTCAGTAGCCACCGGATGAAGTAATAATCCCATGATAAGCTGTAATCCCAAGAACGTGAGGTGGCCACAAGCAATATCACATATATCTCAAAAATGAACATTTTATATTTTTATGCACGTAATATAATTAAATTCTTGAGTTATTTTACAAATTTGGGTTGGATCGTTTCCTGGCTCGCTGCGACCTAATTCTAACATGAAAAACATGCACATAACTTGACTTGACCATGCAAATAACTTATCTTGACCAACGCTTCAAAATCGAACTAAATACGAGACTATTACGCCCAACAAACTTAATATTTAACCATGACTCTGTACCAACCCGAACCAACATCAAATCATCATTTAGTCATGATTAAAATACACCTAAAATACTGAAAAATAATTACCAAGGGCTGTAATACACGAAAATTGTGCATGGAGGCCAAAATCATAGAACGCTCTTTCGAGAGTCACTTTGTCACATTGCACCGTAAATTCTCGTACGATCTCTAAACTTGACCAAATCACAAACCGCCAAAAAAATGAACTTCCTAACTCAATAAGGCACTGTCCAGTCCAAGGCCATAGGCTAAAAGCCAACCAAGAACTCGAAACACACCTCTGAACCGAAGGCAAAGTTGCTGTCCAGAAAATTACAGCAGCAGCTGTTGCGCTTCCTTGCGTCGTTTTCAAGGCTAATGGTCATTGGGGCTTGAACCAGCGACCAGAACCTCTTACCAACAATTCCTGCCAACACCTACGACAATACAAGCTTCACCCGGGAACACACACATTCCATGCGTGGGGGCGTTGATTTTTTTGCTGTGAAATGAAGGATCCAATGGCTATGAGGTTAACCATCGTCCATGCTAGACATGCTAAGGTGTTTTAAGAGCCATGGTTAAGGGCTAGAAGCCAACCACAACCCACTTGACAACAAAAAAACCGAAACTCAACAAAAAACCAGAATTTTAAAACCGAAGGAGGCTGTTCTTGTTTATTTTGAAAACCGATGGGACCATGAACCAAGCCATGAAAGGGAATCTTGGTCACGTCCTAGACATGTCAAGGAAAGTTTCTAACCATGGCTACAGCCTCTAGGGCAGCCAAGATCAGAATCTTCTCCTTAGACAATAAACATGCAAATCGAGACACAAAATGACATGCTGGGGAGTTGCTGTCAAAAACGTGATGCAAGGGGGGAAAGGGCTGAAACCAATGGACAACGCCCTTCCTAACACACCCTATATCATGTTTAAAAGCAGCTTTGAGTCCCTAGAAGTTGAGCCAACCCTGTAACCAAAAAAACAACAAAGAACGTGAAGTGCATGTAGGAAGAGCCAAAAATTCTGTACAATGTTTTTCCAAAGTTCTTGACATGATTTCGATTTTGTCATAGATCAAGCACATGTAATGGTTTAAAAATAGATATATAACTTGATTGAAGAGCAAAGAAATAATATAGACATGCCTTGGATTTGTTTGAAACGAAAACAAATCGATTACGACGAACGCAGCGCGGCGGAGACGGAATTCTCTTTTCTTGCTTGTTTTCTCTCTTTTCTCTCTTGATGGCTCACGATTATTGGATGAGTTTTCTTCTGAATTTTCGTGCTAGGTGGAGTGAAGAAGGTGGTGAAGGCTTATGGTCAAATAAGGTGGTGCATAAAGGAGTAAATGATGTCAAGTTGGGGGGAAAACATGCATGATGAATGGGTGGTCTTTGTTTTGTTGTTGGGGGAGTTAAATAGTGTCAAGTTGGGGATTGTGTGGAGTGAAGAGGACCGAGACTTGTATTCCCAAATTGGTGTAGGATTTGTTTAAGTTTTGCTATGTAGAATCCTATGTTAGATAAGCTTGATTAAAAGGTTAATTAAGCATAATCTTGATGAATTAAGAAGCATACCATTAAATTGGTTATTAATTAATTAAAGTATACTTAATCCACTTGATTTCATTAAAATAAATTATTTCTTAGCTCGGAATAAATTTAGGAATATTTTTGTATCATAAAATTCATCTCCGATTTCCTATCTCCGGTCCGGTTTCGCGTATATATCTAAAAAGTTAAAATTTGAAATACGCGATTTAAAATCCTTATAAAAATAACGTAAATGATTTAAATGTAATTAAATCAACAATTTCCTAAAATACTAATCATTTTAAATTAAATAATAGATATTATGCACATATTTACGCATATTGGTTTTTCGGGTACTACACCTAGCCATGCTAGGACTCGAGGGTCACGGCTGGGGAGGAGTCCTAGCAAGTTAGGACTTCACATGAGAGCTATCAAGGAGTTGCGCAGGTTGCAGCAGCGTACAATCTAAGATCTGCACTGGTCTCTCTTTATAAGACAAGTTCGAAGAAATCTGCAACGGTTCAAAGTTCAACACATGAGAAGGATTCGCTAAATACTTCCTCAACATCGACACATGGAACACATTGTGTACTCCGGCCAGATTCGGCGGAAGAGCAACACGATATGCTAATGTCCCAACTTTGTCGAGGATCTCAAATGGTCCGATGAACCTCGGACTAAGCTTTCCTTTCTTCCCGAATCTCATGACACCATTCATCGATGCTATCTTTACGAAAACATGGTCGCCAACGGCAAACTCTAGATCTCTACTCCTCCGATCGGCATAACTCTTCTGTCGACTCTGAGCAGTCCTCATCCTGTCACGAATTACGACTACTAGATCAGCAGTCTGCTGAATGATCTCTTGTCCTAACTCTGATCTCTCGCCTACTTCATCCCAATGAATAGGCGATCTACACTTCCTTCCGTACAGTGCTTCATAAGGAGCCATACCTATAGACGACTGAAAGCTGTTGTTATAGGTAAACTCCACTAATGGCAACTTCGATTCCCAGCTCCCTAAGAAATCGATGACACAAGCACGGAGAAGATCCTCCAAGATCTGAATAACTCTCTCTGATTGACCATCTGTCTGAGGGTGAAAAGCTGTGCTAAACAACAACTTCGTACCCATCGCTGAATGCAGACTCTTCCAAAATGAGGAAGTGAATCTCGGATCTCTGTCAGAAACAATAGAGACTGGGATACCGTGCAATCGGACTATTTCACGGATATATAAATCGGCATACTGAATCATGGAGAAAGTCGTCTTAATAGGCAAGAAATGCGCTGACTTGGTAAGACGATCAACAATCACCCATATAGCATTCGAACCTCTAGCCGACTTCGGTAAACCAACCACGAAATCCATGTTAATGCTCTCCCACTTCCACTCGGGAATGGAAAGTGGCTTGAGTAAGCCGGCTGGTATCTGATGTTCAGCTTTCACAAGTTGAGAAGTCAAATACTCAGATACAAATCTCCGGATCTCTCTCTTCATACCAGGCCACCAATATAATATCTGCAGATCTTTGTACATCTTCGTACTCCCAGGATGAATAGAGTACGGGGACATGTGGGCCTCGGCTAATATGTCTGCTCGAATAGAATCGCTGCTAGGAACCCATATCCTATCTCGATAACGAACAATGCCATCACTCACTGTGTACAAAACACTGCCCTTCACCTCATCTCTCTGGCTCCACTTCGCCAACTGCTCATCAGATGACTGACCGCTGTGAATACGGTCTAATAAAGAAGACTTAATCGTCAAGGTAGATAGACGGGGAACTCTACCTCGAGTATAAATCTCTTGATCAAACCTCTGAATCTCACTCTGAAGAGGCCTTTGAACTGTCAAATGAGCCATCACTGCGACTTTCCGGCTCAAAGCATCCGCTACTACATTAGCTTTACCAGGATGGTAGCTAATGTCACAGTCATAATCCTCGACTAACTCCAACCAACGCCTCTGACGCATATTCAAATTTTTCTGCGTAAAGAAGTACTTGAGGCTCTTGTGGTCGGTAAAGATCTGACACTTCTCTCCGTATAGATATTGCCTCCAAATCTTCAAGGCAAATACTACGGCGGCCAACTCTAGATCGTGGGTAGGATAATTCTTCCCATGTGTCTTCAAATAACGAGAAGCATATGCTAATACCTTCCCATGCTGCATCAATACTGCGCCCAAACCGAGCTTCGAAGCATCGATATACAATACAAAGTCTCTGGGCCCTGACGGCATGGCCAATACTGGTGCTGAGATAAAGGCTTGCTTCAAAGTATCGAAGCTCTTCTGACACTCTTCGCTCCACACAAATTTAATATTCTTCTTTGTCAACGACGTGAGTGGAACTGCGATAGAGGAGAATTCCTGAATAAACTTCCGATAATATCCTGCTAGCCCAAGAAAACTACGGATCTCTGATGCATTCTGCGGCACAACCCAATCCCTGACTGCTGCAACTTTCGCTGGGTCCACCTCAATACCACTGCTAAAAACGATGTGGCCTAAGAATGCCAGCTTCTCTAACTAGAACTCGCACTTACTGAACTTCGCGAATAGCTTATGCTTCTGTAGGGTCTGCAAAACTGTGGTTAGATGTCTGCTGTGATCCTCTTGATTCTTAGAGTAGACGAGAATGTCGTCTATGAACACTATCACAAACTGATAAAGATACGGCTAAAATACGCGATTCATGAGATCCATGAAGATCGCTAGCGCATTCGTCAAACCGAACGGCATCACAAGGAACTTGAAGTGGCCATAACGAGTCCTAAAAGCAGTCTTGAGAACATCGGCGTCTTTCACCCTCAACTGGTGATAACCAGAACGCAGATCAATCTTTGAGAAAACTGAAGCTCCCTGCAACTGGTCAAATAAATCTTCAATCCTCGGAAGTGGGTATTTGTTCTTCACTGTAACCCTGTTCAACTCCCGGTAGTCAATACAAAGCCTCATCGTGCCAACCTTCTTCTTCACAAACAAGACTGGCGCGCCCCATGGTGAAAAACTCGGGCGAATGAACTCCTTGTCGAGAAGTTCCTGAATCTGCTTCTTAAGTTCTGCCATTTCTGTCGGCGCTAATCGGTACGGTGCTTTTGAGATTGGAGCCGTACCTGGCATAAGCTCAATACAAAACTCCACCTCTCGCTCGGGGGGTATACCAGAGACGTCCTCAGGAAAAACGTCTAGAAAATCCCTAGCAATTGGGACATCGGAGGCTGACTGACTGGGTGTCTTGGGAACGGATATAAAAGTTGCCAAAAACGCTCGACACCCTCTATGCACGAGCTTCCTAGCCTGGACACAAGGTATAATGCGCAGTAAAGGAAAGTACCTGTCTGGCTCGAATAAGAACTGCTCCATCCCAGGCGGTCGGACTAGAACCGATCTCCGCTGAAAGTCGATCAAAACTCTGTTCCTTAGTAGCCAGTCCATACCCAGAATGATGTCAAACTCTGGCATCGGCAGTACGATCAGATCCGCATAAACATGATTGCCATGAAGCTCGAGGTCTATGTCTCATATCACGTTGGTAACTGCCATCTCCTCTCCCGAAGGCAGTACTACTGAATAGGCTATATCGAGCCCAATGGTCTTGACCTTAAGAAAATTAGAAAAGGTCTCCGAAATGAATGAATGATTAGCCCCTGAATCTATCAAGGCTTTCATAGGTGACCCGGCTATAAAAATTCTCCCTGAAAGGTTGGAACGTCAAGCTGAACCCAGTAATTAATAGAACTAACTTATAGACAAGCAAAGGTCAAAGTTCTTCTAACCTAAATTCCCGAAATAACACTGATTAGAGCATGCAATCCTATCATCAATTCTATGTTCAAAATCTCAATCCAAAATCTCAATTCCCAAAACATTGAATTTCGAATATTAACTTAAAGCTTTAAGATACCTGTCATGAGCATGGTGTCTGGGTTCGTCTCTGCTGAATGGAGAGCAAAGAATCTGCCTTGGGTAGGCAGGCTACCCTGAGGGCATTGCTGCAGCAAGTGGTCTGGACTACTACACTTGTAACACTTCCCCGACCCATACATACATGCTCCAGCATGGCGGCGTGTGCACCTAGGACAGACTGGTTGCTCAAAAGTCCTTGGTACTGCACGTCCCTGCTTCTACTGCTGTCCTCTGTTCCTGGGTGGGCCGTGGAAAGGCCTCTTATTCTGGGGCTGCTAGGAGGGCGTTGTGGCACGGGGACTGGTCGCTTGCCCTGGCGATCTCTCTCAATATCAATCTGATCTTGCTCTGCAGCAAGAGCTCTGGAAACAGCGACTTCAGAGGTAGTAGGGCCAGCCACCCTAATATCGCGGCGCAAGATCGGCCGTAAACCATCCAAAAAGTGCCTCAGCTTGGCACTGACATCGTTCGCAATCAGGGGCACAAAATGGCAACTCCTCTCAAACTTACGGATGAACTCCGTAACGGTCAAGTCTCCCTGCCTCAGGGTCATGAACTCCCTGGTCAACCTGGCAAGCACCTCGTCAGTAAAATATTTGGAGTAAAATACCTCCGTGAAGCGCGTCCAGCTCAGAGTAGCCAAGTTCAAGGCTACGGATGCTCTTTCCCACCATAGGCGTGCGTCTCCTCCAAATAGATATGTCGCACAACGAACTCTGTCCGCATCCCCAAGCTCCATAAACTCAAAGATGACCTCAAGGGACTTGATCCAGCCCTCGGCAATCATGGGATCTGTTGTCCCTGAGAACTCCTTCGGTCTCATCTTCATGAATCGCTCATAGGTCGCCTCAGGTCTAGGCGGCCTAGCTAACGCTGCAGCATTGTTCCCCGCAAACTGTGCGAAGAACTGAGTCATACCCACCATCATCTGGGTATGCATATCAGGTGGTGGAGGAGGTGGCGTTGGACCTCTATCCTCATAACGGTTTTGAGTCTCATCAGCCTCGCTTTCAGCACCCCTCGGGCGGTCAATAACTCGTCTAGGAGGCATACTGTACCATGTAAAATCCTTACGTAACCAACATGCAATATTTCTACTATTTTTTTTTGAAATTTAAATAAATACTGCATTATCATAATCTGAACATAAAATATTTCATGAAAACATGCTGTTAAAATATTTCATGCTTTAAATAAAATGCGTAAATGTAAAACTTACAGCCCGAAGACGTGACTTCGTGAGCTTCTCGAGGTCAGTAGTAGTACAACCCTTTACAAGAACATAGGCTCTGATACCAACTTGTAACGTCCCAGATTCGACGACTGTCCTCACTGTACCAAGACGATTCTTTTCAGCGTGCTTATGTCCTCACTCACACGCACCCTGGGAAACTTCCCAGGAGGTCACCCATCCCAAAATTGCCCCAAGTCAAGCACACTTTGGAGTTCTTATGTGACGAGCTACCGAAAAGAAGATGCACCTTGGTGATATGAGTAGTACAAATCAAATCTTTTAAGCCCTCTTCAACTGTACAGTCCATTACATTGAACAGTCTCGGAATCCCTCTCATTCCCGTGTGGGTCGGTTCATTCATGTTCCCACCACCTAAAAGCCTGCCATGAACAGCTCATTGTCCGTGTAACTGATGGCACCGGCGATCACCCCCCGCCTTCTTCGGCCCCGGGCCTCACATGCCCACCAGCTTCCGCTTGGTTCGTCCCCGAACCACACCGTACTAAGAGAGGTCGGCTCAGATACCAACTGTAGTGGCCCGTGTTTCGTACTTGAAAATTTGCGGAATAATTTTAAATTTTCTCTTTAAATAAATAAAATGCCTCGTTCATAAAATATACTGATAAAAGATTCAATGTTTAAAGTAGCAGCGGAATAAAAGCTTTAAATATCGAGATAGCAGCGGAAGTAAATATTTGTTTCAAAGCAACAACTTAAAATAATTCATCGCGATAAAATGAGTTTGCATAAAATAATAAATAAACTGATAAATGAGGTCCTCGGGTTCCTACTACTGCAGACCCAAGATGGCTCGCTGGTCCCCTCCCTCGGTCCCGACCTCATCAGCACCTACAACAATCAAGTCTAGTGAGTCTAAAGATTCAGCATGCATATATCGTGAATAACGAGTAAAATATATCATAAAGATTCATGCCGGGTAAAAATATCATGTCGTAAAGCATAACGTGAAAATATCTTGTCATGAGTAATTATAAATATGTTCATAACTGAACTGAAAATCGTAAGTGAAATGCTTGCTCCATAGAGCCCTGTCATGAAATAGCATATAATAATTTTTTGTTGAGAATATGTTCTACGCAAGTGGCCCATAAAATGAAATGAATCGTCTGATCAGACTAAACCTCATTATACTGGGCGGTAGAGATCATCACAGTCTTTGGACTGGATATCCGTACTCATACATGAACATGAACCGGTCAGTAGCCACCGGATGAAGTAATAATCTCATGATAAGCTGCAATCCCATGAACGTGAGGTGGCCACAAGCAATATCGCATATATCTCAAAAATGAACATTTTATATTTTTATGCACGTAATATAATTAAATTCTTGAGTTATTTTACAAATTTGGGTTGGATCGTTCCCTGGCTCGCTGCGACCTAATTCTAACATGAAAAACATGCACATAACTTGACTTGACCATGCAAATAAATTATCTTGACCAACGCTTTAAAATCGAACTAAAAACGAGACTATTACGCCCAACAAACTTAATATTTAACCATGACTCTGTACCAACCCGAACCAACATCAAATCATCATTTAGTCATGATTAAAATACACCTAAAATACTGGAAAATAATTACCAAGGGCTGTTATACACGAAAATTGTGCATGGAGGCCAAAATCATGAAACGCTCTTTCGAGAGTCACTTTGGCACATTGCAACGTAAATTCTCGTACGATCTCTAAACTTGACCAAATCACAAACCGCCAAAAACATGACCTTCCTAACTCAATAAGGCACTGTCCAGTCCAAGGCCATAGGCTAAAAGCCAACCAAGAACTCGAAACACACCTCTGAACCAAAGGCAAAGTTGCTGTCCAGAAAATTACAGCAGCAGCTGTTACGCTTCCTTGCGTCGTTTTCAAGGCTAATGGCCATTGGGGCTTGAACCACCTACCAGAGCCTCTTACCAACATTCTAAGGTATGGTTTGAACCATGGCTAAAGGGGCCTAGGCCAAACACATTTCCTGCCAACACCTACGACAATACAAGCTTCACCCGGGAACACACACATTGCACGCGTGGGGGCGTTGATTTTTTTGCTGTGAAATGAAGGATCCAATAGCTATGAGGTTAACCATGGTCAATTCTAGACATGATAAGGTGTTGTAAGAGTCATGGTTAAGGGCTAGAAGCCAACCAGAACCCACTTGACACCTAAAAACCGAAACTCAACATACTCAACAAAAAACCAGAATTTTAAAACCGAAGGGGGCTGTTCTTGTTTATTTTGAAAACCCATGGGACCATGAATCAAGCCATGAAAGGGCATCTTGGTAACGTCCTAGACATGTCAAGGAATGTTTCTAACCATGGCTACAGCCTCTAGGGCAGCCAAGATCATAATCTTCTCCTTAGACAATAAACATGCAAATCGAGACACAAAATGACATGCTGGGGAGTTGCTGTCCAAAACGTGATGCAAGGGGGGAAAGGACTGAAACCAATGGACAACTCCCTTCCTAACACACCCTATATCATGTCTAAAAGCAGCCTTGAGTCCTTGGAAGTCGAGCCAACCCTGTAACCACAAAAACAACAAAGAACATGAAGTGCATGTGGGAAGAGCCAAAAATTCCGTACAATGTTTTTCGAAAGTTCTTGAAATGATTTCGGTTTTGTCATAGATCAAGCACATGTAATGGTTTAAAAATAGATATATAAATTGATTCAAGAGCAAAGACATAATATAGACATGCCTTGGATTTGTTTGAAACGAAAACAAATCGATTACGACGAACGCAGCGCGGCGGAGACGGAATTCTCTTTTCTTGCTTGTTTTCTCTCTTTTCTCTCTTGATGGCTCACGATTATTGGATGAGTTTTCTTCTGAATTTTCGTCCTAGGTGGAGTGAAGAAGGTGGTGAAGGCTTATGATCAAATAAGGTGGTGCATGAAGGAGTAAATGATGTCAAGTTCGGGGGAAAACATTCATGATGAATGGGTGGTCTTTGTTTTGTTGTTGGGGGAGTTAAATGGTGTCAAGTTGGGGATTGTGTGGAGTGGAGAGGACCGAGACTTGTATTCCCAAATTGGTGTAGGATTTGTTTAAGTTTTGCTATGTAGAATCCTATGTTAGATAAGCTTGATTAAAAGGTTAATTAAGCATAATCTTGATGAATTAAGAAGCATACAATTAAATTGGTGATTAATTAATTAAAGTAGACTTAAATCCACTTGATTTCATTAAAAAAAATTATTTCTTAGCTCGAAATAAATTTAGGAATATTTTTGGATCATAAAATTCATCTCCGATTTCTTATCTTCGGTCCGGTCTCGCGTATATATCTAAAAAGTTAAAATTTGAAATACGCGATTTAAAATCCTTATAAAAATAACGTAAATGATTTAAATGCAATTAAATCAACAAATTCCTAAAATAATAATCATTTAAAATTAAATAATAGATATTATGCACATATTTACGCATATTGGTTTTTCGGGTATTACACCTAGCCATGCTAGGACTCGAGGGTCACGGCTGGGGAGGAGTCCTAGCAAGTTAGGACTTCACACGAGAGCCATCAAGGAGTTGCGCAGGTTGTAGCAGCGTGCAAGGAGGAAGATTGCTCGGCCAGAGGGCTTTGGGCTGGGCTAGGTTAGGTCATTAGGGTCCTAGGAGGGTGCATAAGGGGCTGGTTCAAGGGTTGGCTCGTTGGTTAAGTGGCTAAGCAAGAAAACATGGAGTCCTTTGCTAGGTGGGTTTCTCGGCCATGACTTGTTCTGAGTGGTGGCTTCGGTTTTGGGGTTAGGGTCGAGTCCTATGCGTTTTAAGGGTTTAGGAGGGTTCCTAGAGGGGCTGGTCATGAGTTGGTACAGGGTGGCTTAACGTGGCTTGAGCCAACCACAAAAAACGTGAGGGAGGCACCATGGAGTCTAGCGCAGGCTGTTTCTTTCTTCAGGTGGATCGCTGCTCGGGTTCAGGGGCTGGGCTAGGCGTGGTTGGGTCTGGGCATGGTCCTGGGATGGTTAGGACCAGGTGGGCTCGGTGGTGGCTTGGCTGGAAGTGTCCTAGTTGGGTTAGGAGTCCTAGATATGCTAGGAGTCTCACATACACACATGCATACAATCGGGTGTGGGGGCAGAAGTGTTCTGAGCGAGCTAGGGCTGGTTCCATGGGCTGGGCTTGCTCATTAGGCTTCCTAGGTAGGTTGGCTCTGGTTTTGTTTGAGGTGGCTTGACCATGGCTCTAATATTTTTGGAGATGGCTCGGGGTGTTTGATTATGGGTCAATTTCAAAAATATAAAGACTAAAATTGGAATTATGGATCCACGGGTTGGTTCATGGCTCACAAGGGTATAATAAATAATAAAAATGTTATTTTTAAAATTTGGGATCAAAATATGGAGTTTTGGATTTGTCCGGGATATAAACGCATCACGAAACGTTAATTAAAGAATAATTGGAAAGTTTAGTATTTATGCTAAATAAAATTATGAAAAGATTAATTTAAACTTAAATAATTATTTGGCATATTTTAGAGTCAATGGAGTTAAGAAAAAGTCAAATTCGAGGATTTTTACGTCTAGGGGTAGAACGGTAATTTTACACCTAGAAAATTAGTAAACATCATGGCAGTGTCCTGAATGCTGTTTTATATGCTAATATGCTTATTTTAAATGTTTTTGGATTTTTATATTTTAAAACGTTTATTTTAAATGTTTATTGATTTTTATATGTAAAAATGATTATTTTAAATATTTACGGGATCTTTTTGATTTGATATGTCAAAATGTTGATTTTAAAGGTTTATGGATTTTATGATTTAATATGGACAATTAAAAGATATGTTGCATGCTTGTTTTTAAAAGAAAAATGATATTAAATGCATGATTTTTATAAAGTGATGAAAATGTGAAACATTTGAGGAGGTGAAGTAATTGTGACTATTATGAAGATATGATGATATGAATGGCGATATCGTGAGGGAAAATGTTCAGAGGGAGCCTATTTACGGAAGAAGGCCCTAGAGGGAGCCCATTCATGGGAGAAGGCCCCAGAGGGAGACAGTGTATGGGAGAAGGTCCCAGAGGAAGCCCGACAATCGTATTTCCATATGATGATGATAGGCCAAGGCTCAGTTGACCGGTGAGAGTGTCGCTGATGTCCCCTCCGCCCTGTACTGTGGTTACTTGATAGATGAATCCATCGACCTTATGATGAGACGAAAGTCACAATAAACTATCCAAATTCAATAAAAGAAAAACGTATATGATTATAATGAAAAGGAAATGTTTATGATGAAAGGAAGAATGATATGGAATGATGAAAGGAAAAATGTTACGATAATTCATGATTATGGAAACGTTATTTTAAATAAAAATATTTTCACGGTTGCATGCGATTTTTATACGTATTATTTGTTATCAAGAATATGTTGTGTTGAGTCTTTAGACTCACTTAGTGTGGTCGATCCAGGTGATTATGATAATAATGATAATGAAGGTCTTGATGGTTGACTTTGCTGGACTGAAGGTGCACATGACCTGATGACCAGCGTTTTTAATTTTCCGCACTTAAGTTTACGTTTATGATTTATGGTAGAGATATTTTTTCGACTATTTATTTATTCTTTGAGAGGTTTTTGTGAGGTTTTAGTTTGAGCTATACTTTTCAAATTATTACTTTTTAGGTTTGGTAAATGTTTGACGGTTTTACGATTTGAACTACTCCTTTGATTTTTCAAATATTAGTCGGTTGATTTTATTTTAAAATGATGTCAAAATATTTTTATGTGCATGTGTATATTTGGCCGATTCAATAGTAAATGTCTTTTTAAAAAAATAAAATTTCTATTACTTTTTAAGCAAAACAAATAGTAGACAATTTAGTTTGTATCAGAGCAATGATTCTGTAAAAGATTGTGCCACCATCAGCGCCAGGAAGACCAGTCGTCCAGCCTCAAATCTGTAAGTTTACATGCTCTATATGACTTATATGATACTACCTACATGATTACATGAGTTATATGTTTACGTCACATGTTTAGTAGCTTTTTGAGAATATGCTTTTTATGCTTAAATTTCTAAAATGAATTAGAATATGTTGCATGATTAGAAAACTTTGATTTAAATGCATGTTGGTGGCGTTAGAATTTGGAAAACGTTTAGATAAAATGCCTCCAAGACGTGCCCCTGTTATTGAGAATCGGGCTGAGAACAATGAGAACCGTCAAGAGAATCCACTCCCGCCTCCTAATGGGGATGCTGTTGTTCACACACTAGAGGGCATGACCCGTTTCTTTGAGCAGTTTCAGCATGCTCCTAGGCATCATCACGATGTTTATGATCAGTTCCGAAGGCTAGCGCCGAAGGAATTTTTGGGCACCACCGACCCTTTGCTGTTGTCTTGGATTTGTGCACTCGAGGTGCATTTTTGTTATCTGAATATGGGGGATGCCGACCGTGTGAGGTGTGCCACTTACATGTTTAGGGATGATGCTTCTTTATGGTTGGAAGGAGCTGAGCATGGTATTGACATCGCTACTCTTACTTGGGCTCGATTCAAGGAGATATTCTATGAGAAGTATTTTACTGCTAATGTTAGAGGGTGACTGAAGAGGGAGACTCGACTGTTGCTGAGTTTGTGAGGAAATTTGATAGGGGTTGTCACTTTGTACCCCTTATTGTGGGATGCTGCGGAGAAGCTTAGACACTTCATGGATGGTCTACGACCTACCACACGACACAATGTGATGTTGATGCGTCCCCTGGATTATGCTACTGCTACTACCTATGCATTTCCAACTTAGCAATCTTTGAAAAACATCGATTTTGAGATGCATCGCAAGAGGCAGCAACACCAAAATAATTCAGAGCCAAATAAGAAGCCGTATATGGGTCCTCCTAGACCTCCAAGGCATCAAAAGCCCCAAGGACAAGTCAAGAAGCAAGGATCACCAAAGCAACCACAACCTGGAGCACCAAATCCTTCTGAGAGGCCGCTATGCAAGGAATGCGATCTCCCACATCTTGGAAAATGCATGTGGGGGAATACAAGTGTTTTATATGCAAGAAGGATGGGCATAAAGCTGCTGATTGCCCAAAGAAGAGAGCACCTACTGTGGGATGAGCTTATGTTATGCATGCAGAGGAAGCTGAAGAGGAGCCAGACACGACTCTTATTATGGGTAACCTAGTCATTTAACATTTTTATATTGCTTTTATTGCATGAAATTGTTAATGTGGTTATTAGAATTGAATCAAGAACAAGATTAACCTAGAAAAAATTAGGTTACATGCTCTACCTTAGTTGGAAATTAAGATATGATTTTTTTTTGAAACCTTAGAATTGGTATTGATTATGTGCCTTATGTTATACAAAGGATGAAATAATTCCAAATAAAATTCTTATCAACAAAAATTAAAGAAAAATCATAATTAAGGGTTTGTAAGGGTTTCGAAAATTCTTGAGGGGTCTAAGTGCAATTTTCGAAAGTTAACGGGCTTAATTGAAATTTCCAAAAAAATGTAAGGGCTTCATTGCAAATATCCAAAAGTTAAGGGGCTTTAATGTAATTTCCGAATTCTTAAGGACCAAAAATGTAATTTTCGAAATTTAAGGGACTAAAAGTGAATTCTCGAAAATATTAAGGGCAAAATTGTAATTATTCGAAAATTTTTTGGACTAAAATGCAAATTTCGAAAAAATGAAGGGTTAATTTTTCAAGAAATGCTTAAGTTCAACGCGTAATCTTCACATAACTTTGGGAAATTAATGATAGAAATTCCTTAAGGTTCAACACGAAAAGATTTAAAAGACATTTTCGCCGCAAGGAGGATTATCATTCGAGGTGTAACTACCTATGCACTGCTAGATTCAGGAGATACACGTTCTATCATATCTGAAACCTTCATCAAGCGACTGAATATTATTCCTGAGGATATGGGTTTGGGTTTCCAAGTTTTTATTCCTTCCGATGATCAAATGCTCACGTCTAAGATTGTGAAGAATCTGGAGCTTCATTTATTGAGAGATTTGGTTCGGGCAAATCTTATTGTGCTCCTTATGCCTAAATTTTATATCATTCTCGGTATGGATTGGTTATCACTGAATGGAGCTTCGATTGATTTTCGTCAGTGATCAGTGTCTATTCGACCACCTAGTGGTAAATCTTTTGTCTTTGTGGCGGCGAGAAACAATCAAATGCCGCACATTATCTCTTGTCTGTGTGCGAGAAAGCTTATTAGACGTTGATGTCAAGCGTTACTAGCATGTGTCACTACTGCACATGCTTCTATCAGTCAGAAATTGGAGGATGTTGATATTTTCAGAGACTTTCCTAGTGTCTTTCATGAAGACGTTTCTTGCATTCCACCCGATCGTGAAGTGGAATTTTCTATTGAGTTAATGCAGTGTACTGTTTCTATATCTAAAGCACCTTATCGTCTAGCACCCGCTGAAATGAAAGAATTAAAAGATCAAATCCAATAATTGCTAGACAAGGGTTTTATTTGCTCTAGTTATTCTCCATGGGGCGCACCGGTATTATTTGTAAAGAAGAAAGATGGTAGTATGCGACTCTGTATTGATTATCGAAATCTGAATAGAGTCACTGTCAAGAATAAGTATCCTCTACCAAGAATCGAAGATTTATTTGATCAGTTGCAAGGAGCATCGATATTCTCGAAGATTGATCTTCGTTCTGGATACCATCAATTGAAAGTAAATAGTCTAATGTGCACAAGACAGCATTTCGAACTAGATATGGGTACTATGAGTTAATGGTCATGCCATTTGGGTTGACCAATGCGCCAGTGATCTTCATGGATCTCATGAATCGCGTATCTCAGCCGTATCCAGATCAGGTAGTTACAGTCTTCATTGATGATATCTTGATCTATTCTAAGAGCAAAGAAGTGCATAGTCGTCCTTTGAGGACAGCACTGCAAGTACTGCAAGATAGGAAGCTATATGAAAAATTCAGCAAGTATGAGTTTTGACTTAAAAGAGTGGCATTCTTAGACAACATCATTTATAGTGATGGAGTTGAAGTTGATCCAAGTAAAGTTGTGGCAGTGAGAGAGTAGCCAGTATCGAAGAGTGTTACCGAGATTCGCAATTTCTTGGGATTAGCTGGCTATTATTGCAAATTCATCCAGGTTTTCTCATCTATAGAGGTACCTATGACCGCCTTGACAAAGAAGAATGCAAAGTTTGTATGGGGATCCGAGTGTCAAGACAGTTTTGATAAGTTGAAGAAAGCCTTGATTTCTGTGCCAGTGTTAGCAATGCCATCGGAGCAAAGAGAGTATGTTCTTTATACCGATACTTTTAAAGCTGGTTTGGGCGTAGTTCTGATGTAAAACTATCCGAGTTATAGCCTATGGGTCGAGACAGTTGAAATTTCACGAGAAAAACTACCCAACTCATGATCTTGAACTTGCAACGGTAGTTTTTGCATTAAAGATTTGGAGACATTACTTGTATGGGGAGAAGTGCAAGATATTCACAATCATAAAAATTTGAAATACTTCTTCATCCAAAATGAATTGGATATGCGACAAAAAAGATGACTTGAATTAGTGAAAGACTACGACTGTGAGATTAGTTATCATCAAGGAAAAGCTAATGTAGTGACAGACGCATTGAGTCGAAAAGCAGCAGTTATTACTCATTTATCACTTCAAAGACCATTGCAGTCCGAGATACTGCGGTTTGAGCTTACAGTATATGCTAGGGGCGAGGTCCCTAATCTTGCCACATTATCAGTACATTGGACTTTGAGAGATTGAATTCGTGAGGGACAGTCTACTGATGACCAATTGTAGAAACGGTGAGCAAGAGATGAAGCCAAGGGCCGGAAGTTATATTCTGAGGTGGATGGTGTAGTTCGTTATCGAGATTGTTTATAGGTTCCTAGTGACAACTCTTTGAGGGAGCTCATTATGAAGGAAGCTCATGACACACCATATTCCATTCATTCGGGAAGCACAAAGATGTACAAAGATTTGCAGTTATTATATTGGTGGCCGGGCATGAAGAGAGATATTCTGGGTTTTGTGACCGATTGTTTGACAGGTCAACAAGTCAAAGCAGAGCATCAAAGACCAGTGGGGAAACTTAAGCCACTTCTTATTCTCGAGTGGAAATGGGAAAATATTACGATGGACTTTGTTGTGGGATTGCCGAGGACTATCAAGGGATTTAATGCTATATGGGTGATAGTTGATTATGAAATCAACGCATTTTCTACGTATCAAGACGACCTTCACCATGATTCAGTATGCCGAGCTATATATTTGAGAGATAGTTTGTCTGCATGGGATTCCTCTATCTATTGTTTCTGACAGAGATATGAGATTTACGTCATTTTGTGGAAGATTCTGCATGCAGCGATGGGGAAAAAATTATTTTTAGTACAACATTCCATCCTCAAACCGATGGTCAGTCCAAGAGAGTTATTAAAATTTTAGAGGATCTACTGCGAGCTTGTGTGAGCAATTTTCAAGGCAGTTGGGAAACGAAATTACCTCTAGTGGAGTTCACCTACAATAATAGCTATCAATAATCAATTGGGGTGGCTCCTTTTGAGGCACTTTATGGAAGGAAATGTAGATATCCTATTCATTGGGACGAGGTTTGTGAAAGAAGAGAGATTGGTCCAGATGTGATTGAAGAGACTCCCGAGCTTGTATTCAAAATTCGTGAGAGAATGAAAACTGCACAAAGCCGACAAAAGAGTTATGCCGACAAGAGACAAAGGGACTTAGAGTTTACAGTGGGAGACCATATATTTGTGAAAATAGCACCTATGAAAGGTGTTATGCGATTTGACAAGAAATGCAAGCTTAGTCCAAGATTTATAGGTCCGTATGAGATTTTGGAGAGGATTGTGACACTAGCTTATAGAGTGGCTTTGCCACCGATGCTTTCTGGAGTTCACAATGTGTTCCATATTTCGATGCTGCGAAAGTACATGTCGAACCCATCACATGTACTAAATCACGAATCTCTAGAATTGACTCCAAATATGACTTATGAAGAAAGACCTGTCCAAATCTTGGCAAGACAAGAAAGAAGACTCCGAAACAAAATCATTTCAATGGTCAAGGTCAAGTGGCTGAATCACTCGGATGAAGAAGCTACTTGGGAAACCGAGAGGGACTTGAGGAGTCGCTACCCAGAGCTATTCAGTAGGTTCTAATTTCGAGGACGAAATTTTATTTAAGGGTGGGAGGAATTGTAAAGTCCAAATTAAAACGTCGTAATCCAATTTCATGCAAATCTAAGTAAAATGAAAATTGATTATTTAATTAATTTTAATTGCTAAATTGATTATGTGACATGTTTATATGATGTTTTAGTAATTTTCTACATACATGCATTAAAAAAATATTTTTAAGGGTTATTCGAGTTGCGATCGAGAAACGGAGACCGATGGCTCAAAAATAGAAAATGTTTTTTTATTAAATAATTGTTTTTAATTATTTAAAATATGATTGATGTTTTTCTTTTTTTTAAAACAAGAGGTTTTTAGGTGATTTTATACGCCTGGACGTAAATTTCATCGGTGTTGGATTTCAACAAAAATACGAATGTGTTGGCAACCCGACTAATAAATTCACAAACTTTTCTACTCAAAATATTTTATAATATTTTAATTAAACACTAATGGCCCTAATTAACTCCCCTAATGGACATAAGCTTGATTAGTGTTTTTAATTAACTATTTAATATACAAAACCTACCCCATAATCCAAAAAAACCCCACGCCCACCTCTCTTATTCAATACAAACTCTTTCCTCAAAGCAAAGCACATGGGAGAAAAAATCACATTGAGAGGAAAAAATCGAGTTCTTCAAGTTTTCAAGCCAAGGGTTTCCTTGTCGCCGTTCTTCGCAATCTTCAACGTTAATTTGGGCTTAAAATAAGCAAAGGCACTGCCATATTCTTTTCTTCAAACATCTATCACATCATAGTATTTATTTAATTGTGTTTTGCATGAAAATCAAGTGGCGTCATGTTATATTTTCGTATATGCTTCATAAGTGATTTTTAAGGCTTGCGTTTTCATTCAAATACATGTTTTATATGTACCTAAAGGGGCTGCCATGAATTAGGATGATATGGGGAATTTTTTACACGAGTTTAAGGGCCTAGAACACGCACAACCTAGGCTACACACACAAGAACAGAAGCTGGAACCGAACATCACGCTATGAGTGTCTAGGCTTGGGTTTAAGGGAAAATTGATGCATGGCTTGACTTGGGCCACGGATGGGGCTTGGCTCGGGTCAGTTAAGATGTGTAGGACTCGAGGGTCAAGGCAGGGAGGAGTCCTAGCAAGCTAGGACTCCACCCGAGAGCCATCAAGGAGTTGCGCATGTTGCAGCAGCGTGCAGGGAGGAAGATTGCTCGGCCAGGGGGATTTGGGCTGGGTTAGGTTAGGTCCTTAGGGTCATAGGAGGGTGCACGAGGGGCTGGTTTAGTGGCTGGCTCATTTGTTAAGTTGCTAAGCAAGAAAACATGGAGTCCAAGGCTAGGTGTGTTTCTCGGCCTTGACTTGTTCTGAGTGGTGGCTTCGGTTTTGGGTCTAGGTTCGAGTCCTATGGGTTCTAAGGGTCCAGGAGGCTTATTAGAGGGGCTAGTCATGAGTTGGTGTAGGGTGTCTTGACGTCGCTCGAACCAAACACATAAAACATGAGGGAGGCACCATGGAGTCAAGCGCATGTTGTTTATTTCTTCAGTTGGCTCGTTGCTCGGGTTCAGTGGCTGGGCTGGGCTTGGTTGGGTCTGGACGTTGTCCAGGGATTGTTAGGGTCAGGTGGGCTCGGTGGTTGCTCGGCTGAAAGTGTCCTAGTTGGGTTAGGTGTCCTAGATATGCTAGGAGACTCACATACACATATGCATACAATCGGGTGTGGGAGCATAAGTGTTCTGAGTGAGCTAGGTCTGGTTCCACGGGCTAGGCTTGGTTAGTAGGGTTCCTAGGTAGGTTAGCTCGGGTTTTGCTCGAGGGGGCTCGACCATGGCTCGAGTATTTTAAGAGATGGCTCGGGGTGTTCGATTATGGGTCAATTTCGAAAATATAAAGACTAAATTGGAACCATGGGTCCACGGGTGTGGTTGGCTCACAAGGGTAGAATAAATAATAAAAATATTATGTTTAAAATTTGGGTTCAAAATATGGAGTTTTGGATTTATCCGGGATTTAAACGCATCACGAAACGTTAATTAAAGATTAATTGGGAAGTCTAGTATTTAAGCTAAATAAAATTATGGAAAAATTAATTTAAACTTAAATAATTATTTGAGACATTTTAGAGTCAATGAAATTAAGAAAAATTCAAATTCGAGGATTTTTTACGACTAGGGGTAAAACGATGATTTTGCACCTAGAAAATTAGTAAACGTCATGACAGTGTTCTGAATGCATTTTTATATGTTAATATGTTTATTTTAAATGTTTATGAATTTTTATAAGTTAAAAAGTTTATTTTAAATGTTTATCAATTTTTATATGTTAAAATTATTATTTTAAATGTTTACGGAATCTTTATGATTTAATATGTTAAAATATTTATTTTAAATGTTTATGATTTATTATGTCAAAATGTTCATTATTTAATATGTTAAAATGTTTATTTGAAAGGTTTATGGGTTTTTATGAATTTAACATGGACAATTAAAAGATATGTTGCATGCTTGTTTTTAAAAGAAAAATGATATTAAATGCATGATTTTTATAAAGTGATGAAAATGTGAAACATTGGAGGAGGTGAAGTAATTGTGACTATTATGATGATATGTTGATATGAATAGGGATATCGTGAGGGAAAAGGCCACAGAGTGAGCTCATTTACGGGAGAAGGCCATAGTGTATGGCCCGAGAATTTTATCCTATTAATCTGAAATGATTTGGGGATAATTGATATGATTATAGACGGAAAGGATCTGACCGGAAAAGACGAGATAATGCATGAAAATGTGCGAGGAACAGTATCCCTCGCGCATATGCGCGGCACAGATGCTGGCATATGCGCGACATGGGCAGAGGACCTCGAGCATATGCGCGAAGTGAGTCGCGCATATGCGCAAGCGAAGTTCAGAGGACCTCGCGCACATGCGCGGAGATGAGTCGCGCATATGCGCGAGCTGCCGAGAAGCCGAGCACCGAGACCAGTAGGTCTCGCGCATATGCGCCGATGATGTCGCGCATATGCGCGAGACGTGCAGTAGGCACACCGAGCCACTTGGCTTATTGCATGTACGTGGATGTATATATATATATATATATGCACGATTTCTTCAAGGAAACGAAGGAAAGAATCGTATAGAAGGCTTCAGAGAAAGAGTGAAAAATCCTTACGCCTTTTGTGAGAAATCCGTCTATCTGATTTGGAATCCGACTTCAGTATTGAGTTCCTATCGACGTAGGCTACAACTGGACGTAAGTTTTACTACGTTTTGATATGATTTGAAATAATGGTATTCTCAGAATCTGATATGATTCTTATATGATGTTCTGGTCATGTTAGACATCGTATAATCGAAACCGGACTGAAGAATAAATACCATATGGAATTGTTACGATTTTCGGAGTTGTTTTAGAATCGATTTGATATCAGAATTGAATTATTACCGATTATGAGATGTTAAGAGTGATATCTGACTGAGATGATATTGCTGGGTATATTGAGACTATGACGTTGTGCTGTTGAAACAGAATTTGATTGAATTCTGATTATATCCAGTGTTGTTTGAGTGGTGTATTGATACCGTACCCTCTATATTGTTATTGTCAGATTGAGTGTTGACAGGCTTTGAGTTCGAGACTTCGACAGAGTCAGAGTATCAGAAAGAAAAGTATAAATTAATGTTGAGTTGGGATTGCACAACTCGAGTGAGATTTGACTCGAGTCTCCCTAAATCACATACTTAGTTTATTACATTGATATTTGTAATTGATGAGATTGATGTTTATAGTCTATTGATTTATAGCCACTGCATGTATTGACTACTGATTCGTTTAGTCATTGGCTGATTCGCCTAGTCACCGGCTGATTCGTCTGGTTATTGGCTGATTCGTCTGGTTATCGACTGATTCATCTAAACTTTGGCTGATTCGCTTAATTACTGACTGATTCGTCTAATTATTGGCTGATTCGCTTAATTCTTGACTGATTCGTCAATTCTGCGGCTGTTTCGCCCAGACACTGGATATATGAATTATATCGATGCCGTTTAGGGTTGATTCATTCCTATCGACTAAGATTCGATATAATTATCAATATCCAGATATTGGGATCCCTAGGTTAGAGTTGAGTCGAGTCTGAGACGACGCGTTGTTTGAGTTGAGTCTGTGATGACTAGTTGATTTACAGTTTGATATTATACATGTTTGTTGATTGGCGGCATGTGAATGATATTTGTTATATGCTTTTTATATATGTTTTTATATGATTGCATGTTTACATTGTTTATACTGGGATTTATTCTCACTGGAGTTATCCGGCTGTTGTCTTGTTTTGTATGTGTGCATGACAACAGGTGGGACAGGTTCAGGGTTGAGAAGATGAAGAGAGATCGTGATTAGAGTGGAGGCTCCGGATTTAGATTAGAGATAGGGTTAGACACGTGATATTAGCTGTTAAACCTTAGTTGAATAAATGTATGTGGTACAGGACTTGTACTTTTATACTGAGATGTATATACGTTTTATTTCACTACGTTCCGCATTTTAAAAAGAAAATTTAGACCCTGTTTTATAATTGATTAATTAGTCCCAATGATGATTAAGAACACGATTAGCATCCGGGTCCCCACAACAGGTGGTATCAGAGCGATAGATCCTTTAGACTGAGATAGAAGCTAGTGAGCGGGGTAGATTGAGTTTTCTTTCTTTACTTGTGATTGCTAGCATGCTTTACTGCTTTATATAATACATGTTACTTGACTTATCTGATTTGATTGTGTAATATGTATTATTGGGAACGAATTCGAACCGATTTTCGATCAGCAGTAAGATGATCGGAGGAGGGAACTGAAGTGAAACAGGTTTATTGGATTGAGGTACTAATCCATTTGATTATCAGATATGCCTCCTCGAAGAATACCAGAACAGGGTAGCACATCGAATCCTCCAATGGATGTTACAGCCACTCCAATGGAAACGTTATTGAAAAGGTTTCAGTCAATCAAACCACCGACTCTGAAGGGTACTGAGACATCAGTTGAATGTGAGAGTTGGTTAGATAACATTGAGATGCTGTTTGATTCACTGGAGTACAGTGATGAGCGCCGAATTAAATTGATTGGGCACCAGTTGCTTGATGTTGCAAAGAATTGGTGGATTACGATGAAGAGGGCCTTGGAGCATCGAGGTACGACTATTACTTGGGATGTATTTAAAACTGAGTTTTATCAAAGATTTTTTCCAGTGTCGTACATGAAAGACAAGGGGGACGGAGTTTGCCAATTAGAGACAGGGTCAGCTGAACATTGAAGAATATGTGACCAAGTTCTCTACCTTATTGAAGGTTTGCTCCCCATGTGGCTGGAAATGACGAAGCCGTTGCTGATCAGTTCATCAATGGCTTGAATCCCGATATCTTTACATTGGTGAACACAGGGCGACCAAATAACTTTGCTGATGCCATGAATAGAGCAAAGGGCGCGGAAGCGGGCCTGATAAGACAGAGAGGAGCTGCAGATATTCCTCCCGCACCGAGACTACAGCAACCATTTCCCCGATTTGAGAGTGATAGTAGCAGTGGTGGAAAGAAAGATTTTCTGAAGGCTAGAGGAAAGCAGTTTAAGAAGTCTGGCGGCAGTTCTTCTAGCTCCAGTGGTTCCAAACAGAGTTATACCGGAACTTACTGCGGAAATTGTGGAGGGAGACATTCCACTGAGCAATGCCAAGGAGTACTTGGTAGTTGCCACTTCTGCAAACAACAGGGACATTTTGCCAGAATGTGTCCACAGAAGGGTTCTAAAAGATCCCAGGGAGCCGAATCATCTGGATCAGCGGCACAGTGGAGTAGACGATCAGCTGCTGTTCCTTCATTTCAGCAAGCACCATCTCAGTCACAGCATAGGCCATGAGGAAGCCAGACAGTTGGCCAGCCTCCTAGACAGCAGGCCAGAGTATTTGCTTTGACCGAGGAGCAAGCTCAGGAAGCACCAGATGATGATGTTACAGGTAACTGTTCTTGATGTAGTTATCCTGCTTTTGTATTGATGAATACTGATGCTTCCCATATGTTTATTTTTGAACGATTTGCATTGAGTCATGCATTACCTGTTGAGTTTGTATCTACTGTAGTATATCTCTTTACTGGTTGGGGAAAGTGTTTATAGCAGTGAATTCTGTAAAATATTGTATACTACAATAGGATGAGAATAAGATTGAGTTAGATCGTGTGGTAGCTTCTACTGTACTAGTGTTGTCTGGTTTTGAGACTGCATTACCGATATTGATATGCTGACCAAGTACAGAGTTACCCGAGATTAGTTTCAGAAGATGGTCAGAATCGGACCTGAGATGGCCAAGGGATGAATAGTGTACGATAAGGATTCTAGATTGAGAATTCCTTTGATAATCCGTACTATCTATAACTCGATTATTACAGAAAGGAACAGAGAGACTCCTTATGTATTCAGTTGATTTACTGAAGTTGAGTCTATCATTGGCTGATTTACCAATGATAAGAAAGTTAATAATGTTTTCCCCGATAAGACTTCTGATTCGATTCCAATCAGAGAGATTGATTTAAACCTTGAATTGATATCAGAAACAGATTGCATCCTGATTGAGACAAATTGCATTCAGGGTGTGTTATATCTGAAGATGATGTATCTGTTGAATTTAGCAGAATTAAACCGTAATTTGTTGTCCGAGATGGATATCAGTGTTAGATATTTGCAGTTTATGAGTTTAGCAGATCAGTACCGATGAATGATGTTTTGAATCTGATTGAAGCTTGCTGTTGTTTTGAATCCGTGTTTGAATAAGGTAAGTAATACTGTATTGTATATGAATAACCAATCTGTTGTTCCAGATGTTCCGAATTTAAAATGATAAATATTGCCAGACAGTGTGCAATAATCTATGCGATATGCATTTTGATAGCTGAAAAGGTGTTGATAGAATGCTTGAATCTGCATATATTAGATGTACAGGATGATGTACAGATAAGATCAGACGATCAAGAGTTATGTCAGAAGAGTGATTAGACTGCATTGAATGCCAAAATTGACTATATCATACCATGATTTTCGGTTGATTTTGTATTTTTGGCAGAATATATTATAAAATCCTTCACCTACTGTCTATAGATTGACGGATAGTCGGAGCAAACTATCCGGATACTGGAGAATATCCAAGAACTGTAGTGCTGGATTTTAGCACTAGTTGACATGATTTATTGTTATTTATGAATTATCGTACAACCACAGCTATCAGACGAGTATTGAAATGACTTCTTTCGAAGTGTTATACGGAATGAAATGTTGAGCCCCTCTTTATTGGGATGATATCTCTGAGGTTCCTGAGACTGGACCTGATATGACTAGAGATATGATTGCAAAAGTGAAGCTGATTTAAAAGAAAATGAAGGCAGCCCAAGACAGACAAGCCAATTATGCCAATGTCCGACGACGACTGTTGGTATTTGAGGCTGGTGACCGAGTATTTTTGAAAATTTCACCTTTCAGAGGAGTTGTCAGATTTGGCAAGAAAGAGAAATTATCTCCATGATAGATTGGGCTGTA
The DNA here is from genome assembly GCF_025594145.1 of Primulina tabacum. Taxonomy (NCBI): domain Eukaryota; kingdom Viridiplantae; phylum Streptophyta; class Magnoliopsida; order Lamiales; family Gesneriaceae; genus Primulina; species Primulina tabacum. The sequence goes on along the minus strand of NC_134555.1, from coordinate 15,475,011 downwards.
TGAGATTCTTGAGAAGATAGGAGATCGTGCATATCGACTCGCTTTAATTGCATTCATTATATGGGATACATGACGTTTTTCATATTTGTTCTTGCGAAAATACCTGTTTGATGCTTCACATATCATCCAACCAAATGAGGCCGAGTTGGATGAGACATTGAGTTATTTTGAAAAGCCGATTCCGATTCTTGATCGGAAGGAAAAGTAGCTCAGAACGAAGACTATTCCACTTGTGAAAGTTCGGTGGAGTTAACATGGTATTGAAAAAGCTACTTGGGAAACTGAGTCTGATATGAGACAGAGGTTCCCAGTTTTATGTCACTAAGGTGAGTGGTTTACTTAACTTCTTCTATATACCTTCTTATGATATGATTGATTGCCTGTGATTTCGAGGACGAAATCATATCTTAGGGGTGGAGAAATGTAATGCCCGAGAATTTTATCCTATTAATCTGAAATGATTTGGGGATAATTGATATGATTATAGACGGAAAGGATCTGACCGGAAAAGACGAGATAATGCATGAAAATGTGCGAGGAACAGTATCCCTCGTGCATATGCGCGGCACAGATGCGCGCATATGCGCGACATGGGCAGAGGACCTCGAGCATATGCGCGAAGTGAGTCGCGCATATGCGCAATCGAAGTCCAGAGGACCTCGCGCACATGCGCGGAGATGAGTCGCGCATATGCGCGAGCTGCCGAGAAGCCGAGCACCGAGACCAGTAGGTCTCGCGCATATGCGCCGATGATGTCGCGCATATGCGCGAGACGTGCAGTAGGCACACCGAGCCACTTGGCTTATTGCATGTACGTGGATGTATATATATATATATATATATATGCACGATTTCTTCAAGGAAACTAAGGAAAGAATCGTATAGAAGGCTTCAGAGAAAGAGTGAAAAATCCTTACTTCTTTTGTGAGAAATCCGTCTATCTGATTTGGAATCCGACTTCAGTATTGAGTTCCTATCGACGTAGGCTACAACTGGACGTATGTTTTACTACGTTTTGATATGATTTGAAATAATGGTATTCTCAGAATCTGATATGATTCTTATATGATGTTCTGGTCATGTTAGACATCGTATAATCGAAACCGGACTGAAGAATAAATACCATATGGAATTGTTACGATTTTCGGAGTTGTTTTAGAATCGATTTGATATCAGAATTGAATTATTACCGATTATGAGATGTTAAGAGTGATATCTGACTGAGATGATATTGCTGGGTATATTGAGACTATGACGTTGTGCTGTTGAAACAGAATTTGATTGAATTCTGATTATATCCAGTGTTGTTTGAGTGGTGTATTGATACCGTACCCTCGATATTGTTATTGTCAGATTGAGTGTTGACAGGCTTTGAGTTCGAGACTTCGACAGAGTCAGAGTATCAGAAAGAAAGGTATAAATTAATGTTGAGTTGGGATTGCACAACTCGAGTGAGGTTTGACTCGAGTCTCCCTAAATCACATACTTAGTTTATTACATTGATATTTGTAATTGATGAGATTGATGTTTATAGTCTATTGATTTATAGCCACTGCATGTATTGACTACTGATTCGTTTAGTCATTGGCTGATTCGCCTAGTCACCGGCTGATTCGTCTGGTTATTGGCTGATTCGTCTAGTTATCGACTGAATTCGTCTAAACTTTGGCTGATTCGCTTAATTACTGACTGATTCGTCTAATTATTGGCTGATTCGCTTAATTATTGACTGATTCGTCAATTTTGCGGCTGTTTCGCCCAGAAACTGGATATATGAATTATATCGATGCCGTTTATGGTTGATTCATTCCTATCGACCGAGATTCGATATAATTATCAATATCCAAATATTGGGATCCATAGGTTAGAGTTGAGTCGAGTCTGAGACGACGCGTTGTTTGAGTTGAGTCTGTGATGACTAGTTGATTTACAGTTTGATATTATACATGTTTGTTGATTGGCTGCATGTGAATGATATTTGTTATATGCTTTTGTATATGTTTTTATATGATTGCATGTTTACATTGTTTATACTGGGATTTATTCTCACCGGAGTTATCCGGCTGTTGTCTTGTTTTGTATGTGTGCATGACAACAGGTGGGACAGGTTCAGGGTTGAGAAGATGTTGGGACCCAGACGCTAATCATCTTCTTAATCATCTTTGAGATTTAATTATCAATTAAGATAAACAGGGTCTAAAAATTTTTCTTTAAAATGCGGAAGGGTAATGGAATCAATCTATTATACATCTCAGTATAAAAGTACAATAATGTACAACAATTATTCAAACTAGTCTAAGGTTCAAATACTAAATTTCAAGTATTAAACCAAGTCGACAATAAGTCCGGAATCACCACTCTAACTCATCTTCTCTCATCATCTTCTTGACCCCGATCCTGTCCCTCCTGTTGTCATGCACACATACAAAACAGGACAACAGCCGGATACTCCGGTGAGAATAAATCCCAGTATAAAACATGTATACATGCATATACACAATATAAATCATAAAGCATATTGTCATGCATAAAATTCATAACAATAGGTTTCATAGTCTAGGAAACGAAATCAAAATAAGCATGCAGTAACAATGGATTCCATAATCTCTGGAATCAAAATAAAATAAGCATGCAACTCAATTCAATTCATATCTTGACTCGACTCGACTCTAACTCTAGGGATCTCGGTGTGAATAAGACGTCACTGTCTGTCACCTACCCTCCAAATCAGGGTAACTGTACGTCTTATTCCTAGACTTCGGTCATGTCTGTATCGAATGTCTACACTCGGAGTGAATCTGATCCGAAGCGTCGATACCACCGAACCATCTAGTTTGGCAAGTCTGCCAACGATTCCTATCTCAATGCTGGAATATAAATCTATAAACCAGGCAAATTATATCAGAAGATAAACAATAAGTCTAGTATGTGATTTTGTTGGGAAACTCAAATTGAATCTCATTTGAGTTGTGTCTTCCCAAAACAAAACATGAATTATACCTTCTTGTCGTTCGTAGCAGTCGAAGTCTCGTGTTCTCGATATCGAATCTGTCAAACCAAATCTGAAATGACATATATACAATGCACCATATCAACTTCTAACTCAAAAGGATACACATATGGAGCAATATTCAATCTCGGTACGTTTTGGCGGCATAACAACGTAGTTTCTCGGTACCGGTCAACTCAAACTTCAATAATCAGTAACCATAACTCATAATCATCACTAATATATTCCTTAACCTCAAAATCTGTAAAAAGCTCATTCATATATGTGCTGAAAAATAATAACAATATCATAAAATGTCCGTTCTTCAATCCGGTTGCGAATATACGTTGCTTATAATCTCAAGAACATCTAATAATAATCATATCTGATTTCTTCCAATACCTCAACTTCAAAACATGTTGAAATGTAGAATTACTTACATCCTTTTGTAGATGGTAACAAGAGGAGTACGGAACCGAAGTCGGATCGAAATTCGGGTGGCTCGATCTTTCGCAATTCAAAATCTAAGTTATAATGAGAGTTGAGGAATTCTGAACCCTTGCTCTCAGTTCCTTGCAGCTGGAGAATGAAGAAAGGACGTACAAGTCATATATATATCTTTGCATGTTGAGGGACAAGTGTCATATTTTTCAAGCAACACGCATGACCGCGGGTGCGGTAGTTCATGAACCGCGGGTGCGCTCAGGCTTCAGCGGTCCATCCAACTTTGCATAAACGTCGACCGCGGTTGCGCTACATATAAGACCGCGGGTGCGGTGACATCAACGCGGGTGCGGTTACGTTTGAACCGCGGGTGCGGTGTCATTTCTGTAAATACTTTCCAACTCTCTGTCCATCAACCGCGGGTGCACTCCTTTCTTGGACCTGCGGGTGCGGTGACCCTACTGTAAAAATGGTTAACTTTCTGTCCATGCACCGCGGGTGCGGTGCTTCTCTAGGCGCGGGTGCGGTCCCTTTCTTCAAGCAACACTTCATAATCTCATTTAGTTCTTCTCATTACATGTCATGCATACTCATATCTTCCGAATATCACATCAATGAAGACTAATAAATCTCGAGCCTTACATTTCTCCCCCTCTAAGAAATGATTTCGTCCTCGAAATCACAAGTAATCAATTCAGATATATCAGAAGAAATGTATACAGAGTTTAAATCAAAACTCATCTCAATGACTCCATTCTGAAATCTTAATCTCATGCCAAGTTCTGTCTTTCAGATACTCTCTTTGAGGCCCTGGTCACTTACTATATTTTCAATACTAGAATAGTCTTCATTCTGAAATATCTTTCTTGTACGGATCTGTGATTCCAAATTGGAATACTATTCAAGAGCATAATATCATAATACCCTTTGAAATAACTCTGACCGAATCAATCTCACAATACTGACTATACAACATCCGTATATATCAATCAACAGATCATACAAATCAATATCATCAGCTATTATCAAATCTGTTTATCCCAGTCAAGGATATATTAAATCTTCGGCCCCAAATACCAATCGTCATCATCCGACGTTGGCGTATTAAGTCTGTCTGGTCTGAGCTATCTTCATTCTCTTCTGAATTAGCTACATTTTCTTTGTCACATCTCTGACTGTATCAAATCTTATCTCAGGTATCTCCGAGATATTATTCTTATACCAAAGAAATCTGCAGTACTCACTGTACATTATATCATCTGTAACTATCTCATTACTTTCTGATGGCTATTATCATACTATAATTCATAGGATGACAATATGTCATATTAACTAGTGCTAGCATCCAGCACTACAACTCCATAATTATCAGCTAATATCTCGATAGTACGCTCTGGCTATCTGTCAGTCGGTGGATAATATATGAATGAGTTCATGGTACGTTCTGCCACAATTACAAACTCAATCAAAATCACAATCTGATATAGTCTGGTTCTACATTCTGATCAATCTGACCATTTCTTTAACATCGATCTGTGTTATTTGGTCATGTTTGTACGTCATCTTGTACAAACTAATAGATATAAATTGAACAATCTGTCAATCACAATCATATCATATCACAATCTGGAAAGTATTATAGTGGTCTTATTACGAAATTCATCGAATTATACTCTCCATGTCTAGTCAGAAATATACCAATTCTGTAATAAATCTTATGATTTCTATCTTTCTATCTTCATTTATTGGCGATTCAGACACTTCAGTACAAATTCTGCCAACATTTCAGTACAAATTCTGTCATAACTGATTTAATCTGTCTATATCAAAACTATATGTCCGAATATTATACATTCTCAATCATCAGAATGAAAACTGAATTCATTACTGTGCGCTTCTGACCCTATCTGTCATTTCATATTCGAGCTATTTGGTACAAACAAATCAGTTAATAATATAAATTAAAGAAAAATACCTACCTGGTATTCGGTTCCGATTGTCGATATCAAATTCTGTTGTACAATTCTGAAACATTTGGCATCACAAGATAATCATTCTCATACCGTAAAATCACATATCTGTCACTCTGATCGATGTTCTGTTCTGATTATTGAAATTAAGCTCTGAACATTCTGATTATATTTCTGATCTAATGAAATTCTCGAATTCAACTCTGATTTGGTTTGAATAATCTATATCAAACACTGACTCAGAATAACAGTACTATCAAATCAGATTCATAATATCAATAATCTATACTGATCTAGTGAGTTTAGTAAACTCATAAAACGGCAATTTCTGGCAATATTGTCAATTCTGACTAATCAATCATGTCTTCATGTCGTTCTGATCAACTGCTATATATCATCTGCAAATATAATATGCCCTCAAACAATATAAGCTGTTTCAAATATTGTGTTAGAACAATAACAATACTCAAGCAGATACAAAACAACAATTGTATAAGATAATCTGCCAACTAAGACCAAAATAAATTTCTGACATTCTGAATTTTCTGATCTTTTTGACATCGGTATCATTCTCAGTCACTGATCACAATCTCAACTATGTCAAAATTAATCGGTATACTAACTTCAGATATCACATACTCTGAATACAATCTGTTTCAAACAAGATTCATATCTGAATAATTTCTGTATACAATAATCACAGTTCTCAGAGTATTCAATACAATCTTTAGATATTCGATTCAATCAATCAGATGTTGCAATCATATCAAAATATCATAGATACAACGAGCATAAAATCATCAGAATATCTCTGAACATACAGAAATATGCCACCGAGCAACACTAAATCAAATGTAACTCCTGGTCGGTACTCTTCTACTGATCTTTTAATTCTTTCACTTCATTCAGTGACATTCTGCACATTCAATATCATTCTGTATTGAATTCTAAAACACAACCAGTACCTGGTATCAATTCAATTCTGAAATATATCTTTCTGATATAAAGCAAATCTGAAATCTTATCTGGCAATTATCAGCCAACTCGTACATCACTGGCAATCTGCCAATGCTAGGCTCGATTTCAGTATGTCTACTGAATACATAAGGATGCCATCTGCTCCTTTCTGTAATAATCGAGTCATAGACAATACAGATATCCAAGGAATTCTAGATCTAGAATCGTTACCGAGGAATTTCTACTCATCATTCTTATCTGGTCTGAATCTTATATTTTTCTGGCAGGAATTTACAATAGTTCTGTACTTGTTCAGCATATTAATATCAATAATACGGTCAAATCAGAAATACAAGTACATCATAATCTAACTCAATCTTATTCTCATCTTACTGTAGTATACAATATTTCACAGAAATCTCTGATATCAATCTTTTTTTCCAAAAATAAGGAAATCGATACTACAGTACAATCAGACTCAACAGTTACAGCATATCTCAACGCAACTCAGTCAAAGATGATCGTAGGGAATGCATTAGTATATATCAATACCTATGCAATATAATCATAAAAGAACAATACCTACCAGTCTATCATCAGGTATGTCTGGTGTCTGTTCTTCGGTCTTCTGTTCCCTAAAATCTTCGGGAACTTCTCTGGGGACAAACTCTAGCAAGGTGTCCCGGCTGTCTACAAATATGGCAACTACCAGTCACTCCCTGGCATTGCTCTGTGGGATGTCTCCCTCCGCAAATCCTGCAATACACTCCAGTATAACTTGGGCTGGAACCACTGGAGCTAGTGGAACCGCTCAGTCCGCTCCCTAACTTCTTAAATGGTTTCTTTCGAGCTTTCAGCAAATCTTGCTTTCCACTCGTACTGCCTTTATCAAATCGGAGAGGGGATTGCTGTACCTGGGGTTGCATCGCACACACCCTTTTTAGTTGCCTAATCAGACTCGCTTCCGCTCTCTTCGCTCTACTCAAGGCATCAGCAAAATGATAAGGTCGCTGCATATTCATCAATGCAACTATCTCCGAGTTCAATCCTCTGATGAACTGATCCGCTACAACTTCATCATTCCCAATTACATGAGGAGCAAAACGCAGTAGAGTAGAGAATTTAGCAACATATTCTTCAATATTCAGTTGACCTTGTCTCAAATTCTCAAATTCTGCTTTCTTGTCCTCCCGGTACGAAACTGAGAAAAATCTTCGATAAAATTCAGTTCTGAATATTTCCCACGAAATCACTGTACCTCTCTGTTCTAGCATTCTTTTACTTGTAATCCACCAACTTTTGGCAGTTTCTCGTAACTGGTGGACTATCAGTTTAATTCTCTGCTCATCTGAATAATCAAGTAAATCAAACAGTATTTCTATGCCATCAAACCAGTTCTCACAATCTTCAGACGTCTCGACACCACTCAGAATCGGCGGCTGAAATAACTGAAATTCTTCCAACTGTATTTCCATCTGAGTTTCTGATACATCTATCTGTTCAGTCGAAGTACTACCCCTTTCTGGAATTCTCCATGGAGGTATATCTGCTTATCAAAACATTAGTACTCAAATAATACAAATCTGTTCCAATCTTTCTCTGATCATCTTACTGCTGATCATGAATCATATCTGATTCATACTCAATAATACATACTACCAACTCAAATCAGATAATCAGGTAACCATGTATTTCAAAGCAGTAAAACATAATCTCATGCTACCATACACAATGGAAATCAACATTAAAAGAAATCTCATTCTAGTAATCACATGCAAGGAAAGAAAACTCAATCTACCCCGCTCATTCTCTTCTATCTCAGTCTAAAGGATCTATCACTCTGATACCACCTGTTGTGGGGACCCGGATGCTAATCATCTTCTTAATCATCTTTGGGATTTAATTATCAATTAAGATAAACAGGGTCTAAAAATTTTTCTTTAAAACGCGGAAGGTAATGGAATCAATCTATTATACATCTTAGTATAAAAGTACAATAATGTACAACAATTATTCAAACTAATCTAAGGTTCAACTACTAAATTTCAAGTATTAAACCAAGTCGACAATAAGTCCGGAATCACCACTCTAACTCATCTTCTCTCATCATCTTCTTGACCCCGATCCTGTCCCACCTGTTGTCATGCACACATACAAAACAGGACAACAGCCGGATACTCCGGTGAGAATAAATCCCAATATAAAACATGTATACATGCATATACACAATATAAATCATAAAGCATATTATCATGCATAAAATTCATAACAATAGGTTTCATAGTCTAGGAAACCAAATCAAAATAAGCATGCAGTAACAATGGATTCCATAATCTCTGGAATCAAAATAAAATAAGCATGCAACTCAATTCAATTCATATCTTGACTCGACTCGACTCTAACTCTAGGGATCCCGGTGTGAATAAGACGTCATTGTCTGTCACCTACCCTCCCAATCGGGGTAACTGTACGTCTTATTCCTAGACTTCGGTCATGTCTGTATCGAATGTCTACACTCGGAGTGAATCTGATCCGAAGCGTCGATACCACCGAACATCTAGTTTGGCAAGTCTGCCAACGATTCCTATCTCAATGCTGGAATATAAATCTATAAACCAGGCAAATTATATCAGAAGATAAACAATAAGTCTAGTATGTGATTTTGTTGGGAAACTCAAATTGAATCTCATTTGAGTTGTGTCTTCCCAAAACAAAACATGAATTATACCTTCTTGTCGTTCGTAGCAGTCGAAGTCTCGTATTCTCGATATCGAATCTGTCAAACCAAATCTGAAATGACATATATACAATGCACCATATCAACTTCTAACTCAAAAGGATACACATATGGAGCAATATTCAATCTCGGTACGTTTTGGCGGCATAACAACGTAGTTTCTCGGTACCGGTCAACTCAAACTTCAATAATCAGTAACCATAACTCATAATCATCACTAATATATTCCTTAACCTCAAAATCTGTAAAAAGCTCATTCATATATGTGCTGAAAAATAATAACAATATCATAAAATGTCCGTTCTTCAATCCGGTTGCGAATATACGTTGCTTATAATCTCAAGAACATCTAATAATAATCATAACTGATTTCTTCCAATATCTCAACTTCAAAACATGTTGAAATGTAGAATTACTTACATCTTTTGTAGATGGTAACAAGAGGAGTACGGAACCGAAGTCGGATCAAAATTCGGGTGGCTCGATCTTTCGCAATTCAAAATCTAAGTATAATGAGAGTTGAAGAATTCTGAACCCTTGATCTCGTTCCTTGCAGCTGGAGAATGAAGAAAGGACGTACAAGTCATATATATATCTTGCATGTTGAGGGACAAGTGTCATATTTTTCAAGCAACACGCATGACCGCGGGTGCGGTAGTTCATGAACCGCGGGTGTGCTCAGGCTTCAGCGGTCCATCCAACTTTGCATAAACGTCGACCGCGGGTGCGCTACATATAAGACCGCGGGTGCGGTGACATCAACGCGGGTGCGATTACGTTTGAACCGCGGGTGCGGTGTCATTTCTATAAATACTTTCTAACTCTCTGTCCATCAACCGCGGGTGCACTCCTTCTTGGACCGCGGGTGCGGTGACCCTACTGTAAAAATGGTTAACTTTCTGTCCATGCACCGCGGGTGCGGTGCTTCTCTAGGCGCAGGGTGCGGTCCCTTTCTTCAAGCAACACTTCATAATCTCATTTAGTTCTTCTCATTACATGTCATGCATACTCATATCTTCCGAATATCACATCAATGAAGACTAATAAATCTCGAGCCTTACAGAAGATGAAGAGAGATCGTGATTAGAGTGGAGGCTCCGGATTTGGATTAGAGATAGGGTTAGACACGTGATATTAGCTGTTAAACCTTAGTTGAATAAATGTATGTGGTACAGGACTTGTACTTTTATACTGAGATGTATATACGTTTTATTTCACTACGTTCCGCATTTAAAAAAAAAAATTTAGACCCTGTTTTATAATTGATTAATTAGTCCCAATGATGATTAAGAACACGATTAGCATCCGGGTCCCCACACACAGAGTGAGCCCATTCGTGTGAGAAGGACCAGAGGGAGCTTGTCTATGGGAGAAGGCCCCAGTGGGAGCCCATTCGTGTGAGAAGGACGAGAGGGAGCCCGTCTATGGGATGAGGCCCAGAGAGAGCCCGACGATCGTATTTCTATATGATAATGATTGGCCAAGGCTCAGTTAACGAATGAGAGTGTCGCTGATGTCTCCGTCGCCCAGTACTGTGGTTACATGATAGATTATGCATCGACCTTATGACGATACGAAAGTCACAATTAAAGATCCAAATTCAATAAAAAGAAAACGTTTATGCATATGATGAAAAGAAAATGTTTATGTTAAAAGGATGAATGATATTGAATGATGAAAGGAAAAATGTTATGATAATGCATGATTATGGAAACGTTATTTTAAGTAAAAACATTTTCACAGTCGCATGTGATTTTTATACATATTATTTGTTATCAAGAATATATTCTGTTGAGTCTTTAGACTCATTAGGTGTGGTCGATGCAGGTGATTATGATAATAATGATAATGGAGGTCTTGATGGTTGACTTTGCTGGATTGAAGGTGCACATGACCCGAGGACCAGCGCTTCTAGTTTTCCGCACTTAAGTTCACGTTTATGATTTACGTTAGAGATATTTTTACGACTATTTATTTATGCTTTGAGAGGTTTTTAAGAGGTTTTAGTGTGGACTATATTTTTCAAATTATCGCTTTTTAGGTTTGGTAAATGTTTGACAATTTTATGATTTGAACTACTCCTTTGATTTTTAAAATTAGTTGGTTAATTTTATTTTAAAATGGTGTCAAAATGTTTTTATGTGAATGTGTATATTCGGGCGATTCAATAGTAAGTGTTTTAAAAAAAAAATTAGTACTTTTTAAGCAAAACAAATAGCAGACGTTTCAGTTGACATAGATATACAACAGATATAAAGATTTAAAATGCATTCACTGTTACCGTTGGAAGCTGGCCTATAAATAGTCGAGAAAGATCAGTTGAAGAAGAATAATCGAGTTACGAAGTTATCAAGTCACAAAGTTTGCAATCAAGTTTTAAGTTCTCAAAAGCTCACGCTTATTTTAACATTCATAGCTTTTAGGCTATACTTCGAGCTTAAAGCACAAAAACACTTATTGTTATATTATTTCATCTTATAGAGACCAGTTGTGCTAAGAAAGTTACATATCAGTTAAGAACTGATAAGTTGTATTAATACTAAGAGTTTCAGTTTTGGCAGTGTTAAGTCCAAAATAAAGTGGGTTTGTACAATCCATTGTATATATCAAAGTCTTTTAGTGAAAATCCTATCTTCGAGATTGGGGGGGAGACATAGGAGTAATTTAAATCTCCGAACATTCAAAAATCTTGTGTTCTTTCCTTATCAATTTTATTCTATCTGTCTTTCAGTTATTTCCGCATTTTTATCAAGTTAACTGATTGACATTGAAAACAAGATTCGCGAATTCAGTTTATTACTAAACTGATTCATAAATCGAAGAAGTTGTGAAAATGGTAAAGTGTTTATTCAACCCCCACTTCTAAACATTTTTTCACTCCCAACCGATCCTAAAAAATTGTATCAGAGCAGTTGAATCTTGTTCTTGAATATTCCTATCTACAAAACTGATTACAATGTCTTCCTTCAACAAAATTCCAATGTTCTCCAGAGAAGAATTTGGCGATTGGAATATTAGAATGCATGCTCATCTAGTTGTACAAGATGATGACATGTGGTACGTTATCACTGACTGGCCCATGAAAATACTCAAAGCAAACACTTCTGTTGCTATAACCAATGGTACACCACACCACATTGAAATGCCTAGAGAATAATGGACTGCAAAAGACAAAAGAAAAGCCAATTTGGATAATGTGGCTAAAGACATCTTGTACAAAACGCAGGATAAAATTACTTTCAGAAAAATAAAATGTGCAAGACTGCAAAAGAAATCTGGGAGAAGTTAATTCAGCTCTGCGAAGGCAATTGAGAAAACCAAAGAAAATAAACTCTCAGTCGCTGTTCAGAAGTTCGATAATATCAAAATGAAGACTAGAGAATCTATGAACGAATATGATGAGAGAATCAGCAGCATTATAAATGAACTGAATGCACTTGGAAAAGTGTTTCAAACAAAGAAGTCGCGCTGAAGGTGGTTCGAGGTCTTGCCAAGGAGTGGGATGTTAAGACCATGGCCATGAGAGAATCAAAGGACCCGAGTAAGGTCGAACTACCGATTTATTTGCTGATCTGAAGGCCTATGAGTTTGAGTTGCAAACAAGAGACGGAGAACCTTCTACACTAGCAGCTACAACTGCTCTTAGTGCTGTCAAACTTGAACCAACTGGTTCAGCTGAGAAAATTGCAGATCAGTTAAGTAATGACGCGATGTCATTATTTGTGAAGAAATTTGGGAAATTTATGAGAAGAAACCAAGGTTATTTCCAGAGTCAATATCAGAGAAACAACTCCAAGGATTAACCAAGCTCCTGTTATAATTGTGGCAAGCCAGCAAACTTTATTGCTGACTGTCCTAAACCAAAAAAGGACAGTAAACATTCAACTGAAAAAGGGAAGAAATCTGTTGAATACAAAAGAAGGGACAAGAATGATAAGAGATCATTCAAGAAGAAACACGAAGTCCTGCTAGCTGAAGAGAACAAATCAAAATGGGCAGGGACTGATAGTGAAAAGTCCAAATCAGAAAGCTCAAAAAGCTCTAGTGATGATGAAGAAGAAATTAAGTTCTTAATGGCAAACGATGCAGAACTGTAGTCAACAAGTGAACATGTATTTGACTTCAGCTCTACTGACTTTACACGAGAAGAACTCATTATCACTCTGCATGACATGGTGAATGAGTATCACAAACTTGCTTGCTTATTTGAAAAAGTCAAAGCTGAGCAAACTGATTACAAGGATAATATAACAGAAACTGATGAGTCAGTTAAACTGTTGAGTCTACAAAGAGAGATTGCAAAGCAAAAAGCTGAGATGCTCGAGAACCAATCCTTGATTCATCAGTTGAGAATTGAGATTTCAAAACAAAATGAATTGATTCAGGCTTGGAATAAGTCTTCAGTAACTCTGACTGAAATGCAGATTTTGCAAAAATTAGTTACGGATAAAACTAGTTTAGGCTTTAATATAATTGAAGAAACCTCTGCAAGTGATACAATGCCCAAGTTGACTGAGCACAGAGGAAAGTACATACTTTTGTGAAATCAACTGTGGCACATGAAATCTTTGAACCAAGTAAACCCATTGATCAACCGATTGAACATTAAAACAAGGCTAAGCGGTTTGGACTTGGATATAACCCTGAGAGTCCAACTGATTCATGAAGCTGGTTATCTAAACGGTCCAGCTACAAAAGTGAGCACTCTAGGATTGATTATTACAATTACTACAACTGTAAGCCAGTTCAACAGAGTAACAATCATACTGTTTCATCCACGTATCACACACCTAACACACACAAGCCGGGAAAAATTATTTGAAACACAGTAACTGGTAAGTCAGTTAGACTGATCCAAGTCTGGGTTCATAAAGGACTAATCAGTTTAGGAGCCAAATCAATATGGGTACCAAGATTATATATTGTGTGTGATTGAAGGTAACAGGTACAACAAAAGAATCAATTTGGTACTCGGATAGTGGCTGCTCGTAACATATGACAGGGGATGCAAATTTGCTATCCCAACTGATCAAATACACTAGTCTTAACATCAGTTTTGGAGACAACTCTAAAGGTAGAATTGTGGGTAAGGTAAGCTTATCAATGGTAACTTTATTATTAAAAATGTTTTAATAGTTGAGAACTTGAAGTATAACTTGATTAACATTAGTCCGTTATGTGAAAATAATTTCTCAGTTCATTTCAACAGACACACTTGTACAGTTAAAGACACAACTGATGTGGGGACCCAGACGCTAATCATTTTCTTAATAATCTTTGGGATTTAATTATGAATTCAGATAAACAGGGTCTAAATTTTTTTTTTTAAAATGCAAGTGTGGAACGTAATGGAATTTACTAATATACATCTCAGTATAGAAGTACAATAATCATGAAACTAGACTAAGGTTCAACTACTAGATTCCAAGTGTTAAAACCATATCTACAATAAGTCCGGAATCACCACTCTAATATGTCTCCTCTCATCGTCTTCTTGACCCCGATCCTGTCCCACCTGTTGTCATGCACACATACAAACAAGACAACAGCCGGATAACTCCGGTGAGAATAAATCCCAGTATAAATAATGTATACATGCAGTTAACTGAATTAACATAAAATCATGAATTATATCTTATCACATGTAGCATAATCAAACAACATGTATCAATACCAATCTGTAAATAATATCTGAATCGTAATCTACGAAACATAAATCAATACAACTCTGTAATCAAGTTCTAGTCTCGATATCTAAGACTCGACTCATCTCTCATTCTAATCTAGGGATCCCTGTGAATAAGAACGTAACAAGTCTCCCACCTACTACTACCAGACGCGATGGCGGTACGTTCTTATTTCTGGACTTTGGTCTAGCTGTATCGAATAATCTACAATAAGAACAATGTCTGTATCTTAAGCATATCGATACACCAAACGTCCAGTGCCTTGGCGTATCTACCAAGACTAAGCCTAGTCTGACAATGTGCAATGGGTCAGTGACTATACTGTCAAAATCTAACCCCTCTGTCAGTGACTCTCACTCAATAGCTCTCTGCTTTCTACTTCTAATTCAATAGAATAAACATAATCATTAAGACACAAAGGTATAGAAACAATACCATACAAGTATGTGGTTTAGGGAAACTCAGTTAAATCTAACTCAAGTCGATCTCCCAATTAACATCAATTTATACCTTTCTCTTCTCGGTCTGATGAAGAAGAAGTCTCGTATTCCAATCTGTCCATACCCAGTCTGGCAATGACAATCGCATTAATACAATATCAGTATATAAATCAATTCAAGACTTGTTCTGATCAATACTCAAATCAGTATATAATCTGATCCATATCTGAACAAGGTACAATCTAATTCATATCAACGATATCAGCGAAATCATTACTGAATCTGATCACTCTAAATCAACTGATGTTTCTACGGCATAACAAAACGATCTCGATATCCCCGTCAATCTCAACATCACAGATATAATATCAGAATTCATAATCAGTATCAGTACAATTCATAATCTCCATATCTGTACACTTAAGATCAGTAACAACACAACTCTGATATCAAATCCCAATCAATATCTTTCAAAAATCATAACAATTGCATAAACAGTCTATTTTTTAATGTGACTTCAGTTATACAATGCCTACTGTAGCAGAAACACTATATCTGATTCATATTCAATTCTGACAATATCATAATTCCAAATCATGACTAAACGTAACAAAACTTACGTCCAGTTGTAGCCTGTGTTGATAGGAACTCGATACTATACTCGGATTCAAAAACAGATGGACGGATTTTGCGTGACGTTCAATTTTCGCACATCAGGAATTGGAGCTTCGGTTTCTCTCCTATTTCATTTCTGAAGAACAATTGCTTGTACCTATATATATATACACGTTTACGCATGTAAGGCAAGTGGCTTGTTGCATGTTCTGCACGTCGCGCGAATATGCGCGCACAAGGCCGCGCATATGCGCCGAAAGCCTTATCCGAACTACCGGACTGCTCGCGCATATGCACGCACATAAGTCGCACATATGCGCGAGACCTACTGTCTCGTGCCTTCACCATTCGCGCATATGCGCGCCTTCTGCCGTGCATGTGCGCCAAACTCTCTGGACGTTCCGCGCATGTGCGCGCCTTCTGCCGCGCATGTGCGCCGAACTCTCTGGACGTTCCACGCATGTGTGCGCATTCCACCGCGCATGTGCACGCATGGTTCTGTCTTCCTCGCGCATGTGCGCCCATACATGTCGCGCATGTGCGCGGGGACTCTTCTTGCACAAAATGTCAAATCTTCTTTCGGTTCTCCCGGTCTGATCCGTTTCCTCCATAATCATCTCAATTAATAAATAAATCATTTCAGATTAATCTCGGATTACGGTAATAAAATCTCGAGCCTTACATTTCTCCCCCTCTTAGATCTGAGTTCGTCCTCGAACTCGCAAGTATTCAATTCAGATATATTAGAAGAATGTATACAGAGTTTAAATCAGAAACTCATCTCAATGAATCCATTCTGAAATCTCAATCTCATATCAGATTCTGTCTTTCAAATAATCTCTTTGCTATTCTGAAAATCTTACTGTGTTTTCAACAACAGAATAATTTTCATTTTCTTCTAAATCAGTTTCATTTTTCTTGCTCTATCTCTAACTGTATCAGATCTTATCTCAGATATCTTTGAGACATTATTCTTATACCAAAGGAATCTGCAGTACTTACTGTACAATGCTTCGTATGTAGCTATCCTAATACTCATTTGATGATTCTCCTTGCACCAAGTGACAATGCATCGTGTTAACTAGTGCTAACATCCAGCACTATAGCTCTATACATAATCTCTCAGATCTGGATAGTATGCGAAGGAGTTTGTGGTATATTCTGTCACAAGTACAAAATCAAGAAAAAATCACAATCTGATATAATCTATTGTGGCATTCTGGTTATTATGACCACTTCTCTGACATCGATCTGTGTCATTTGGTCATGTTTGTACGTTATCTGGTACAAACTAATAGATATAGATTGAACAATCTGTCAATCACAATCATATCATATCACAATCTGGAAAGTATTGCAGTGGTCTCATTACAAAATTTATCGAAATATACTCCCCATGTCTAGTCAAGAATATACAAATTCTGTAATAAATCTTCTGATTTCTATCTTTTTGTCCTCATTTATTGGCGATTTAGACATTTCAGTACAATTCCTGCCAACATTTCCGTACAAATTCTATCATAACTGATTTAATCTGTCTATATCAAAGTTGTCTGTCCGAATATTATGCATTCTCCGTCACCAAAATGAAAACTGAATCCACTACTGTGTGTTTCTGACACTATCTGTCAATTTCAGATTCGAACTATTTGGTACAAACAAATCAGTTAATAATATAAATTAAAGAAAAATACCTACCTGGTATTCGGTTCTGACTATCGATATCAAATTCTGTTGTACAATTCTGAAACATTAGACATCACAAGATAATCATTCTCGTACAGTAAAAAAATCACATATCTGTCACTCTGACCACGTTCTGAACTTCCGTAATTCTCGAATTCAGCTCTGATTCGGTTTGAACAGTATATAATCTCAACGGTTCACAATAATCTGTATCAAATACGAATTCAGAACACGATACTATCGAATCACATTCGAAATATCACTAATCTATACTGATCTAGTAACTAAAAAAATTTCAAGCAGTTCAAAACAACCATCGGACAAGATAATCTACTAAACTCAGACGAAATGAATATCTGACATTTATGACATTTCTGAAATTTCTGATATTTCTGATCGTTCTGATATCGGTATCGTTCTCAGTCACTGATCACAATCTCAACTGTGTCAGAATCAATCAGTATACTAACTTCAGATATCGCATACTTTGAATACAATCTGTTTCAAGCAGGATTCATATCTGAATAATTTCTGTATACAATAATCACAGTTCTCAGAGTATTCAATACAATTTTCAGATATTCGATTCAATCCATCAAATGCTGCAAATATATCAAAATATCATAGATACAATAAGCATGAAATCATCAGAATATCTCTGAACATACTGAAACATGCCAAAGAGAAACACTAAATCAGATGTAACTCCTGGTCGGTACTCTTCTACTGATCTTTCAATTCTTTCAGTGTCATTCTGTACATTCAATATCATCATGTACTGAATTCTAAAACGACACCCAATACCTGGTATCGATTCCATTCTGAAATTCATCTTTCTACTACAAGGCAAATATGAAATCTTATCTGGGCAAATATCAACCAACTCGTACATCAGTGACAAATCTGTCAATGCTAGGCTCGATTTCAGTACATCTACTGAATACATAAGGATACCATCTGTTCCTTTCTGTAACTATCGAGTCATAGATGATATAAATATCAAAGGAATTCGGGATCTAGAATCCTTACTATGGAATCTCCACTTAGCCATATCTGGTCTGAATCTTATACTCTCCTAAAAGGAGTCTATCATAATTCTGTACTTAGTCAGCATATTAATATCAATAATGCAGTCAAATCGGACAATACAAGTACAACACCGTCCAACTCAATCTCATTCTTATCTTACCGTAGTATACAATAGGTTATAGAATTCACTGATATCAATATGTCTCCCAAAAGGTAAAGAAATCGATACTACAGTACAAACAGATCCAACCGATAAAGCATATCTCCATGCAACTCATTCCAACATATTCGTAATGAATGCATTAGTATATATCAATACATATGCAACATAATCATAGAGTAACAGTACCTGCCACTATATTATCAAGTGCCTCCTGGGGCTGTTCTTCGGTCATTGCCACCAGATGATTCTGCTCCCTGAAATCTTCGGGAACTTCTCTGTGGACAAACTCTAGCAAAGTGTCCCGGACTGTCGGCAGATACGACAACTACCAGTCACTCCCTGGCATTGCTCTGTGGAATATCTCCCTCCGCAAATCCTGCAATACACTCCAGTATAACTTGGGCTGGAACCACTGGAGCTAGATGAACCGCTCAGTCCACTCCCTAACTTCTTAAACTGTTTCTTTGGAGCTTTCAGCAAATCTTGCTTTCCACTCGTACTGCCTTCATCAAGTCTAAGAGGGAATTGAATCACCTCTAAACTTTCACGTTGTCGAATCAGACTCACCTCAGCTCTCTTTGCCCTACTCAAATTATCAGCAAAATGGTAAGGTCGCTGCATATTTATCAATGCAACTATCTCTGAATTCAATCCTTTGATGAACTGCTCAGCTACAACTTCATCATTCCCAGCTATCTGGGGAACAAAACGTAGTAAATTAGAGAATTTAGCAACATATTCTTCAATATTCAGTTGGCCTTGTCTCAAATTCTCAAATTCTGCACTTTTGTCCTCCCGGTACGAAACTGAGAAAAATCTTCGATAGAATTCAGCTTTGAAAACTTCCCACGTGATCACAGTACCACGTTGTTCTAATATTCCTTTGATCGTAATCCACCAACTTCGGGCAGCCTCTTGTAACTGGTGGAATACCAGTTTAATTCTCTGTTCCTCTGAATAATCAAGTAAATCAAACAATAGTTCTATGTAATCTAACCAATTCTGACACTCTTCAGACATCTCAGTACCCTTCAAAATCGGCGGTTGAAACGACTGAAACTGCTTCAACTGTATTTCCATCGGAGTTTCTGATATAACTATCTGTTCAACCGAGGTACCGCCCCGTTCTGGAATTCTTCGAGGAGGTATATCTGTTTATCAAAACATTAGTAACCAAATAACACAAATTTGTTCCAACATCTTACTGCTGATCAAAAATCAAATCTAATTCATACTCAATAATACATAATACCAATTCAAATCAGATAATCTGGTAAACATGTATTTCAAAGCAGTGAAACATAGTGTCATGCTAGCATACGCAATGTCAATCAACATTAAAATAATTCTCATGCTAGCAATCACATGCAAGGAAAGAAAACTCAATCTACCCCGCTCATTCTCTTCTATCTCAGTCTAAAGGATCTATCGCTCTGATACCACCTGTTGTGGGGACCCGGACGCTAATCATTTTCTTAATAATCTTCGGGATTTAATTATCAATTAAGATAAACAGGGTCTAAATTTTTTTTTTTAAATGCAAGTGCGGAACGTAATGGAATTTACTAATATACATCTCAGTATAGAAGTACAATAATGTACAATAATCATGAAACTAGACTAAGGTTCAACTACTAGATTCCAATTGTTAAAACCATATCTACAATAAGTCCGGAATCACCACTCTAATCTGTCTCCTCTCATCGTCTTCTTGACCCCGATCCTGTCCCACCTGTTGTCATGCACACATACAAACAAGACAACAGCCGGATAACTCCGGTGAGAATAAATCCCAGTATAAATAATGTATACATGCAGTTAACTGAATTAATATAAAAGCATGAATTATATCTTATCACATGTAGCATAATCAAACAACATGTATCAATACCAAAAATTAAATAATATCTGAATCGTAATCTACGAAACATAAATCAATAGAACTCTGTAATCAAGTTCTAGTCTCGATATCTAAGACTCGACTCATCTCTCATTCTAATCTAGGGATCCCGCTGAATAAGAACGTAACAAGTCTCCCACCTACTACTACCAGTCGCGGTGGCGGTACATTCTTATTTCTGGACTTTGGTCTAGCTGTATCGAATAATCTACAATAAGAACAATGTCTATATCTTAAGCATATTGGATCTTTTTTGTCCAATACCAGTCATAAGTTTAGGGGGGATGAAATACACCTTGGTAATTGTTGATGATTTTTCAAGAATTACTTGGGTTATATCTGATAGGATCAGTTAAAGGTGGAAAAGTATTTAGAGGAGGGGGGGGGGGGGGGGGGTGGAATAAACACTTACGATTGATGAGTCAGTTTAGTGATAAACTGATACTCGGGAATCTTGTAAGTCAATATCAATTAGTTAACAAATAGTGTGCGGAAACAAACTGACTGATAGATAGAATATAAACTGAAATACGAGGACACAAGATTTTATGGATGTTCGAAGATTTAAATACTCTTACGTCAACTCTTCTATCTCAAAGATATGATATACACTAAAAAACTTTGATCGATACAAGCAGTTGTATAGACCCACTTCAATTTTGGACTTAACAATGCCAAACTGAAACTCTTATTAACAAACTTGTTTACAATACACAAAAGAACTTAAATAATCTAACACAACTGATCTCTTCAAGATCGAGTAATACAGCTTGTGTTTGAAAGCTCGAAGTATAGCCTGAAAGATATGAATGTATGTAATAAGCGTGAGCTTTGATGTCTATAAGGATTTCAACAGAGCAACTGACTCGTAAATCGATAGTTTTTCAAAGATTCAAAAGTTCAAGAGTTTAAAAGCGTTTCTTCAGCTGCTCTTCTCTACTATTTATAGGCTTCCCTCCAACGGTAATATTACATACAATTTGAACATTTCTATCCGTTGCTTGCCACATCAACATTCTTCTGACAGTCGTACACTGCAGCTTTTATGAGATTCTGTGATCCCACTCCTTGTAGAAGACAACTTTTGTCAGTTGAATGTCTTAACTGATGACGTGTACCGCTGAAGGGCCAGCTGATTGATTGTAGTCGATAAACTCATAACTGTTTGTAGTAACTGATCAGTTCCAACTGACCAGTAAGTTATCTGCGTAGTTCAGTTCAGTTGCTGGTGCAGTTGCCTTCTGATAGTTGCATATATTAGATCAGTTTCTATCATTCTTTTAAATCAGTTAGATGGTCAGTTTGTCAAACATCCGAAATTCAGTTTCCAACAATATTTCTTAAATAAAAAGACTAAACTACCTCACAACTGATTAAACATTTCAAAAGATTATTAAATGAAAAATCAATTGGTATTGACAGAATAAGGTCTGATCGAGGGACTGAATTCATCAATCAAAATCTTTCACATTTTTTAGAAAATACTGGTATCAAGCATGAGCTCTCAGGAGCAAGAACTCCTCAGCAATATCGTGTAGCTGAGAGAAGAAATCGAACCCTTAAAGAAGCTGCTAGAACAATGCTCGTTGATTCTGGTATTTCTCAAAGATTTTGGGCAGAAGTACTAAACACTGCATGTTACACTCAGAACATATCAATGATTAACAAAAATAATTGAAAAATGCCATATGAGATCTGGCATGTACATAAAAGTGTGGTATCTTACTTCAGAATATTCGGCTGCAGATGTTTTATTCACGATAATGGAAAAAATCATTTGATGCAAAATATGCAGAAGGAAAATATTTGGGTTATTCTTCAGTTAGTAAGGCTTATAGAGTTTTTAACAAATGCACTTTCAATGTAGAAGAATCAATTCATATTGTATTTATTGTACTAACTGATAAGCCAACTGATCCAGTTGAGCTAGTTGATCGCTTTACAGATTTAAGTTTGGAGGATGATAGTGAATAAGAAGTTCATATCAATCAAAATCTCCTTCAAACACCTGAACCAGAGATACTAGATCAATCAATTGAACAAGAAATTGTTCCTGATAATCAGTTGGTGGAGCAAAATGATGAAATTCAATTAAAAACTTAAGCAGCAACAACTGAAACTAAAGAAAACATTCAGTTACCAACTGAACCAGTTGCTGAAATCGATCCAACTTATTATGAATACAGATTGAAAAAATCACATCCACCAGAATTGGTAATAGGTAATCCATCTGATCCGATAAGAACTCGGAACAAAATGATTAATCTATTTATTCATTAAGATTTTGTTTCCCAGCTGGAATCAAAGAAAACTGATGAAACTCTTGCTGACCCTAACTGGATAAATTCTATGAAAGAAGGGCTAAATCAGTTTACCCATAACAATGTTTGGAACTTAGTTTCAAGACCAATCTCTAAAACCATTATAGGTACAAAGTGGGTCTACAAGAACAAACTAAACGAAGAAGGTTCAGTTGTGCGCAACAAGGCGAGGCTTGTAGCACAAGGATATAGGCAAGAAGAAGGGATAGATTACGATGAGACATATGTCAGTTGCACGATTGGAAGCAATTGAAATATTCCTTTCTTATGCCTCATTCAAAAATTTTAAAGTCTATCAAATGTATGTCAATTTCTAAATGGTCAGTTGCAGGAAGAAGTATATGTTGAACAACCAAGGTTTTGTTAATCACTCTCTTCCTGGTCATGTTTATCATTTGAACAAAGCTCTATATGGTCTTAAACAAGCTCCAAGAGCTTGGTATGAAAAACTTTCAAAATTTCTTAATGATCATGATTTTACTATTGGATAAGCTGATAAGACTTTGTTCAAAATTTCAAAGAATGATCATATTTTATTTGTGCAAATATACGTTGATGATATTATTTTTGGGTCAGCTAACCCCAATGAGAAATTTGCCAAGTTAATGCAGCAAAATTTGAGATGAGTATGATGGGTGAACTGACATTCTTTCTTGATCTGCAAGTGAAGCAACTGGACACTGGTACTTTTATCAGTCAGACCAAATACACGAAGGAATTGCTTAAGAAATTTGGCATGGAGACATGTTCAGCTGCAAGTATTCCCATGAGCTCATCGATTAAATTAGATAAAGATGAAGGGGGAATATCAGTTGAGACTGCACTCTACAAAGGTTTAATAGGCTCTTTGTTATATCTAACTGCTAGTCGTCTTGATATTGTATTTGCTGTTTGCATGTGTGCTAGATTTTAGGTAAATCCCAAACAATGGCATTTTTTAGCTGCCAAACGCATATTGAAATATCTTAAAGGCACACAAAATTTGGGCTTATAGTATGCTAAAGAATTATCTTTCAATTTAGTTGGCAATTCAGATGCAGATTATGCAGGATGTAAGCTTGATTGTAAAAGAACCAGTGGAACATGTCAGTTTCTAGGAGACATACTGATTTCATAATTTAGCAATAAGCAAAAATCCATCGCAACTTCCACAATTGAAGCAGAATATCTAGCTGCTAGAAGCTGTTGCGCGCAACTGCTCTGGATTCATCAACAACTGAAGAATTATGGAGTCATTGCAGAAAAATCACCAATGAAAATTTCGATTATCTATTATCTAGTTCTTCACTCCAGAACCAAACACATTGACGTCATACATCATTTCATCAGAGATCATGCTCTAAAGAAGACTATCACGCTGGAGTACATTATAAGTAAACAACAACCAGCAGCTGACATATTCACAAAGCCATTACCCGAGACTAAGTTTTCTTACTTTCATAATATTCTTGGTTTAATTGATTTGTCTTAATATTAGTTGCATTGTTATGCCAGCTTGAGGTGTCATTCAGAATAGAAATTTTATTGATAATATCTTTATATTATTACACGATTCAGTTCCCTTTCAATGGTATCTAGCCAAAGGGACATCAAACTAGACATCTCATTGCAGGCAATTCTGCCAGAGCCTTCTGATGAAGCAATTCTTCCCAGCACAATTTGCTCCTTCATAAGCATCAAGTAGTAAAGACCTTCATTAGTTACAAGGTCTGAAGTGTGAATGACGTCGAGACGCTTCTTATATTTGATCTCAGTTGCCTTCTGTTTTTCCATAACAACTAATCTATGTTGCTGGATAGTCAATAAGTCATGTATCTTAGTCCAGGTGGACATGACTCTTTGGAAGACATAATCTTCAATGTCTCTTTTCCAACTCTCCACACGAGGAAGTCTTGCTGCAGGATTAGGATTGTTGGAACTGCTTGGTCTATCCATCTTTGCTTAATTGTTATTATCTAATGAAGTTGATCTTATTTATAGACATACTCTAACTGAAGAAACAAAAGAAGTCGAAGAGACATCAGTCAACAAAATGCAATTAATTTATCCAGACTGAGATTCTCTTACTCTCTCTTACTTTCACGCACTTACATAGGAGGAATGTCGATTCTAATTTGTTAACTGATAAGAAAATCGTCAGTTGGTCTTTAACTAAACTGATTCAATTTTCAACTGATCACTCAGTTACTGACCTAACTGATCTTATCGAATAGGTAAACTGATTATTCATTAAGTATTCCATATTAAGTGATGTGACTGTTAAAATTACGCATTTAATTTGTCATTCATTGAATAGTAATATGAAACGTGGCCCATGTAGCCCAGTAGACTTATATTCATGATTTCACCACACGTACAAACATTTTTATTCAAATTTATCTTGGACTGACACGTGTCCAAAAATTTGAACAATCACAAACATAAGTAACTGTGCTGCCTCATTTCAGTTTCCAGAATTCATCAAACATACAAAGTTCTTACTTCTTCGCAAATATTCAAATCAGAAATGGAAACCCAAGTTCTA
This sequence comes from Primulina tabacum, assembly GCF_025594145.1. Taxonomy (NCBI): domain Eukaryota; kingdom Viridiplantae; phylum Streptophyta; class Magnoliopsida; order Lamiales; family Gesneriaceae; genus Primulina; species Primulina tabacum. Next base: position 15,449,549 of record NC_134555.1, on the reverse strand, counting down.
ACCTACATGCTAAATGCTATGACAATTGATTTTGACTCCGTCCTCTTTATTTGTAATAGCCAAACTTGGTGTACGGTACGGTTTAGGTTTTCGTATGTTTATTGACTACTTGGTTAAGTTTTCATATGTTTGTTGATTTTGACTCCGTCCTCTCTGTTCTTCAGTTATTGAGAGAGAAGCGGTTGTATGCTAAGTTGAAGAAATGTGAGTTCTGGTTGGAGCAGATTTCTTTCTTAGGCCATGTTGTCTCGAAGGATGGTATAGCGGTTGATCCAGTGAAAATCGAGGCGATTCAGAAATGGCCTATCCCTACCACTGTATCAGAGGTACGCAGTTTTCTTGGTTTGGCGGGTTATTATCGTCGTTTTATTTCAGATTTCACCAAGATTGCCCTGCCGTTAACCAATCTGACGAGGAAGACTGTGAAGTTTGAGTGGTCCAATGATTGCCAAAGTGGATTTCAAGAGTTGAAAGATAGATTGACGACAGCTCCGGTACTTGCATTACCCAGTGGTTCAGAGGACTTTGTTGTTTATACTGACGCGTCGAAGAAGGGTCTTGGTGCAGTGCTGATGCAACGTGGAAAGGTTATAGCCTATGCTTCTCGCCAGTTGAAGGACTACGAGAAGAATTATCCTACGCATGATTTGGAGCTGGCAGCTGTGGTTTTCGCCCTGAAGATTTGGAGACATTATTTATATGGCGAAAAGTGTGAAATCTTCACGGACCACAAGAGTTTGAAGTATTTGTTTTCTCAGAAAGAACTCAATATGCGACAGAGACGGTGGTTAGAGCTTGTCAAAGACTATGATGTGACGATCAGTTACCACCCAGGAAAAGCGAATGTTGTAGCGGATGCTTTGAGCCGTAAGTCGAGTTCTTCTTTGAGTTCGATGATTCAGCAACCGTTGTTGTTAGAATTGTAGAGAGAAGAGATATCTTTGGTGATTCCAAGGACCATTGCTCGTTTGTCAGCGTTGGTTATTCGGGCTACATTGACGGACAGGATCCGTAGAGAGCAGGTCAATGATTTACAATTGACAGAGTTGAGAGCCAGAGCAGAGGAGAGAGGTAATTCAGAGTTTGGGTTGGATGGAGATGGTTTAGTGACTTTTAGAGGCCGTATTTGTGTTCCTACTGGTGATGATATTCGTAGAGACGTCTTGACAGAGGCTCATACTGCGCCATATTCGATACATCCAGGTGGTACCAAGATGTATCAGGATCTTCATAGACTCTATTGGTGGCCAGGTATGAAGAAAGATATTGCCATGTTTATTTCTCAGTGCCTAACTTATCAGCAGGTGAAAATCGAGCACTAGAGACCTGCTAGGACATTGCTATCATTGCCGATTCCTCAATGGAAATGGGAGCATATTACAATGGACTTCGTGACTGCTCTTCCCAGAACGCAGAAAGGTTTTAACTCTATTTGGGTTATTGTTGATCGGTTGATCAAGTCAGCGCATTTTCTTCCAGTCAAGACGACGTATTCTATGAACCAGTATGCCGAAGAGTACATAGCAGAGATTGTTAGACTTCATGGTGTTCCTGTGTCGATCGTGTTTGATCGTGACCCTAGATTTACTTCAGAGTTTTGGAAGAGTTTGCACAGAGCGATGGGTACACGGTTAGCATTCAGTACAGCATATCACCCCCATAGTGACGGTCAATCAGAGAGAGTTATTCAGATTCTAGAGGATATGCTCAGAGCTTGTACTATTGATTATCCTGATAGCTGGGATTCCAAATTGCCTCTTGTTGAGTTCACGTACAATAATAGCTACCAAGCGACGATTTGCATGACACCGTATGAAGCACTTTATGGCAGAAAGTGTAGATCGCCCTTGTATTGGGACGAGATTGGTGAGAGGAAGATGTTGGATCCAGAGTTGGTCCAACAGACAGCTGATGTTGTTGCTGTTATTCGAGAGAGGATGAAGACAGCACAGTCGAGACAGAAGAGTTATGCTGATCGTGCGTCAGTAGACCGTTGCAGTTTGAGGTTGGCGACCATGTGTTCTTGAAGATAGCACCTCTCAAGGGTGTGATGCGGTTTGGCAAGAAGGGAAAGTTGAGTCCGAGATTTATTGGCCCATTTGAGATCTTGGATAGAGTTGGTGATCGAGCTTACAGGTTAGCCCTACCGCCAGATCTTGACTAGAGTTCATAATGTTTTTCATGTTTCGATGCTCAGGAAGTATATTGCAAATCCTTCCCATGTTCTTCGTCACGAGCCATTGGATTTGACGCCGAATTTGACATACCAAGAGATTCCGGTCCAGATTCTGGATCGCAAAGTTAAAGTGTTGAGAAACAAAGAGATCGGCATTGTTAAAGTCCTTTGGAGGAATCGTTTGATCGAAGAAGCCACGTGGGAACCAGAGGATGAGATGAAAGAGAAGTATCCCGAGTTGTTTGCGCAGTGACATTAATTTCGGGGACGAAATTTCTTTAAGGAGGGGAGATTGTAATAGCCAAACTTGGTGTACTGTACGGTTTAAGTTTTCGTATGTTTATTGACTACTTGGTCAAGTTTAAGTACAGTTTGGATGTTCAGAGTTTCGATTTAGGATTTATAGTATGGTTGGTTATAGATGATGTGTAGTGCTATTGTAGCGGCGTTACGATTAAATTCATGATAATTCGTATGAGAAGCCATTGGTATGAGGCCAATTGGAGTGATTAGATAAGACATAGAGGTGTAACTTTCTTATTTTGAGTTTTGTTCAAATCATTGTGGAAGGTAAGCCAAAAGAGCCCCGAAGTGTGTCGTGCGTTTCGTCGTTCCTCCAGTGGCACATGTTGGGAGATTTAGCATAACGTTTTACTCAGACCTCTAAATGATCTGAAATTTGGAGAGATTCAAGGAAAGACATAGGGCTACAACTTTGTATTTTACAACTTTTTCTAATTCGGAAAGGAAGAGACGTTTCCGAAGCGATCTTTAGCTTGGCGGTGCGCAGAGCGGCGCCCGAGTTGTAATTTATGATCGCCCGAGCGCCACTACTTCTGGAACTTTGGGTTTTAGGGCAAAATCGTCGGCGCCCGAGCGGTAATTTATGACCGCCCGAGCGCCCAGCACAATATAAACGTGTTTTGTCGATTTTTAGTGCTTAAATAGAAGTGTTGGCTTCATTTCTCTCATTTTTTTTCTCTTCTTCTCGCTTCTTCATCTAAGGGAGACCTAGGGTTCTTAATTTCTTTCTTTTGTTCTCTTTGATTTTTGCTTCTTGTTGGTTGTTTGTGGTGAGAGCAAGGTTCTTGAGGGTTCAAAGAGCTAAGGTAAGCTTCTGGTTTAGTTTGTTTTTGATTATGGTGTTGGAGATGATATGGGTTTGGTGATGGTGTTAATTTTATGGGTTTATTGGTATTGTTGTTGGATTATTGAGATGTTGATGGTGTTATATATGATTTATTGTGTAGGTTGTGTACCAAGGGTTTATGTTGAAGGTGTTCTTGTTGGTTGTAAGTGGAATCTTATTCTTGTGCTCACATGATAGTATATGTATTGTGTTTCAATGGTTTTAACATGTTATTCCCTTCCATTTGATCCATATTAGGTATTGAATTACTTGATTGTATCTTTGAGACAATTGAATGTCTCAATTGTGAAAAAGAAAATACAAGAGAAAAAGAGTTTACAAAGTGTTTGATTAAATGCCTCAAAGAGAGTTTAAAATGATTTATGGATTGATAGATACATAGTCATAGATTGCATGCAATTAGTTGATCAACGACCATAGGCTTATATCCCTCAGAGTTATCGATTTATATCGATGGGATATAGGTACAGAGACAGAGATACTATATAGATATCAATCCAACAGAGAAAAGAGAAATACCATCTTATTGTTATATTATTGCTATGTTATTCATGATTCAGAGTTGATGGTATTTAATGTTTTTTTAAAGCCATGTTTTACAGAGTATGCTATGTACATTGCTATGTAAGAGTTCCACTTGCTGAGTTTTACACTCATTTCAGTTATTCATGTGATGCAGATAAGAGCGACGAACCAGGACGTTGATTGAAGCCGAGGTCATATGCATATAGAGATGGAAGGAAGTGGAAGATTATTTTGTTATACATGATCAAAATGATATTTTGTATTTTGACGCAACACTTTTTGGATCATGTATATTCTTTTGATGGTATATATATTGGAAATGTATTTTGAATCCTTCCTCCCTTTAAAGCAAAATTTTAAATTCCGCTGTTATTTTATAAAATGGGTCAGAGGTGTCACACTATTAAGGACGAAGCCGTTCAAACTATCTTTCTGAAGCAGGAAGCAGCCGGTTTGATGAAATTTCTTGGGACATCTACTCAAGAAATTTTGCAACGTACCGTACTTTTACTACTTAAAATTTGCGGAAAAATAAAAAATTATTTTAAATATAAACATCCATACGGTCGTCAACTCATCGTTCATAAAAATTTATACCTTTGAAATCATCCATCACCAATAAAAATTTTGCTGAAAGAAAAGCTGGCTCAAAACATCTCGTACCAAAACATAAAATCAGAGTATCAATATTTTCATGCTTAAAATCTTAAAATAACGTGGGCGGTCCTCGGGTCTAGCCTTCCGCTCAGTCCAAGCCTGCTCCTTGGTCCCCACCCCTCGTCTCATCATGATCATCCTCACCTGCATCGATCAAGTCTAGTGAGTCTAAAGACTCAACATGTATAAACTGGAAGTCACGAGTAATACGTAAGAAAACCACATGCAACTTCAAAATAGGGCGTACATACTTAAACTTGAACTGGTAATAAACTTGAACGTACATACATAACATAGACGTGTCATATCGTGAAACTTTTCATGACATGCTTGCATATTTGAACATACTTGAACATACATAACTTCATCATTTTGCGTAGAATGTTTCAAAGCTAGTGACCCATAACATAATCGCCTGATAAGACTAAACCACAGTACTGTTCTGACAGGGACGTATCCACTGCCACATACATGAGATCCCCGTTCATAATTTAACGGGCTGATTGGTCCACGTTCATGATTTAACGCTTTCCAATCACGATCTAAAACCGTTCATGATTTAACAGGGTGGAGATGTCCTCGGCCAAGTTCACCGACTTCCAAACCCATTACATAAATTGGTCACAAGACATTTAGCATACCTCAAAAATTTAAAATATTTTCTTTGCACGTCGAACATACTTACTTTGCGTTGAGTGATTCGTTGGACTTCGATCGGGGTCTTTGCTGCAACATACTAATGTGAATTCATAAGCTTAACGGGTGTAACTTAAACGTAACAGTCAAGCTTACCCACGAGTTCATACATTTCCTTAATGCGTTCTAAAATTCCCGTGACTCGACATTGTTAAACATTGCACTAAACCAAAACATCAAACCTCAAAGCATACCATAATATTCCCCAAAACTCAAGTACACGGACCCCGTGCCCAGGTCCGGCTCCGGGTCCATGTGGGTGCGGTGGAATGACTCGTGAAGAAAAGGGAAGGCACGGACCCCGTGCTGAGGTCAGGGTGGGGGTCCGTGTAGGTGCGCAAAAGTGAAACTCGGGAAGAAGTGAGGACACGGACCCCGTGCTAGGGTCCGTCTAGGGGTCCGTGTAGGCTCGCAAGGATGACACCGTGAAAGAAACAAAGGCACGGACCCCGTGTCAGGGTCCAGTGTATGGGTCCTGTGTACCTACTGTGAACGCGAACTTACGAAAATTTTTGTACTTGTTTTGCTTAACTTTCTAGACTCGATTGCACGGACTATGAATCGACACCCCGAGACCCATCCTAGCATGCTATAACATCAAACCAATTTCGTACAACATCCAAAGCAACGATGTTCACCCTATGGCACATAAAATTCAAAAACGTGGTAATTGACACCGACTCGATTCCTACGACTACTAAGGTGATCGAGTAGCTATCGACACTAAACGACATACAAAATACCAACCCAATATCATAATAATCATACCTAGATGCAACAACGATCGGCCGTCGATTCCCAACGAAGCCTGCAACAAATAAACTTCAAGAACACATCAATATCATAATTTTCTGAAAACGCAGTTTGAGCATTCCCACGAAAAATGCCATAACTCACTCAATTTTTATCCAAAAATTTCGAATCTTATATCAAATCGAAGGTATCAAAAAGTTCTACATTTTTCGTTTTGAAAGCTATCTCAGATTCTAGACTGAAAAATCACAGTAACTCAAAATACAGTGAAAAACAGGATTTTAGATCTACAAACTATTTCAATACGCATCGATAAATTTCCTGCTCAAACTACTACACATCATACATGGATTTTACGCATAAAAACAACGCAACACATACTATGACATGATCGACGCAGAAAAGAGAGATTATACGTGCCTTTTGATGTTTAACGTTACCGAAACGACGACTCCGACGCGGAACGAGTGCGAGGATTGATCCGGGACGAACGTGACACTAATTTCTTGCAATAAAATCACTGAAATTTGCTGGAGAATATGGAGAGGGAGAGGGCGGCTGCTGTGTATCTTAGAACCCTAGGTTTCTTTCTCAAGAAAATGAGATGGAAGAATGTGTGTGTGCAAATGAAATATGTGTGTGTGACTTACGTGAGTGGTGTGTGTAATAATGTGTGTGTGCGTGAGTTTAGTAAATTAGAGGAATATAATATGCTAAATTAACAATTAAAAATGCTAATTAAAAGATAATCCCCTCATTTACAAAATCTCCCAATTAAATAAAACACACAACCACTAAACTTTTAAAATTTTGAAGCTTCAAAATCACTTAATAAACAATTTAGGCTTTAAAAGGTTAAATACTAAATAAATTATTTAGAATGCCCCAAACCCAACTTAAAATGAAATACCGCATTTGAAATTTGCCAAACTCGTCACCGGTTTTTTTTACTCGGTTCCCGCATCGAATAGTCGCCTGAAACATGCAACTTGAAAATTATTTTAACGTGCATCACATAAACATGAATAATTTAAAATAATGCATTTAAATAATTCATACATGGCTAAAAGCTCATTTTAAACTTTGAATAAAAAGATTTAACAATTAAATAAATGCATGGGTTATACGTGTACTGAATTTAGGCACTACAGTTCCTCCCCCACTTATAAAAATTTCGTCCTCGAAATTAAGTCTTACCGAACAACTTCGGGTAGCGAGTTCTCATATCTGCCTCTGACTCCCAAGTGGCCTCTTCCACCGATTGGTTTAGCCACCGGACTTTGACTAGCTTAGTCACTTTGTTCCGGAGTCTGCGCTCCTGTCTGTCCAAGATTTGAGTCGGTCGCTCCTCATATGACAGGTTTGGAGCAAGCTGCAACGGCTCATAACTCAGAATATGCGAAGGATTGGCTAGATACTTCCTTAGCATAGAGACGTGGAACACATTGTGTACCCCGGCCAGATTCGGCGGAAGGGCTACACGATAAGCTAATGTCCCAACTCAGTCCAAAATCTCGAACGGTCCAATAAACCTCGGACTCAGATTGCCTCTCTTCCCAAATCTCATAACACCCTTCATGGGTGCAATCTTCACAAAAACATGATCACCAATGTCGAACTCGAGATCTCTCCTCCTCTTATCAGCGTAGCTCTTCTGAGGGCTTTGGGCAGTCTTCATTCTGTCTCGAATCTTGTCCACCACATCTGCTGTCTGCTGAACTATCTCTGGACCAAGATCTGCTCTCTCACCGACTTCATCCCAATGAACTGGTGATCTGCACTTCCGTCCATACAACGCCTCATAGGGAGCCATATCAATAGATGATTGGAAACTGTTGTTGTAGGTAAACTCCACTAGCGGTAGCTTAGACTCCCAAGTCCCCTGAAAATCAATCATACAGGCTCTCAGAAAATCCTCTAAAATCTGAAATCACTTGCTCAGACTGGCCATCTGTCTGCGGGTGAAAAGCTGTACTGAACAGCAACTTTGTCCCCATGGCTGCATGTAAGCTCTTCCAGAAGGACGGCGTAAACCTCGGGTCCCTGTCGGACACAATCGAAACTGGGAACCCATGTAAACGGGCTATCTCCCTGATATAAAGCTCCGCATACTGCGTCATGGAGAAAGTCATCTTCACTGGCAAAAAGTGCGCTGACTTTGTGAGTCGATCCACGATAACCCAAATGGCGTTAAAGCCTCTGACTGATCTAGGCGATCTAACGACGAAGTCCATCGTGATGTTCTCCCATTTCCACTCTGGAATAGGGAGCGGCTTAAGCATTCCTGCTGGCCTCTGATGTTCAGCTTTCACTTGCTGACAAGTAAGACATTCTGATACGAATCTCCGGATGTCCCTCTTCATCCCTGGCCACCAATATAAAATCTGCAGGTCCTTGTACATCTTGGTACCTCCTGGGTGAATTGAATACGGAGATACATGTGCCTCTGTCAGAATATCGTGTCTGATCGAATCAACACTAGGCACCCACATTCTGCCTCTGTATCTCACAATTCCATCTGCCACTGTGTAAAGAACACTGCCCTTGGCTTCGTCTTTCAGTCTCCATTTCAGTAATTGCTCATCTGAGGACTGACTTGTCCGGTTACGGTCTAGTAAATCGGACTTGACTGTCAGAATAGACAGTCTAGAAGCTCTGTCCTTACGATAAACCTCTAAATCAAACCTCTGAATCTCGGATTGAAGAGGTTTCTGCGTTGACAACTGTGCTACGACTGCCACTTTTCTGCTCAGGGCATCTGCGACAACATTAGCTTTTTTCCCGGGTGGTAGCTAATTTCGCAATCATAGTCTTTCATTAGCTCTAACCACCGTCTCTGTCTCATATTCAACTCTTTCTGCGTGAAGAAATATTTGAGACTCTTATGATCGGTGAATATCTGACATTTCTCGCCGTACAAGTAATGTCTCCAAATCTTCAATGCAAAGACAACGGCGGTTAATTCTAAATCATGCGTCGGGTAATTCTTCTCATGCACCTTTAACTGTCTGGAAGAATAAGCTATCACCTGACCCTGCTGCATCATCACTGCGCCTAATCCGAGCTTAGATGCATCGGTATAAAGCACAAATTCACCTTGCCCTATCGGCAATGGCTAGCACTGACGCTGAAACAAGAGCTTGCTTCAGAGTATCGAAGCTCTTCTGACATTCTTCACTCCACACGAATTTAGCATTCTTCTTGGTCAGTGAAGTGAGTTGCATTGCTATGGATGAAAATCCCCGAATGAACTTACGGTAGTAACCGGCTAAACCCAGAAAACTGCGGATATCTGATGCATTCTTTGGCTCAACCCATTCCTTAACGGCTGCTACCTTTGCTGGATCCACTTCAATACCACTGCTAGACATTATATGCCCCAAAAACTGCTACTTTCTGCAACCAAAACTCGCACTTACTGAACTTCGCAAATAACTTGCGATTCTGCAAAACCTGCAATACTGTCCTCAAATGCTGGCTATGCTCCTCATGGCTCTTCGAGTATATGAGAATATCGTCAACGAATACTATGACGAACTGATCAAGATAAGGCTGAAATACTCGGTTCATGATGTCCATGAAAATTACTGGAGCATTCGTCAATCCAAATGGCATTACTAAGAACTCGTAATGCCCATACCTGGTTCTGAAGGCCGTCTTGTGAACGTCTACATCCTTAACCTTCAACTGGTGATACCCTGATCGAAGATCTATCTTAGAGAACCCTGTAGCTCCCTGCAACTGATCAAACAAGTCCTCGATTCTAGGAAGTGGGTACTTATTCTTGATCGTTACCTTGTTCAACTCGCGGTAATCGATGCAGAGTCTCATGCTTCCATCCTTCTTTTTCACAAAGAGTACTGGCGCGCCCCACGGTGAGAAACTAGGGCGAATGAATTCCTTGTCGAGAAGCTCCTGAATCTGCTGCTTGAGCTCTAACATCTCAGCTGGAACTAATCGGGACGGTGTCTTAGAGATTGGCACTGTGCCTGGCAGGAGATCAATAGCAAACTCCACCTCTCTCTCTGGTGGAAGACCTGAAACATCGTCGGGGAAGACATCTGGGAATTCACTGACTACTGGCACGTCGGTTAAAGATGGAGTGGGCACATCAGGCGCTGAAATAATACTGCCCAAGAAGGCCTGACACCCCTTGGAAATCAGCCTCCTCGCCTGCATGCACGAAATCATGCGAGGGAAGCTTCTCCATATGTCTGGCTCAAATAGAAACTGTTCCATGCCCAACGGTCTAACCAATACTGATATTTTCTGGAAGTCAATCAGGATTCTGTTCTTTGTCAGCCAGTCCATTCCCAAAATAATGTCGAACTCTGGCATCGGTAGTAGAATCAAATTCGCATATACTAGATGGCCCTGCAATTCTATATCAATGTCTCTGATCACGCTAGTCGCTAACAGTTCTTGCCCGGATGGGACTGTCACCGAAAAATTCATATCTAGGCCAATGGACTTGATGTCCAGATGTTTAGCGAAAGTCTCTGAGATAAAGGAGTGAGTGGCTCCTGAATCTATCAGTACCGTTGTGGCTAATCTCTTAATGAAAATATTCCCTGAGAGACGTTAGCACAACACAAAAATTACATCCCAAATTACTAACATTAACCTCAGGCATAGAAGAAATCAATACTCCAAGTGACCCAAAAGTATTACTAGCACACTAATAACTCCAAATAAAATTCCACATGCAAGGAAAAATAATACTGAGCTTAGGTAGGAAAAAGGTTACCGGTCAGTAGTGTAGTGTCTGGTTTCGCCTCTTGTGCATGCATAGCGAACACACTGCCCTGAGTTGGCTGCTTCCACTGTGGGCACTCTTTCAGCATATGGTCAGTAGCTCCACATTTAAAACATTTCACGGATCCCCATAGGCACTGTCCGGGATGCTGGCGATTGCACTTCTGACACACTGGGAAGTTACCGGGCTTCTGAGGCGCCCCTTGCTGCTGAATTGGACCCTTGCCCTTTGGCGGTCCCTGATATGGTTTCTTCCCTGGCGGCCCCTGAAACGGACTCTTAAACTGGAGCCTCTGATGCTGCTGCTGCGGGTGTTGTGGTGGTGCCTGATAAGGCCTCTTGCCCTGCCTGTCAGCCTCTATATCCCTCAGATCTTGCTCTGCTGCCAATGCTCTTGACACGGTAATTGCGTAAGTAGTAGGACCAGCAACTCGAACGTCACGGCGCAAGATCATCCGCAACCCATCCATGAAGTGCCTCAGCTTACTCTATGCATCATTAGCTATGAGGGGCACAAAATAACAACCCCTCTCGAACTTCCTGACGAAGTCTGCTACGCTGCTGTCTCCCTGTGGTAGCGACATGAAATCTCTGATAAGACGGGATCGTACTTCTTCAGTGAAGTACTTGACGAAGAACACTTCCATGAATCCAGTCCAAGACAAAGTCGGCAAATTAATTGCCACCGACGCACTGTCCCACCAACGTTTGGCATCGTCTGCTAAAAGGAATATGGCACAACGGACTCGGTCTGCATCCTGCAGCTCCATGTAGTCAAAAATCACTTCGATGGACTTAATCCATCCATCTGCCACCATCGGGTCAGTCGATCCCGAAAACTCCTTAGGATTCATCCTCTGGAACCTCTCATACACCGCCTCTGGTCTAGGCCTTGCCCCTGCATTCGCTGCAGCCTGGTTCCCCGCAAACTGCGCGAAGAACTGCGTCATATCAGCGAGCATCTGAGCCTGCATATCCGGAGGTGGAGGTGGAGTATTGGCCCTCTCCTCATTTCGGGCCTCTCTGTCCTCTTCCCTCGCTTCACGGTCAACCACACGTCTAGGAGGCATTCTGTCGCAACAATTTACACAACACGTAAACCAACTATGCAAGAATATATAATAACAATAGCATAGATGCATGTACTCTGAACTCAAAAATGTAAACATGCTGAAATCATGACAATGCGCTTACTACATAACATAATTCAAAACTTTAGAACTTACAATAGCATAGCTTCTTGCAACTGGCAGTAGGCATAGCCCTTTACAAGAACACCGCTCTGATACCAACTGTAACGTACCGTACTTTTACTACCTAAAATTTGCGGAAAAATTAAAAATTTTCTTAAATATAAACATCCATACGGTCGTCAACTCATCGTTCATAAAAATTTATATCTTTGAAATCATCCATCACCAATAAAAATTTTGCTGAAAGAAAAGCTGGCTCAAAACATCTCGTACCAAAACATAAAATCAGAGTATCAATATTTTCATGCTTAAAATCTTAAAATAACATGGACGGTCCTCGGGTCTAGCCTTCCGCTCAGTCCAAGCCTGCTCCTTGGTCCCCACCCCTCGTCTCATCATGATCATCCTCACCTACATCGATCAAGTCTAGTGAGTCTAAAGACTCAACACGTATAAACTGGAAGTAACGAGTAATACGTAATAAAACCACATGCAACTTCAAAATAGGGCGTACATACTTAAACTTGAACTTGTAATAAACTTGAACATACATACATAACATAGACGTGTCAAATCGTGAAACTTTTCATGACATGCTTGCATACTTAAACAAGCTAGTGACCCATAACATAATCGCCTGATAAGATTAAACCACAGTACTAGGCTAACAGAGACATATCCACTGCCACATACATGAGATCCCCGTTCATAATTTAACGGGCTGATTGGTCCACGTTCAAGATTTAACGCTTTCCAATCACGATCTAAACCCGTTCATGATTTAACGGGGTGGAGAGGTCCTCGGCCACGTTCACCGATTTCAAAACCCATTCATAAATTGGTCACAAGACATTTAGCATATCTCAAAAATTTAAAATATTTTCTTTGCACGTCGAACATACTTACTTGGCGTTGAGTGATTCGTTGGACTTCGATCGGGGTCGTTGCTGCAACATACTAACGTGAATTCATAAGCTTAATGGGTGTAACTTAAACGTAACAGTCAAGCTTACCCACGGGTTCATACATTTCCTTAGGACGTTCTAAAATTCCCGTGACTCGACATTGTTAAACATTGCACTAAACCAAAACATCAAACCTCAAAGCATACCATAATATTCCCCAAAACTCAAGTACACGGACCCCGTGCCCAGGTCCGGCTCCGGGTCCGTGTGGGTGCGGTGGAATGACTCGTGAAGAAATGGGAAGGCACGGACCCCGTGCTGAGGTCCGGGTGGGGGTCCGTGTAGGTGCGCAAAAGTGAAACTCGGGAAGAAGTGAGGACACGAACCCCGTGCTAGGGTCCGTCTAGGGGTCCGTGGAGGCTCGGAAGGATGACACCGTGAAAGAAACAAAGGCACGGACCCTGTGTCAGGGTCCATGTATGGGTCCGTGTACCTACTGTGAACGCGAACTTACGAAAATTTTTGTACATGTTTTGCTTAACTTTCTAGACTCGATTGCACGGACTATGAATCAACACCCCGAGACCCATCCTAGCATGCTATAACATCAAACCAATTTCGTACAACATCCAAAGAAACGATGTTCACCCTATGGCACATACAATTCAAAAACGTGGTAATTGACACAAACTCGATTCCTACGACTACTAAGGTGCTCGAGTACCTATCGACACTAAATGACATACAAAATACCAACCCAACATCATAATAATCATACCTAGACGCAACAACGATCGTCCGTCGATTCCCAACGAAGCCTGCAACAAATAAACTTCAAGAACACATCTATATCATAATTTTCTGAAAACGCAATTTGAGCAGTCCCACGAAAAACGCCATAACTCACTCAATTTTTATCCAAAAATTTCAAATTCTATATCAAATCGAAGGTATCGAAAATGTTCTACATTTTTGTGTTGAAAGCTATCTCAGATTCTCGACTGAAAAATCGCAGTAACTCAAAATACAGTGAAAAACGGGATTTTAGATCTAAAAACTATTTCAATACACATCGATAAATTTCCTGCTCAAACTACTACACATCATGCATGGATTTGACGCATAAAAACAACACAACACATACTATGACATGATCGACGCAGAAAAGAGAGATTATACGTGCCTTTTGATGTTTAACGTTACCGAAACGACGACTCCGACGCCGAACGAGTGCGAGGATTGATCCGGGACGAACTTGACACTAATTTCTTGCAATAAAATCACTGAAATTTGCTGGAGAATATGGAGAGGGAGGGGGGGGCTGCTGTGTATCTTAGAACCCTAGGTTTCTTTCTCAAGAAAATGAGATGAAAGAATGTGTGTGTGCAAATGAAATATGTGTGTGTGACTTACGTGAGTGGTGTGTGTAATAATATGTGTGTGCGTGAGTTTAGTAAATTAGGGGAATATAATATGCTAAATTAACAATTAAAAATGCTAATCAAAAGATAATCCCCTCATTTACAAAATCCCCCAATTAAATAAAACACACAACCACTAAACTTTTAAAATTTTGAAGCTTCAAAATCACTTAATAAACAATTTAGGCTTTAAAAGGTTAAATACTAAATAAATTATTTAGAATGCCCCAAACCCAACTTTAAATGAAATACCGCATTTGAAATTTGCCAAACTCGTCACCGATCTCTTTTCCTTGGTCCCGCATCGAATAATCGCCTGAAACATGAAACTTGAAAAACATTTTAACGTGTATCACATAAACATGAATAATTTAAAATAATGCATTTAAATAATTCATACATGGCTAAAAGCTCATTTTAAACTTTGAATAAAAAGATTTAACAATTAAATAAATGCATGGGTTATACGTGTACTGAATTTGGGCACTACAAATTTATTCCAAAGAAATTCAGGATTTCTATAGCAACGGCTTCCTTCCAGCTGAAGGAACGATTACAACTACTGTCAACAGCAAGTTGCTGATTATTGATGAAGAAACATTTAGCTCCATCTTCCAACTATCGTATGATGGCTTTTCTCACTACTCTGATGTGAAAGCTGCCGATGTGGAGGAGATGCTCACACTTTTATCTGCTGATGGGAGGAAGATAAAAGTTTTCGATCCCAAGAAAGAGCTAAAATATGAATATCAATTGTTGACAAATATAGTGGCAAAAGGTGTTCTAGCCAAAGCGGGTTCTTTCGCTGCCCTCACTCTCGAGAAATTTCAGATAATGGCTGCTCTGGTGAATGGACGCAAGCTGAACTGGTCAACCATATTGTTCAACATTTTGAAGAACATTGTTCAATCATCAAAACAGTCCAAAGGCTTTGCTGTGCCGATCAGCTTTATTCTGAAGAATAGAGGTTTGGTGGGTGACTCTTCCGAGAAGTCATCCAAATACAAAGTCTTCACTGATAAGAATGTTCAGCCACGAAAGATCAAGATGGACATATATTCTGAGCAGTTGTCAAAGTCAAGAAGGAGATTGGGATGCAGGCAGCTCCCAAATCAGTCAAGAAGACCAAGGCCTTGGCTCAGAAAAAGACAATCAAAAGGAAATTGATTGTCAGTGAGACTGAATCGGAGAAAATTCCTTCTCCAAAAATTATGAAGAAGCCAAGAACCCAGAAAACCAAACCAGTAGCTGCTTTGGAAACCATCTCTGATGAAAAATTGAGGAAAAATGGAGTTGAACAGCCTACCAGTGCAATAACAATTACGGCAGTTCCATTTGCATTCTCAACTGAACAGCAGTTATTGCCTCCAACTGCTCCCTCAAAGACGACTATCACCGAATTTGATGTTAAACAGAAACACGTTGGAGTCAAAGCACCCATAATCACTATCACTGGCCTATCTGTACTGCCTTTGACCAGACCAAAAGGAGTGGTGATAAGAGAGAAAGTGGATACAACTGTTTCAAAGCTGAGCATTTCTCATGCCCTCACTGACCCTAAATGTAAAGGCAAGATAATTGAAGAGCCCAGACCAACTGTGGGGACCCGGACGCTAATTCATTTCTTAATAATCTTTGGGGATAATTAGATCAATTAAATAAACAGGGTCTGAATTTTTTTTTAAATACAAGATTACGCAACATATGAAATAACTCTTATGTCATTTACAAGATCAATATCCAGATCTAAGTACAAGTCCTGTACAAAAGTAAATCATAATAACTACTGTTCATTCACTACATGTCCGGTGATGAAACAGATCTACTTCTGTGTCCGAATCTCCACGCTAAACTAGTCCTCTCTCGTCCTCGTCTTGACCCTGATCCTGTCCCACCTGTTGTCATGCACACATACAAAAAAGACAACAGCCGGATAACTCCGGTGAGAAATACATTCCCACTATAAATCATGTATAAATGCAATCATATAGGCAGATATAAAAGCATGAAACAAATATCAATAACATATTTCAAATCTGGAAGACATTGAATCGATATAAAACTATAAATCAAACTCTGACTCACAACCTCTGACTCGACTCTTTCCTAATCTAGGGATCCCGATTTGAATAAGAACATAACACCCACCTACTCTCCCGATCATGTTGGTGGTACGTTCAAATTCATGGACTCTGGCCCTCTCTGTATCGAATCTCGGCGATGGGAGCTGATCTTCTCCTAAGCAAAATCGATACGGCCAAACGTCTGATGTCGTGACATATCCTGCCAAAGACTTGGCATATCCTGCCAAAACTGGGCATATCCTGCCAAAGATTGGGCATATCCTGCCAATGACTCCTCACATAACAAATGCTTAACTATAAATCAATAAAATAAGCATATCAATCTTAAACACTGCCATATATCGAGGCAATGACAATCAAGTATGTGATTTTGGGAGACTCAAGTTAAATCAAACTCGAGTTGTGCAATCCCGAATCAACATTAATTTATACCTTTCTCTTCTCGGTCTGATGAAGTCGATGTCTCGAATTCAACTCTGTCCATATTCAATCTGGTAATGACAATATCAAATATACTGTGTCAATGTATAATTCAACTCAAGATCTATTCTGATCAATACTCAAATCTAGACATAATCTGATCAATGTCAACTATACAATGATACAATATCAATCAACAGAGAATCTGATTAATATCAATCTATTGATGTTTCGACGGCATAACAATACGATCTCAATAACCTCGTCAATCTCAACATCACAGATATAATAACACGGCTCATAATCAATATCAGTAACACTCATAATCTCAACAATAAATAACAGATCATAATCTCAAATCTGTACAATCTCGATCATATCAATTCTGAAAATCCTAACAATTGCATACAGAGTCTGTTCTCCGATCTGACTTCATTTATATACTGATTAGTATATCCAGAACACATAATAATAAGCATATTATAATTTTCCCCAATATCATAATTTAAAACCATGTCTAAACGTAACAAAACTTACATCCAGTTAAAGCTCTCGTCAATAAGAACACGGTGCTGTACTCGGATTCAAAATCGAACGGACGGATTTCTCAAAATCACAATTTTTGTATCACGAACTGAAATCTTTGCTCGGTTTCTTCTTTTCTCTCTTTTGTTGCTGTCTGAAGAATAATCTTCCAACATATATATTTATTGCATGCGAAAGTTAGGTGGCTTATCTCTTGTGCTAACACGTCTCGCGCATATGCGCGACCACAACCGGCGCATATGCGCGAGACCTATTGGTCTCCGCGATAAGTGTGGGCCCCTTAGCTCCTAATCGTTATTGCAATGCACTTTGATTAGGGTTAAATAATTACAGCGAAAAACGGGTTTAAAATATTCTTTACAATGAGCCCAAATCATTTTATTTGAATACTAAATATAGTATTTCATCTCACATCATAAACATGCCCACACGTAATCAAACCCAATCATATACAAACAACTCATATCCTCGGGACATGCCCCGGTATATAGATATATATACATATATACTAGGAACAAGACATAAACATAAAACCTCAGCCCAAACTGTGGCTCCCTCCAGAAGTACCCTCTTCGGTCTCCTGATATCCTGGAGTACTTGCCATTGTCCACACACAAAGATAACAACAGCCCCCCCTTGGGGGTGAGCAAAGCTTCGTATGGAACAACCAATCATATATACCACATATATCTAAACAATGATATATGGTATGCAATGCATGTATGTCGTGGAGATATCAGGTCAAATGCCCATCCACTGAGCACATGTCAGAATCAAACGAGTCGCTATCAAATCAATGCTCGAGCTGGCACACCGGCCTCAATAAGGGATACTCGTATGATAGCGTCGAAAAAGCGCCATCGAATCTTAAATCTCATATCCAATCATCGGGGCCACAAATGTCTATGTTTTTAAGGGTCACATAATACCAAACATAGCATTGTGTTCACAAACCTCAGAATCCAATAAAATCATACAAGGGTATCCAAGGATCATAGCTCAACGTGCATGTCATGTATCGATATATGCATCAAACGATGTGTGTTAACAAAACATTTATTTTATACAACGATATCTCAATCTCAATGTCAAGTATGCCACATCAATCAACAATTAAGGCATATAGACATGTGTTCTCATTCCGATCAATCAAATCAACCCAACATATATCATATAATACAGATACCTGTCGTATGTTAGCCGATCGCAACATACCTCAATTCTTCGTTTCCAGTTGATGTAGTCTGAAGATATTGATATAACACTTTATCTACATCAATAACATACTCATTCCAATCAATAACATAATCCAAAATCATTAATATGAGTTTCAAATATCATTTGAAACTTCAAAAATTCATATCAAATCCAAATCAGATCATAATTCAATTCCGACTTCAAAACTTAGTTTCTTGTCGGTTATTCTACCACATATAGGAATCTCGACTTCAAATACATGCTATTTGAGCACTTTCATATTTAGAGGTACATGAAACTAGAAGAAAATTACCTCAGTCAGAAGCCCTCGACGCGAAGATCACAAATATATAATTTGTTTCGCATTTAGACAGCGTTTCGAAGTCGATTCGGACGAAAGAAAATCAAAATCTCTCAAATTCCCTCGAAATTATTGAAATTAACTGACGGAGGAAAGAAAGAGAAGAATTTATTCTTATCCCACCGCCTCTCGCGCTCGGGAGGTAGAATTCTCGCGCCCGAGGGCGAGATATTCTTCCCCCGACTTTCACTTGTACCGCGCTCGGGCGGTCACAAATTACCGCTCGGGCGCAGCATTTTCTGTCCGCCTAACATTTACATCGCGCTCGAGCGGTCACAAACTACCGCTCGGGCGCGGCATGTTCTGTCCGAGAACAATTTCATATACCCTGGCGCTCGGGCGGTCACTTTCTACCGCCCGGGCGCCACATGTTCTGTACAAATATTGACTCTTGTACTATATTGGCGTCCGGCTTCTTCACTCGAGCTCTTACAACGTCAACTCATATTCAATATTCATTTTCTCAATTTCATTGTCATAATATACATCAATTGCATAATCACATATCAAATTCATGAATTATCGATAATCACATAGGATTTACGATAATATGATACACCGTCCTTACATTTCTCCCCCACTTAAAAGATTTCGTCCTCGAAATCTTAAACATCTCTATATACATAACATTGGCAAAAATATATATGTTACCAGTTATAGTACATATCAAAACTAAAATCAGTAAAGGGATCACTATACATTGTATACAATGGAACAGGTGGAATAGAATCAAACAAGTGTGTATATGATTCTCGCATCTTGCTCTCCAATTCCCACGTTGATTCTTCCACACCATGTCGTGTCCATTGTACTCGAACTAAAGGAATCGATTTGTTACGTAATATCTTTTCCTTTCGATCCATAATGCGAACAGGTTGTTCAACATAGGAAAGAGAAGGATCAAGTTCAACCTCGTCAGGTGCAAGCACATGTGATGGATCCGGTTCATATTTCCTCAACATAAAAACATGAAATACATCGTGAATAGCAGATAGAGCTGGTGGAAATGCCAATCGATATGCAAGATCACCAACTCGATCAAGAATCTCGTATTGACCAACATATCGAGGAGATAATTTCCTTCGCATGCCACATCGAGCAGTGCCTCTAAAAGGAGATATTTTCAAAAACAATCTGTCACCTTTCTGGAATTCCAAGGGTCATCTTCGTTTGTTTGCATAACTCATTTGACGATCTTGAGCAGCTTTCATCCACTGCCGAATCAACTGAACCTTATCTTTCATTTCCTGTATCATTTCAGGTCCAGTCAATTGTCTCTCACCAATTTCATCCCAGAATAACGGTGATCTACATCATCTCCCATATAAAGCTTCAAACGGTGCCATACCGATACTCGTCTGAAAGCTATTATTATAAGAAAATTCAACCAATGGTAAGGCATCTTGCCATCCCATTCTGAAGTCCATCACAACAACACGCAACATATCCTCCAATGTTTGAATCGTAGGCTCGGTCTGGCCATCAGTTTGAGGATTATAGGCAGTACTCATAGCCAAACGCGTACCCATCGCTTCTTGGAAACTACCCCAGAATTTAGAAGCAAACCTGGGATCACGATCAGATACAATCGAGACTGGCACACCGTGCAGTCTCACAACATTCTCAATGTATAAACGACCCATTCTCTTATAAGGAAAAGTCCGCTCATACGGAATAAAATGTGCAGATTTTGAAAGCCGATCAATAATAACGCAAATAGCATCACAGCCCTTGGGGGAACGAGGTAATGAGTCACAAAATCCATAGCAATATGTTCCCAATTCCATTTCGGGATTTCAAGACTATGTAGTAATCCTCCAGGTTTCATTCTTTCGGCTTTCACTTGCTGGCACACAAGACATTTAGAAATAAACTCAGCAATGTCCTTCTTCATACGTTTCCACCAGAATTGAGGTCTCAATGTCAAATACATCTTTCGACCTCCAGGGTGAATACTGTATTTGCTACAATGCGCTTCTCGAAGAAGGGCAGATTTCAAATCAGAATCATTAAGAACTACCAGCCGACCATTAAGTCGTAAAGAACCATCAGAAGAGATCTGGAATCCAGACTGATGTCCTACAGATACAAGTTCTTTCGACTTTTGGATCTGAGCATCGCTTCGTTGGGCCTTTCGTATTTTCAATATCAAGTTCGGCTCAATTTGCAATGCTGAAACAATGACAGAATTCCAATTCGAATGAAAAGTCCAGCCAGAAGTACATATATCCTCGTGTACTTTGGCGACATTGACAGAAGCTAACACAAAATCATGAACTTTACGACTAAGGGCATCCGCAGTAACATTCACTGATCCAGGATGATATTGAATCTCACAATAAAAATCCTTCAGGAGATCCATCCACCTCCATTGTCTCATATTCAAATCAGATGGAGAAAAGAGATATTTCAGACTCTTATAGTCCGAATAGATAACAAACTTTTCTGTGTACAAGTAATGGCGCCAAATCTTCAAAGCAAACACAATGGCGGCCAATTCGAGGTCATGAACAGGATAACGTGTTTCATGAGATTTCAATTGAAGAGACGCATAAGCAACCACTTTGCCATGTTGCATCAGAACACAGCCCAAACCTTTACCAGACGAATCTGTACATACCACAAATCCTCCAGTACCTGAGGGAATAGTAAGCACAGGTGCTGTGGTCAATCTCGTCTTCAATTCAAGAAAACTAGCTTCACATTCATCTGACCAAATGAATCACTGATTCTTCTATGTCAGTTGAGTAATAGGTTTAGCTATTTTCAAAAATCCTTCAATAAAACGACGATAATATCCAGCTAAACCCATGAAGCTACGAATCTCAGGAACATTCGTAGGTCTCGGCCAATTCAATACAGCTTCGACCTTCGCAGGATCAACAGATATGCCATGTCTCGAAATGACGTGGCCCAAAAATATCACTTTGTCCATCCAGAATTCGCATTTGGATAATTTAGCATACAAATGGCTATTGCGAAGAGTTTGAAGCACCAGTCTCAGATGTTCAGTATGATCCTTTTTCGATTTCGAATATACAAGAATATCATCAATAAATACAATAATGAATCGGTCAAGATAATCTCGAAAGACACGATTCATTAGATCCATAAAGACAGCAGGAGCATTCGTGAGACCAAAAGGCATAACCAAAAATTCATAGTGGCCATACCTCGTACGAAAAGCAGTTTTGGGCACATCTTCGTCTCGAACTCGTACTTGATGATACCCAGAACGAAGATCAATCTTCGAGTATACTGAAGTACCCTGAAGCTGATCAAATAAATCATCAATAGGAGAAAGTGGATACTTGTTTTTCACAGTAGCCCGATTCAATTGCCTATAATCGATACACATTCGCATAGTACCATCTTTCTTTCGAACAAATAAAACTGTAGCTCCCCAAGGTGATACACTCGGTCGAATATATCCCTTATCGAGAAGATCCTGTAATTGTTCTTTCAATTCTTTCAATTCCAATGGTGCCATGCGATAAGTAGCTTTCGAAATAGGTGCAGTTCCCGGTACAAGATCAATACTAAACTCAACTTCTCGATGAGGAGGAAAATCAGGAATCTCATCGGGAAATACATCTGGGAATTCTTTCGCAACATGAATCTCAGATAAAGAAGGTTCCTTTTTAGAGACATCAATAGCGTAGATAAGATAACCCTCATCTCCGCTAGTCAAAAGTCGAGACATTTCCAAGGAAGATACCAATGGAATTTTGGCTTGGGAACCCTTGCCATAAAAATTCCACTTGGGTCCATCAATCGGTCGAAATCGAACCACTCCATGACAACAATCAACAGTAGCTCGATTTGCCATCAAGATATCCATGCCAACAATACAATCAAAGTCGTGCATCGGAAGGACAATCAAATTCAGAAATACCACATTATTCTCATATATCAATACACAATTATGCACAACTTTCTCAGACAAAATAATCTTCCCTGCTGGCGTTGCTATCGACAAAGTATCATAAAACGGGGTACACTCAATATCGTGAGATGCAACAAATGCATGAGATATGAATGAATGAGATGCTCCTATATCAAATAAAACACGTGCAGGATAATCGCAAAGTGTGCAAATACCTGCAATCACCCCACCAGGAGCTTCTCTCGCCTGATCCTCGGTCATGGCATACACCCTTACTTGAGGAGGAACTTGGGCACCGTGACCACCCGATCCTCGATACCGTGGGACACTCGACTGCTGAAGGGATGGAATAGGAACAGCAGGTCTCATCATACTGGGGCCACCTCTAAATCCTGGCTGGGGTTGGGAAGAAGTCGTACCCCTGTACAGACATACTCGAGAGAAATGGCCTTCCTAACCACACTGGGATCCACTAGAACTCGAAGAAGACGAAGAAACAGAACCAGTCTTCTTGAACTTCTTACCTCTCGGCCGCAAAGTAGGCTGCTGAGCTGGACACTGGAGGTGGAGGAGTATACTGTGGACCTCCTCGCCTAAGTCCAACCTCGGCTGCCTTAGCTCGTTCAACTGCCTCTGCGTAGCTGGTAGGCAATCCAGAAACAACATAAGTATATATAGTAGGATGCAAATCCATTCACAAACCTGTTATATTTTGCCTTCGCATTCCCAGCTACGTGAGGTACATGCTTCAACAGAGTAGAAAACTTTGAAGCATATTTTGCAACAGTCATCGTTCCCTGCTGCAGATTATTAAATTCATTCTCCTGAGCAGTATAATAGGATGGAGGGGAATACTGCTCCAAAAACTGGGCCTTGAAGACATCCCATGTGATTTCAATCCCGGCCTCTTTCAATCCAATCTTAGCGGCTTCCCACCGAGATTTAGCTCGGTCTTTCAACTGATAGAGAGCAAGTTTCAGTCTCCGAGCCTTGGAATACTCAACAATATTAAACAAATGCTCAATATCCTTCAACCAGGCCTCTGATCTTTCAGCAATCTCAGTGCCAAAGAACCTCGGTGGTTTCAAATCCTGGAATCAAGCTATCACTACATCCATGGACAATCCTTCAAATTGCCCAACTATTCTCTCAGTACTGCTACTCGCAGTTTCATTTGTGGGATCCATCTACAAATCAAATGATGAATATCACAAATCAATATCAATTTCACTATACCATCATCTCATATCATCTATCTCATCAGATAGTTACTCAAATCAAATCAAGTAAGAGCAAGTAATACAAATAAATCAAACACATGCGCACAATTCATTTGTGCCTATTCAAGTGTACACAAAACTCAATCGAGCATTACCAGCTATGCTCTGATACCATATGTGTGTGGGTCCCTTAGCTCCAAATCGTTATTACAATGCACTTTGATTAGGGTTAACTAATTACATCGGAAAACGGGTTTAAAATTTTCTTTACAATGAGCCCAAATCATTTTATTTGAATACTAAATATAGTATTTCATCTCACATCATAAACATGCCCACACGTAATTAAACCCAATCATATACAAGCAACTCATATCCTCGGGACATGCCCCGGTATATAGATATATATACATATATACTAGGAACAAGACATAAACATAAAACCTCAGCCCAAACTGTGGCTCCCTCCAGAAGTACCCTCTTCGGTCTCCTGATATCCTGGAGTACTTGCCATTGTCCACACACAAAGATAACAACAGCCCCCCCTTGGGGGTGAGCAAAGCTCCGTATGGAACAACCAATCATATATACCACATATATCTAAACAATGATATATGGTATGCAATGCATGTATGTCGTGGAGATATCAGGTCAAATGCCCATCCACTGAGCACATGTCAGAATCAAACGAGTTGTTATCAAATCAATGCTCGAGCTGGCACACCGGCCTCAATAAGGGATACTCGTATGATAGCGTCGAAAAAGCGCCATCAAATCCCAAATCATATATCCAATCATCGGGGCCACAAATGTCTATGTTTTTAAGGGTCACATAATACCAAACATAGCATTGTGTTCACAAACCCCAGAATCCAATCAAATCATATCAGAGTATCCAAGGATCATAGTTCAACGTGCATGTCATGTATCGATGTATGCATCAAACGATGTGGGTTAACAAAACATTTATTTTATACATCGATATCTCAATCTCAATGTCAAGTATGCCACATCAATCAACAATTAAGGCATATAGAAATGTATTATCATTCCAATCAATCAAATCAATCCAACATATATCATATAATACAGATACCTTTCGTATGTTACTCGGTCGCAACATACCTCAATTCTTCGTTTCCAGTTGATGTAGTCTGAAGATATTGATATAACACTTTATCTACATCAATAACATACTCATTCCAATCAATAACATAATCCAAAATCATTAATATGAGTTTCAAATATCATTTGAAACTTCAAAAATTCATATCAAATCCAAATCAGATCATAATTCAATTCTGACTTCAAAACTTAGTTTCTTGTCGGTTATTCTACAACATATAGGAATCTCGACTTCAAATACATGCTATGTCAGCACTTTGATATTTAGAGGTACTGAAACTAGAAGACAATTACCTCAGTCAGAAGCCCTCGACGCGAAGATCACAAATATATAATTTGTTTCGCGTTTAGACAGCGTTTCGAAGTCGATTCGGAGGAAAGAAAATTGAAATCTCTCAAATTCCCTCGAAATTATTGAAATTAACTGACGGAGTAAAGAAAGAGAAGAATTTATTCTTATCCCACCGCCTCTCGCGCTCGGGCGGTTGAATTCTCGTGCCCGAGCGCGAGATATTATGCCTTCGACTTTCACTTGTACCGCGCTCGGGCGATCACAAATTACCGCTCGGGCACGGCATATTATGTCTGCCTAACATTTACATCGCGCTCCGGCGGTCACAAACTACCGCTCGGGCGCGGCATGTTCTTTTCGAGAACAATTTCATATACCCTGGCGCTCGGGCGGTCACTTTCTACCGCCCGGGCGCCACATGTTCTGTACAAATATTGACTCTTGTACTATAATGGCGTCCGGCTTCTTCACTCGAGCTCTTACAACGTCAACTCATATTCAATATTCATTTTCTCAATTTCATTGTCATAATATACATCAATTGCATAATCACATATCAAATTAATGAATTATTGATAATCACATAGGATTTACGATAATATGATACACGGTCCTTACAATAAGCTTCTTGGAAGCTCGCGCATATGCGCGCACCACTTCCGCGCATATGCGCGAGGTTCTCTGGACATGGCATTTAGCTTCTGCACAGCCCGCGCATATGCGCGCACACTTCTCGCGCATATTCGCGAGGTCTTCTGCCACTGTCGCGCATATGCGCGGCTCCTTGTCGCGCATATGCGCGAGGTGTTCTATCCTCGCACATATTTCATGTTTTCTTCCGTCTTTCCCAATCTGATCCTTTCCGTTATAATCCCCTCAATTATCACTAAATCATTTCAGATTAACAGGATAAAAATCTCGGGCATTACACCAACCAACCTGATTTAGAATCATATTGATTTAATATGGGAACAAGTAAATGAGTTTTCTGAATCAAAGTTGAAAACCTACAATGAATGGGTCAAATTTAGGACCGAATTATTTGCCAAGGGATTGTAGAAGAAATTAGTTTTTAAAAAATTAATCACCTTGGAAACTATAGTTCTGAGAGTAGTCAAAGCTGCTACAATTTTTCAAGCACTGGAGAGAAGGAATTACTTCTTTGATCTGATGCGTGCCACGAAGCTGGCTCTAGTCATAGCTCGGCTACGCAAAACTATGATCCTCTCAGTCCAACTGTCTTCAATGACATAAGTTTATGAACAGTTGGACATGGATCTTATATTTTTGCAGATGAAGATCAAACTGAACCATCAACTCATCAGCCAGAGCCATCCCAGCAAGCAGTTTTTGAACAAACTGAGCAAGTAACTGCTCCTTATTCAAAGGATGCTCAACAGTCACCTTCTGCTCTTCAATCTCCTCTCGAAGGTCTTCAACTATACACAGATTCTGAGTTATCACTGGCAAATATCGACAAATTAATACAATCATTTGCAACCGATATCCAGCCGAATGTTTTAACTAGTGAATCAGTTGAAGACCCAAGCAAAATTGAACAACCAGCCTCAGAAGCTATTGAAAAACAAGTTCAGTCACCTGCCACGACTGAACAAGTAGTCCTAGCTGAAACTGAAGTGGCTTAGTTGCCATCAGAATCAACTGAAGAGCCAACTGACGTATCAGTTGCCAAACCAACTGAAGAGCCAACCAGCTCAACTGCTATTCAGACTTCCACTCCTCCTCCAGAACTTAAACAAGAAGTAGTTGCAAAATTGTTCCAGAAATGGTTATCGTGGTGACTGAATCAACTGATAAGGCCTTCGTAATCTTTAATGAAGAATACATGGAGCAAGAACCAAAATTCTCTGAAACTATGTCTCCTCAGATACCAATGTCTACTGATTCCATAATAGAAGATATTCAGTCCAACCTTCTCCAGTTGATTTCATCTATTTCTGATACCAAGCCAACCCAACTGCTGCATACTTTGAAGATTGATTCTGTGAAGAAGAATACAATGAAGAACCTACATCAGGTTACGAAGGATATCTCTTCCTTATTTTTCCAACTAGATCAATTAAAGAAAGACCGAGTGACGGTTCAAGCACATTTCCAGACTCAAGATATGTTCAAAAATCGCATTGAATTTTTGGAAACATTAGTGACAAAGAGAATTGATCTAATGCAAGATCAAATAATGAATGCAATATCTAATGTCACATCGGAAGTCCGTGCATTACCCAGCAGGGTTGGTGAGTTTGACAAAAAGGGGGAAGAAGTAGAAGAACAACATAAGCTATCTAAGAAGAGACCTAGTCAATCGACTGATCAAAGACCAGCTGATAAGAGAGAAAAGAAATAAAGAAATCCGGATCAGTTAGAAGACATGATTTATAATCAGTTGAGAGTTTTTGGCAGATTTTTTAGAATTTCAGACAGTAGAAGATTCTTTTATTCAAAATTCTTTCATTTTTTCATTCTTTGTACGAATCTGTACACTGAATAGGTCATCAATAAAGGATTATTTTATCTACGAGAAGTTCAGTTTGATTAGTTCATAATTTTAAGTTTTGTCAAACATAAAAAAGGGGGGAAATTGTTGAGTTCTTGATTTCGGAGTTTGACAAATTAAGACTAAAAAGATTGAACAACTGATCGAGAAAATTGAAGGAAACTGAATTGAAGATTCGCAAACTGATAGTTGCTCGAACTGAAGATTAATGCGTATATAGTCAAGGGAAACTGAACTCAGCTAAACTAATTGAACTATGTAGTCAAATGGACGATTATTTAAGACTGATCAGTTACATAGTAATCAGTTAATCCTATCGGCTATGTCAATCAGTTGTGACATGTCATCGGTTAAGGAACGTAGCTTTCAACAGAAAATTTTACAAGAGCAGACTGCAACGTTTAGTGGGAACTCCGCATTTCAGAAAAGTTACAGTGTATGATTGACAGAAGAATGTTGACGTAGTTATACAACGGATATAAAGATTCAAAATACATTCACTGTTACCGTTGGAAGCAAGCCTATAAATAGTCGAGAAAGATAAGTTGAAGAAAAATAATCGAGTTACGAAGTTCAAGTCACAAAGTTTCTAATCAAGTTTAAATTTCCCAAAAGCTCACGCTTTTTATTTACATTCATTGCTTTCAGGCTATACTTCGCACAAAAACACTTATTTTTGTATTATTCGATCTTGTACAGATCAGTTGTGCTAAGAAAGTTACATATCAGTTAAGAACTGATAAGTTGTATTGATACTATGAGTTTCAGTTTTGGCAGTGTTAAGTCAAAAATGAAGTGGATTTGTACAATCCATTGTGTTGATCAAAGTCTTTTAGTGAAAATCATATCTTCGAGATAGAAGGGGTGACGTAGGAGTATTTGAAATCTCCGAACAACCAAAAATCTTGTGTTCTTTCCTTATCAGTTTTACTCTATCTGTCTTTCAGTTATTTCCGCACTTTTATCATGTTAACTGATTGACATTGACAACAAGATTCACGAATTTAATTTATCACTAAACTGATTCATAAATCGTAGAAGTTGTGAAAATTGCAAATTATTTATTCAACCTCTCCTTCTAAATACTTTTTAACTTCCAACCAATCCTAACAGTAGGTTTACTAAAGCTAGTTGAACGAATGAATTATCAAGAAAATCAGTTGGGGTTTGTTGAATAGTAGAAAGGTAGATAGATTGAAAAGTAAATAAGCACAAGCTTGTTTTTGGATGTTCGGAGATTTCAAAACTCCTTATACCTTACGGAAGTTTTTTTACTAAAATACTTGGGTAATTACTAGTAATTTGAAATCACCCACTTCAAAAAGACTTAACACTGAATAACTGAAATTCTTAGTAAAACTTCAATCCAAACACTTTGACCAGTAAAGCTTCTAACTCTCAGTCACACAGATTTTATAGAGAAATTCTAAGCACAAATTTGATCCTCAAAATGATCAAATAATAATTTATCAGCATGTGCTGGTTATTTCAATTTGGATTACGAAAAGCTTCTTCAGAAAAGATTAGTTTGTTTTTTATAATCTAAAGATAGATGATGTAATTGTATAATCTTAAGAGCTTGTTCAACTTATCTATTTATAGTTTAGTTTGCAATGATAATATTTTCAAAATACAGAAGTCGTTGTTTTCATGTCATCGTCCTTTCTGGCATATTCTAGTAGTGGGTCAAAACCTGAATTTTTGTTAAGATTCAGTGACTACTAGTACAGAAATTTTTATCCGCAATTTTAGCTGAACTCTGATCCTTAATCATTGATTCTTCAGTGAATGTATGGATTTGGACTGACTGATCAACTAGATAGACTGTCAGTTGGGCTTCATCAGTCAACCTTGAATCGATTTGGCTATCAATGTCCTTTTTATGTTTTATCAGTCTTTCTTTGTAATCTGTCAGACTTGTTAGAAATCTTTTTCTTGTGAAAATTTAGTTTTCATCTTTGAATTCAGTTCAGATAGATTATGTAATTATCCATTGGATCAACAACCTTGTTCAGTTACCAAAACTTAAAATGTTCCAACAAATTTTTTTTTTGGTGTTTGAAAAAATTATGCCCAAAAAAATATTGAATTTAATTATTTTCAATAGTATATACAACTGAACTATTTAACTAACTATTTCAGCACTGTTTTTCATATATCATCTTCCAAACTGATCAGAGTATTTGTTTCTAGACTTCTTCTGTGTATCAGCATATTTAGGTTGACTGGAGCAAGTTAACCTCTTCTTTTTCCCATTTTTGTCAACACCAGATGGTGGATTTAAGTATGTAAGAATAGAAGCTAACTGAGAACTAACACAATGTATTGATACGAGGTAGGAGAAAGGGCAGAGTTATGTCCGGATATTGTCAGGTAGACTGCAGAGTTAGTGTCAAGATTCAGGAAAAGGATGAGGACCGCTCAGAGCCGCCATAAAAGTTATGCAGATGAGAGGCGCAGAGATCTGGAGTTCGCAGTAGGGGATCACATTTTTCTGAAAGTCGCACCGATGATGGGTGTGATGAGATTTGGGAAGAAGGACAAGCTCAACCCTAGATTTATAGGACCATTCGAGATCCTAGAGAGAGTTGGGACACTTGCTTACAGAGTCGCATTGCCGCCGAATCTGGCGGGAGTTCATAATGTGTTCCACGTCTCTATGCTGCGAAAGTACATGTCGAACCCTTCACATGTGTTGAACTATGAGCCACTTCACTGACACCGAACTTGTCATTCGAGGAGAAACCCACTCAGATTTTGGAAAGACCGGAGCGGAGGCTCCGGAACAAGGTGATCTGCATGGTCAAAGTCAAGTGGCTGAATCATTCCAAGGAGGCTACTTGGGAGATCGATGTCGAAATGAGGAGTCGCTACCCGGAGTTATTCGGTATGTTTTAAATTTCGAGGACAAAATCTCAATTTAAAGGGGGGGAGTTGTAAGGTCCAGGAAATTTAAATTTACGTAACCTGAATGCATGTGATCTAGGATTTTGTTTAAATCATGTGTTTATTTACTTTTATGCATTTAATGCATAACTATTGCATGGTTACGATTTATTTCACGATATTTTTAGAATTTCACGCATTAGGGTTTCTAGATGCATTTCGCACTCGAACGGGGAACCGAGACAGGAGATTATCAGGAAAAATATTTTATTACATGACTAATTTTAATTAATTAATATGGGGTTTTTTTTAAGTATGATTTTTAAAAATGGCCCTCGGTTGGGTATTTTTACCCGCCGGGTTATATTTTTATCTGGTACACAAATTTTAACGATTCATGGGAATTTTTTAGGGCTCGGGCGATATTTTCAAAGACGTAGCTAAACGAAATATTTTTTGGGAGCATGTTTTGGCTTGATGGGTTTATTTTAATGCTTAGTGGGCCCAAAACCTATTTAATTCATTTAAATTAGATAAGGCCCATTTGTGCATGCAATTTATATTTAAAACCCTACACCCCTCAAACCCTAACACTAAACCTAGTGTTCGGCAATCCTCTCCCCTTGCTGCTACACGTTTTCACAGCAACCATCAGCAGCTTTCTCGAGTTCATCAAAGTTTTTCTTAGCAAAAATCTTTCTCGCTCCTCCGGTGCCTCCTGACGCGCATTACTTCAAGTTTGTGGGATTATACGCGATAAGGCATGCCATGTATCTCCATTCTCGCATCATTCACATCATATATGTTTTGTGATATGTGTCACATGCTTATAAAATGCTCGGTTTTTGCTTATTACTTAGTCATCTCTTTCGAATTTGTCATGAAATCAAACGGGTTGATTCATACTCACGTTTTTGCAAATTTTGTGCAAGGGGCCGCTCTGTTTCCGATGATTAGGGGTTGATAACGGTGGTAGGATGTTGTCTTGAGGCTAGAGTTGAATGTTGGTTGGGTTTATAAAAAGGCCGAGAGGGTTATCCAAAGGGTTGGTTTGTTTTGGTGTGTAGGTCGGGCGAAAGGCTGAACATGTGGTGCAGGGGCTGAACCAAGCCATGGACCAGACCTTTTTGGGTCTGGGACACGACCTTGGAGGGCTCGACCACTTCTAGAATCGGCCTTGAAGCCAATCGAGCGTGAAGAAGAGAGATAGGTTGCAGGTTGTGAGTTGGTTGGGTCTCGAGTGTGCGTGCATTTTTGGGCGTGCAAGGGGCTGAGTCCGTGAGTTAGTTCAGTCCAAGAGGGTCCGAGAGTGGTCTAGGAGGGGCTGGTTCATGTCTGGACCGAGCGAGTTAGGTGTAGGTTCTATATTTTTGTTCGAACATCGTGGTTAGGGTTTAACTAAGTGGAGTAGAAATCTCCTGCAACCTTGGGCTTGTTCTAGTGGGTTGTAGGTGGCTTGGAAAGGGTGGTTTAGGTGCTGATATTGTGGGATAAGGTCATGGTTTAAACCGGGAAAAGTTCGATTAAGTTTCGGATCGATTCGGGTTAAAACCGGGACCTTGGTCCAAGTTTTATAACTAATCGATTAATTTTTGGAACAGGCTCGAGTTTACATCTAGAAATACATGTAAATATGTTTTTGATATTTAAGTAGTTTGGTAAACTTCTAGTCGAAATTTATAGGTCCAGGGGTAAAATGATCATTTTGGGTTTCTAGGTGCAAAATGGTCATTTTGCACCCGGGGTGAGTTTTTTGTCCTAGCAACGCCCTAAGCATAAATTTATCATGTTTTTAAATGTTTATGCATCATGTACAAGATTTTTATGTAATTAAGAAAATTTCGTTGGATGCTTGATTTTAAGAAAAGTTTATGTATATACATGTTTTATTAAATGATGGATATGATGACATGTTTTTGAAGGAAGAGAGTTGGTTGTGACTAATACGCATACGTTAATACGATGATATGTAAGGCCAAGGATCAGTTGTAATGTCCGAGATTTTGATTCTTTTAATATGAGATTATTGATTATGAATTGATATGATTTTAGACGGACTATTCCGAGACCAGATTGGCCAAAGTATATGAAGGGTGCATATTTTGTACAGAACTGTTGGCGCCCGAGCGGTAGAAAAGGGCTGCCCGAGCGCCAATGCATCACAAGAATGGATTTTGGACATAGAGTCTGGCACCCGGGCGGTAGTTTTGGACCGCCCGAGCACCAGTGCATAACAAGTTAAGTGTTCGGGCAGAAGGTGCGGCGCCCAGGCGGTAGTTTGTGACCATGCGCAATCCGGAAATATTTGGGCAGAACATTCCGCGCCCGGACGGTAATTCTCGACCGTCCGAGCGCCGCCTGAAATATGTGAAAAGAAGACACGTAGCTTAGACATGCATTAGGATATATATATATATATATAAATATATCCTTCAGAATTTGGCAGAAATGAAGAAAGAGGAAGCTCGAGAAAATCCTACGAAAATCCTTACGCCTTTATATTTCAATCCGTCCGTTAGATTTTGAATCCGACTTAAGTACCGTGTTTCTATCGACGAGAGCTTCAACTGGACCTAAGTTTTCTTATGTTTTGATACCATTTGAAATTGTGATATTGAAGGAATCAGATAAGATTCATATATGATGTTGTTGATGTATTAGACATCGGATAATCGAAACCGGATTGAAGAACGGATACCGTATAGAATTGTTATGATTTTCTGAGTTGATTTGATTGAGATTCGATATCAGATTTGTATTGTATCGATTATGAGATGTTGGAATTGATATCTAACTGATATGGCATTACTGAGTATATTGAGATTGTGCAGTTATGTTGTTGAAACAGAATTTGATTAAGTTCTGATCATATCCAGTATTGATTGACTGGGGTGTTGATATTGTACTCCTCGTTATTGTCATTGTCAGATTGACTATTGACAGATTTGAGTCCGAGACTTCGACAGAGTCAGATTGACAGAAAGAAAGGTATAAATCAATGTTGATTTGGGATTGCACAACTCGAGTTAGATTAACTTGAGTTTCCAAAAATCACATGCTAATGATTATGTCATTGATATTTGCAATTCTTGATATTGATATGCTTATTCTATTGATTTATAGCAAAGCATAAGATAGAGTTTGGGCAGATTGCCTAGTCTTGGCAGAACCGCCAAGTTACTGGACTTTTGGGTATATATCGATGTGCTTAGGAGTAAATCGACTTCTATTGCAGATATAAGTTTGGAATAAGAACGTACCACCATCTTGCTGGGGAAAGCAGGTGGGAGAACGTTGCGTTCTTATTCAACCGGGATCCCTAGATTAGAGATGAGTCGAGTCTGAGATGAGGAGTCTAGAGTTGATTTACAGTTTTATATCGATACATGTATTTCAGATTTGATACATGTTATTGATATGTGTTTCATGCTTTTATATATATGTTTTTATATGAGTGCATATTTACATTGTTTATACTGAATCGTATTTCTCACCGGAGTTATCCGGCTGTTGTCTTGTTTGCATGTGTGCATGACAACAGGTGGGGCAGGATCAGGATCAGGAAGAGGATGAGAGATTACGATTAGCGTGGAGATTCGGACTTAGAGTAGATTGATTTTCAGTACTTGATGTAGTAACTGAACTAGAGTGTGAGATAAATAATGTTGTACAAGACTTGTACTTTTATATTGACATATATATCAGAGTGTTTATATTACATTTTTGCATTTGAATTTTAAGAAAAAATTTATGTCCCACATTTCTTAATTGTTATATTGATTCTTAATAATGATTAAGAAGATGAATTAAGTTCGGGTCCCCACAGCAGGTGGTATCAGAGCAGTAGGTTACTTTAGCCTGAGATAGGAGCTGGTGAGCGGGGTAGAATGAGTTTTCTTTCCTTGCTTTTGATTGCTAGCATGATTTACTGCTTTGAATTGCATGTTTACCTGTTTATCTGATTTGATTTGGTAACGTGTATTATTGAGAATGAATCAGAACCGATTCTTGATCAGCAGTAAGATGATCAGAGGTGGACTGAAAGAGGTTTGTGGTATTTGGTTGCTAACCCTTTTGGTAATCAGATATGCCTCCTCGAAGAGTACCTGAACAGGGTAGTACATCTGCAAATTTGATGGATGTGACAGCAACTCCGATGGAAACACTGTTTAAAAGGTTTCAGTCGTTTAAACCGCCAGCCTTGAGGGGAACAGAGACTTCTGTTGACTGTGAGTGTTGGTAAGATGATATTGAAATGCTGTTTGATTCGTTGGATTACACAGATGAGCGTCGAGTCCGATTGATTGGACACCAGTTGCATGATTTTGCAAAGAACTGGTGGATTACGACAAAGAGAACGTTGGAGCATCGAGGTACGACTATCACTTGTAATGTTTTTAAAGCTGAGCTTTATCTTAGATTCTTCCAGTGTCGTACAAGAAAGACAAGGGGGTAGAGTTTGCCAGCCTGAGGCAGGGTCAGTTGAACATTGAAGAGTGTGTGACCAAGTTCTCTACCTTGTTGAGATTTGCTTCACAAGTTGCTGAAAATGAGGAAGCTATTGCTGATCAGTTTATCAATGGTTTCAACCCTGAGATCTTTACATTGGTGAACACCGGGCGACCAAATAATTTTGCTGACGCCCTGAATAGAGCAAAAGGAGCTGAAGCTGGTCGGATGAGATAGAAAGGAGCTTCATATGTTCCTCCAGCACCGAGGCTACAGCCACCTCCTCCCAGATTTGAGGGTGGCAGCAGCAGTGGTGGAAAGAAAGATTTATTGAAAGCTCGAGGAAAGCAGTTCAAGAAATCAGGGAGCAGTTCCTCTAGCTCCGGTGGTTCTTGACAGAGCCAGAGTTATACTAGGGTGTATTGCAGAACTTGCGAAGGGAGACATCCGACCGAGCAATGCCAGGGAAGTGACTGGTAGTTGCAACATATGCAGACAGCAGGGATATTTTGCTAGGGTGTGTCCACAGAGAGGTTCCCAGACATCTCAGGCAGCGGAGTCATCTGGATCAGTGGCTCAGACAGGTGGACGATCATCAGCTGTTCATTCCTTTCAGCCACCACCGACTACTCTGTCACAGCAGAGGCCAGGAGGTAGCCAGACCGTGAACCAGCCTCCTAGACAATAGGTCAGAGTATTTGCTTTGACAGAGGAGCAGGCTCAGGAAGCACCAGACAATGTTGTTGCAGGTAACTGTTCTTTATGTGGTTACCCTGCTTATGTATTGATAGATACGGGTGCTTTTCATACATTTATTTCTGAAAGATTTGCATTGAGTCATGCATTGCATGTTGAGTCATTATCATCTGTAGTGTCTATCTCTTCTCCTTTGGGGACAGGTTTGATATCAGTGAATTCTGTGAAACATTGTTTACTACAGTATGACGGGCATGAGATTGAGCTAGATTGCATCGTACTTGGGTTTTCTGATTTTTACTGTATTATCGGTATTGATATGCTGATCAAGTACATAGCTACAGTTGATTATTTCCACAAGATTGTGAGATTCAGACCAGATATGGCTGATGAATGGAAATTCTATGGTAAGGGTTCTAGATTTAGAATTCCTTTGATATCCGTATTGTCTATGACTCGATTGCTACAGAAAGGAGCAGAGGGATTCCTTGTCTATTCAGTTGATTTACTGAAATCGAGTCCATCATTGGCTGAATTGCCAGTGGTTTGCGAGTTTGCTGATGTCTTCCCAGATGAGATTCCGGGTTTGCCTCCGATTCGAGAAATAGACTTCAGTATTGAATTGATGCCAGGTACAGTTTTGATTTCGAGGGCTCCGTACAGAATGGCACCGATTGAGTTGAAAGAATTGAAAGATCAATTGGAAGATTTACTGGCCAAGGGATACATTAGACCGAGTGTTTCGCCTTGGGGTGCTCCAGTACTGTTTGTGAGGAAGAAAGACGGTTCTTTGAGACTTTGTATTGATTACCGACAACTGAACAAGACTACGGTAAAGAACAAATACCCTTTTCCTCGTATTGATGATTTATTTGATCAGTTGCAGGGTTCTTCTGTTTATTCCAAGATCGATCTGAGATCAGGATATCATCAGCTGAGAGTCACAGATTCTGATATCTCGAAGACAGCATTCAGAACCAGGTATGGACATTATGAGTTTATTGTCATGCCGTTCGGTTTGACTAATGCTCCAGCTGTGTTTATGGGTCTGATGAACCGTGTATTTCAGAGATATCTGGATGATTTTGTGATTATTTTTATTGATGATATATTGATTTATTCGAAGAATATGATTGAGAATGCTGAACAATTGAGAATTGTGTTGAGAACTCTGAGAGCTGAGAAACTGTATGCGAAATTGTCAAAATGTGAATTCTGGTTGAGACAGGTGGTATTTCTGGGGCATATTATATCTGGAGATGGGATTTCTGTTTATCCTAGTAAGGTTGAGGCTGTGATCAGTTTGACGAGACCGACCTCTGTGCCAGAGATACGCAGTTTTATGGGTTTAGCCGGTTATTATCGTCGATTTATTAAAGATTTCTCGAGTATTGCTAAACCTATTACTCAGTTGACTCAGAAGAATGCTCCATTTATATGGTCTGAAGACTGTGAGTCCAGTTTTCTTGAGTTGAAGAAGAGATTGACCAGTGCACCGATCTTGACTATTCCATCAGGTACTGGTGACTTTATTGTCTATTGCGATGCTTCTCACAGAGGGTTGGGATGTATTTGATGCAGTGAGGACATGTTATCACTTATGCCTCGAGACAGTTGAAGCCGCATGAGACTCGCTACCCAATTCAAGATCTTGAATTGGCAGCCATCGTCTTTGCATTGAAGATATG
The DNA here is from genome assembly GCF_025594145.1 of Primulina tabacum. Lineage (NCBI taxonomy): Eukaryota > Viridiplantae > Streptophyta > Magnoliopsida > Lamiales > Gesneriaceae > Primulina > Primulina tabacum. Next base: position 15,411,953 of record NC_134555.1, on the reverse strand, counting down.
GCGACATTACCTCTACGGTGAGAAGTTTGAGATTTATTCTGGTCATAAAAGCTTGAAGTATCGGTTTTCACGGTCAGATCTAAATATGAGGCAACGGAGATGGCTTGATTTATTGAAAGACTTTGATTGTGAAATCAAGTACTATCCGGGGAAATCCAATGCAGCAGTTGATGCACTAAGTCGAAAGGTATGTTCTTTATCCTTATCGACGATTGGTGTTTTGAATTTGATAGAAGATTGATGTTTCTCAGAATTGGTATTTGAGACAGATAGTAGATCGCTGAGACTTTATGCTGTTCAAGTCGAACCAGAGCTGATTTTGAGAATTAAAGCGGCTAAGAAAGTTGATCAGAATGTTCAGAACTCTATAGCGATGGTCAGAGCAGGGCATCGATCAGAGTATCAGGTACGGGATAGTGTACTGTATGTGAATAATCGTATTGTTGTGCCGAATGTTTCAGAGTTGAAACTACAGATATTGTCCGAAGCGCATAGCAGTCGATTTAGTATTCATCCTGGTGGCAGAAAAATGTACAATGATTTGAAAAGACAGTTTTGGTGGAAACAGATGAAAGCTGTGTTAGAGTAGGTGCCCGTCGAGCCAAGTGTTGGCCGAATGTTCACAATGAAACTCTATGTATAAGCAATCTTTATTTTAATAATATTTGAAATTATTGTTTTGGCAAATCTTTATCTGTATACCCATGCTAGTTGCATAGATAAAGACCTTGAATATACAAATAGTAGAAAGAATATGAGATGCTCATACGATGAGTATCATGAAACTCATATTTGGAATACTATATATTCTAAACAGTTCCTAGTCGATTCAGCCGCCGCTAAGAAAGATATAGGCCGCTAGAGTTCGAGACTAGTATCTGCGATGTGAGTACCATGTTTCATTGGTAGGGGACATTGTGATGTCCGAGCATGCAGATAGGTGCTCCTGGTAGAGTGCACTGAACAACCCTCCATAAAGGACTTTCCAAGTGGTTCTCACTTATCGAGTGGAAACGTCCTAGTTTATGGTTGTACACCATTAGTCCTTATGACCCGGGACAACATTGAGACTCTATGTGCTAGAATTACACTTTGACTTGTTTACAGACTCTCAAGGGGTCATCAGGTGGCAAGGTTGGGTGTTCTGTCGAAACACATAGGAGTCGATGCATTGTAGTCGGGGATTCACCGCTTACCTTCGGGTATGGATATCCTATGTGTTCTCATGTATGTGTAGGTTGAAATCTCTGATCAGAGTATGGTGGTAATTATAAAAGGGGTTTCATATATTACACCATCGATGCAACTACGACATGACACATAGTATCGATTCATTGACAACTCTTGATAAACCAATGGTTGTCGAATCGGTCGGAATATATGAGTTGAAGGGACCGTACTGTACGCTAACCATAATTGAATGGTTCTTGAAGTCACTATCATTTGATACCTAGGGAATCATGTAAGCGATGCTGCTAGGCGTTTAACATGATTGGTTGGGTACTATCAGACTTGAGTTCGGACGTTCTTGTTATCAAGGAGTTGATAAGTAAGAATGGAGCAATTGGGGTATGCTCATATAAGGACATGTTTAGTCTGAATCACATGGGGATGTGAACCCATGGCTAGTTGTATCAATGAACCATTGAGGGCCACACAAGTACTAGCTTTCTAGATCTCGTTGTGAAGTAAAAATAGTTCAATGTGTTGAACGGATTATAAAGGAGTTTATAAGCGTAAGGAAAATTAGAAGTATGACTTCTATAAAGGAGAAATTTGTTCAATGTGTTGAACGGCTTATAAATGAGTTTATAAGCGTAAAAAAAATAGAAGTATGACTTCTATGAGAGAAATGTAACTTTTAATTTATGGAAGTGTTCCTAAATTAAAATTGGTCAAGTGAATAATGTATTTGAAAATTGTGATTTTCATAAACATTATTATGGACTAAATTAAATTAATTCAAGTGTTTAATTAATTAAACACTAGAGGACCTAGTAGAGTCCAAATAATTAAATTAATTCAAGTGTTGAATTAATTAAATCATATTGAGTCGTGTAGAGCTCAATTTAAATAAATTATTTAACTAGTGGACTTGAGTAAATTCAAGTAATGTTTAATTAATCTCAAAAATGTTTGAGATAATTAAATTAAGTCCATGGATTTTTAATTTGTTAAAAACCATATAATATATGCATGTATGGGAGGTGAAGGGTTGGAGACTACTTTTTGGGTTATCAAGGCATGGCATGCAAAAAGGTGTTTTTGCTTTTTGTTTTTTGGCAAGACCAAGACAAGTCTCCCTTCCCCCCTCATTCCATCTACTATGGCCGAAATATTGAAGGGAATTTTCTCAATTTTTCTCTAATTTTTGTGTTCTTCAATTGTTGGAGAAAACACTCACTTCTCAAAGAAAAATCCTCTTAGTTTTCTAGTGCAAATTAAGAGAGGATCTACCTAGTTGGTGATGGGCTTAATAGTTGAGCAAGGAGTGCTCAAGGAAGCTTGAAGATAGTTTCTACCATTGAAGAGTTAAGGTGTTTACACCTTAGTTGGAGCCATACATCAATCTTGTGATTGATAGGTAAAATTCTAAACACACTATGAATGTCATTTTTGTGTTTTATTGTATTTGCTACATATTATAGGGAGTGGACGAAAATTTTGATTTTTTAAACTTCCGTTGCGCTTCCGGTCACCGTAACCGATCATCTTTCAAGTGGTATCAGAGCTATGGTTACGATTTTGTGTAGCAATTACAAGATATTATGTTAAGATCGATTTCTAACCGCATGAGTGTATTTTTGCAAATAAAAACCGAGGCTTATTGTGGGGAACTTCGGGCAGCATGTTTCTGTCCGTTTCGGGCAGCTCGGGCTGCCCGAGGGGCTGCCAATTTCGGGAAGCTAGGGCAGCTCGAGGGGCTGCCAAAAACAGCCCCATTAAAAATTGAAAAAAAAAAAAGTTTTGTTGCCGGAATCCAGCGATGGAGCTCCGACGACGGCAATGACGACTAGGGTTTCCAAAATTGTTTTGGATAATCAAAGTGTCATGGGCCTTGATGTTGTTGGGCCATTAGATGGTTAACATATTTGTGAATTTTAAATGGGCCAAAATGTTTTTGGTGAAAAATGAGTTTTTGGGCCCTTAAGTTTAAAATTACAAAAGTTGCAAATATTTTCTCATGAAATAAATATTTTAAGTTGGACTTTAAATATTTATAGTAAATGGTGATTTACAAGAAATTCGGTTATAAATAAATTAATTGGAAAGTAGACAAAGGTGTTTGTATACTTTGTTAATTTAGTTTATAATCGTGGCGGTTAGTGATTGGATCAAGATATATAATATTGGATCAATTAATTATTGTGATAGTTAAATGATGGTGTATGATATGTGATATTATGCATGAAGGATGATCAAAAGCCCAAGCCCAATTTGCTAGGTGTATGCTAGGATATTTTGTGTTGAATGATGGTAATAATTATCAATTTATAAAGTGGGCTTGGTTTATGGCCCGTTCCCACCCCCATGAGATGTATCCCTATTTGCCATGGATATTTATTTGTAAATATTAGTATAGTGGATGATCAAGATTGGAAGATGGTGGCCATGATGATTATGAAGACCGAAGACATGTAAATATTGAAAGCTAATGTAATAGTTGCATTTGCATCTCTTGCATTACCCTATGATTGGCCCTAGACCCGTGTTTAGCTCACACGGGCCATTAGTATTGGGGCAATTGATTATCCTTGTTTTGTTTACTGTTTATAATATATGCATGATATGTTATAAATAATGAGTATGTGCGTTATTATTATGATAATAACAAAGTTGCATGAATCCGGCAAACATACGATCAAACATGGCGAGCTTTTAAATAAAATTAATGATGAGACCTTTCAAAATTAAAAACCCTCATTTTGAATAAGATATAAAATTAATATCAAGCCCGAAAAGTGGAATTATAAATTTGTTTATAATTTCCATGTCTTCCATCGACAATGGGTGCATGATGAACGCTACCCGTACTCGGGGCTCGGCTTATATTATTGGGGGGGCCCTGGGTGCCGGAAAGCTGTGACATCCATTGACATGGTGATGTGAACTACGTGGAACTCCCATGATTTCGGCTCATATTATTGGGGGAACTCATGGCGACTGTCCATCAAGGTTCAACATCGATGGGTAAGGCTTGACACGTGAAGATGAACGACGTCATATTATTGGGTCCTAATCAAACGTGAGACAAAAGTTTACGTAGAGGGTTGCATTGTGATGCAATTGGAAACTAACTTTTAGGAATTGTGATTGGCTTATATTATTCGGGATCATAATTCACTAATTGGACCTTACGTACCTACTGAGAAAAGGAGTTTCCCGTTTTCACTAGAGGGTAGTGAAAGATGTCAAAATAGTGGGAGCAAATATTTATGAAGTAAAAGTCCAAACTTCATATCTTACTAAATATTTTAAAATAGTCATCAACATTTATCTGTTTTTACTTTTCAGTACAAATTGACAATGTCTTCGATTCGCAATCCGATATCCGTAATACTCGACAAACACATATTAACTGGACCTAATTACCTCACTTGGCTAAAAAACCTGAAAATCTTCTTGAATTCGGAAAGGGTAGCATATACACTGACTGAGTCGCCCCTTGTTGAGGCTCCGACTGACTGCACTCCTGAGGAATTGCAGACTTACAAGGAATGGTGTGACCATGACTTGATAGCCAGGTGTTATATGCTGACTTCTATGAATGATGAGCTGCAGAGGCGTTTTGAGGATGCAAAGAGTGGTGCTGACATTTGTTTGCATCTCAAGGAGCTCTTTGGTGAGCAAACACGGCCTCTTAGGCATGCTACCGTCAAGGAGCTGATCACTTTGTGCATGCGAGATGGGGCCTCGGTCCATGAGCATGGCCTAAAGTTGATTGGGCTCGTGGACAAGCTCGTTGGCATGGATTTGATCTTGCCTTCGGAGTTGACCACCTATGTGTTTCTGTTATCATTGCCTAGCTCATTTGATCCTTTTGTGGTGAAATTCAACATGAACAAGATGGAGCCGACCCTTGAGGAGTTGGTGAATATGCTTGTTACGTTTGAATCAACCATCAAGAAAGAGAAGTTGGTTCTTTATGTGGGTTCTTCATCAAGTACGAAGATTGATCCACTTGGGAATGGAAAGAAGCGTTCTTTCCGACGTCCCAAGAAGAACGTGCCCTTGTTGAGGCAATCTCCGAATCCCGTTGTGGCAGCCACACCAGTTAAGGCTGACAAGACTAGTGATGTTTGTCATCACTGCAAGAAGCCTGGACATTGGAGGCGAAATTGCAAGGAACATCTGGCCCAGAAGAGTTCTGGAAACTGTATGTTCTATATCGAAGTAAATATTTCAATTAACTCTACTTCTTGGGTATTGGATACCGGATGTGGCTCACATCTCTGTAATGATTTGCAGGCGATGGGAAGAAGTAGAAAGCTTAGGGAAGGTGTGACCTTCTTAAGGATGGGCAATGGGGCAAGAGTTGCTGCCAAGGCTGTTGAAGATGTTTACTTATTGTTGAACAATAGTTTTAAGTTAATTTTATGAGATGTTTTGTTTGTACCTAATTTTGTGAAAAACATTGTTTCATTTCTATGCTGATAAAAATGGATAATCTTGTCTATTTTGCAAAGGTGTTTGCAACATTTACATGAATGAATGTTTGATTGGTACTGGTGAACTTGAAAACGATCTCTATAACTTAAAATTGAAAGATATTCCATTAAATGTCCATTCAAAGGCAGACACCATATGAGATATGGATGGGTAAGCCACCAAAATATTCTTGTCTTAGAATATGGGGGTGCCCTGCTTATGTGAAGCAGGTAGTGGGAGATAAATTGGATTGTCGATCCATTTTATGTTATTTTGTGGGATATCCAAGGAATTCAGTTGGATATCATTTCTATCATCCCCAAGAAACAAAGGTGTTTGTTTCTTGGAAAGCAACATTTTTAGAAAAGGAATTTCTATTAGATAGAAAAGGCAAGATGATAGAATTCAAAGAGGTTCGAGAGACACCCACAATTATAGAACCCACACCCGAAGAGCCAAGAGAGGAGATACAAGCTCCTAGAAGATCCGAGAGAGTCTCGAGACCATCTATGAGGTATGGTCTGCTTCTTGAAGAGGGCCATGATGAGCCTATCCATAGATGTGATCCAAGGACCTTCAAGGAAGCATTATCTGATGCCGATTCATCCAAGTGGCTTGAAGCAATGGAATCTGAGATGAATTCCATGCATTCGAACCAAGTGTGGAATCTCGTGGATCCACCTGAGGGAATTGTTCCCATAGGGTGTAATGGATTTACAAGAGGAAACTTGGGGCGGATGGAAAAGTATTGACCTTCAAGGCGCGAATGATGGCAAAAGAATATACTCAAAGACAAGGAGTTGACTTTGAGGAAACCTTTTCTTCAGTTGCAATGTTCAAGTACATAAGGATATTGCTAGCCATAGTTGCATGGTATGACTATGAGATATGGCAGATGGATGTTAAGACATCCTTTCTTAATGGGGATATTAAGGAAGAGATTTACATGTCTCAACCCGAAGGGTTTACATCTATTGGAAGTGAGCATATGGTATGCAAACTTCAAAGATCTATTTATGGTCTAAAACAGGCATCTAGGAGTTGGAACCTCAGATTCGACAGTACAATCAAATAGTTTGGTTTTGATAAGAATCATGAGGAACCCTGTGCGTATAAGAAGGTCAGTGGAAGTGTAGTGACATTCCTGGTGTTTTATGTTGATGACATTCTAATAATTGGGAATGATGTAGGAATGTTGCAATCAACTAAAATATGGTTAGCAAGTAAGTTCTCGATACAGGACTTGGGTGAAGCATCTTTTGTATTAGGAATACAGATCTATAGAGATAGATCAAGAAGATTGCTTGGTCTCACCCAGTCCACATACATGGATACCATCGTGAAGCGGTTCTCGATGGATGAGTCCAAGAGAGGACATCTACCAATGTGTCATGGCGTGTCCCTATCCAAGTCTATCTCCCAAGACTAATGCAGAGATAGCGGCTGTAAAGGGCCAAAAACTCCTTTCTTGAAAATTTGCGGAAAATTAAAAATTTTTCTTTTTAAAAGAACTTAATGGCCTCATTCATAAAATCGACTGATTAATCAAGTTTAATGTTTAAAATAATAGCAGCGGAAGAAAAAAAAGTTTTGCCAACAATAACAATTTAAAAATTATCCAACGACTGATAAAAATTGTTTGCGGAATAAAATAACAACTGCTGCACTGAGGTCCTCGGGTGCCACTACTGCCGACCCAAGCTGGCTCACTGGTCCCCGCCCTCGGCCCTGGCCTCATCAGTACCTACAACAATCAAGTCTAGTGAGCCTAAAGACTCAGCATGCATAAATCGCAGGTAACGAGTAAAAATCTGAATTAAAATATGCATGAGTTAACATATCCTATCCTGAGGCATGCTGCAAATAATCTGTGCTGAGCAATTATAATACGTGCATAACTGAACTGATAATAGCAGTAAAAATGTTTGCTCCTTGGAGCCTGTACTGAAATAACTGGTAAAATTTTCTGTTGAGATTATGTTTTACGCCTGTGGCCACTGCACTAAGCTGAACTGATCGGTAACTGGCTACCGGGGAGGCTGAAACTGAACTTAGCTGGCCGGTAACTGGCTACTGGGTGGTACCATACTGAACTGATCGGTCACTGGCGACCGTATAAAATAACACTCCCACATAGTGAATGAACCACAAGCCATATCGCATAAATCTCAAAAATAATCATTTTCTGTTTTCATGCACGTAATATAATTAACTGACGTAATGAAAAATCCTGTAATTTTACCAACTGGATTGGATTGGATCGTCCCCAGGCTCGCTGCAACTTAACTGTGCCATGAAAAACCTGCAAATGCTAAAACTTGACCAACTATGCAATTTACGTTCAAAAGATGCGACTATGACGCCTAACGACTTCGTATTCAATCATGACTCTGAACCAACCTGAACCGACATTGAACCGACATATAGTCATGATTAAAATACGGTGAAAAATCATAAAATAATGCTCCTAAAATGATAGGGTCGAAATCTAGGTGGAATGGAGGCCAAAACACGAAACGCTCTTTCGAGAGTCAATTTGTCACATTGCACCGTAAATTCTCGTACGACCTCAAAAATAATCCGAATCACGAACGGTCAAAAACATGACCTTCCAAACTCAACGAGGCACTGTCCAGTTCAAGGCTATGGGCTAAAAGCCAACCAAGAACTCAAACGAGCCTTCTAAACGACACAGCAACTTGCTATAAATTTCCAGCAGCTGCGCACCCGTGTAACTTGTGTTGTTTTCGAGACTACCGGCCATTCGGGCGTGAACCACCGACCGGAGACTCTTACAAACATCCCAAGGATTGATTTGAACCATGGCTAAGGGCCCTAGGCCAGCCACAATCCGCGTCACACCAAAACTCAACCGAAACTCCAACCGAGAACCAACGTGCATGCGTGTGTAGTGTTTTGCCTAGATCGATGTCTTGCGTCGTTCCAGTGGCCATTTGATTGACCATGGCACGATCTAGACATCTAGGAGCATGATATGAACCGTGGATAAGGGCCATAGGCCAACCAAGATCCATACCAAGCAACAAAAGAAACGAAACCATATGCTGAAAAATGGAAGGGGCCGAATGGGGAAAGGGGCTGTTCTTGTTGATTATTTAAAAACCGATGAGCCATGGACCAAGCCACCAAAAGGACAACTTAGTCACGTCTTAGAAATGCTAGGGGAGTGATCCAACCATTGCTAAGAGCCCTTAGGGCAGCCAAGATCAGATCCAACCCCTTGACATAAAAACTGAAATTTTCGAACACATGAGAAGCAATGGGAGAGTTGCTGTCATTCTGAATTTCCAGCAAGCATGGGGTTAAACCAATGGACAAACGTGTTCCTAATGCATCTTATTACATGTATATAGGTCGCCTTTGGAGCCTGGAATCGAACCAATCACCTGAAACAACAAAACTCAGAAAAACGTGAAGCTTGCCAAGGAATATCAAAAATTCTGCATGTGTTGTTTCAAAATGTCTTGACATGTATTTTGGTTTTTTCTTGAATAAACATGATCATGTACTGAAAAATAAATGATAATATGACTTGATTGAGGTTTGAAAGAAATCTAGACATGCCTGGTTTCGTTTCGAAAGAAAACGAACGAAACGACGACGACGCGGCACGGAGGAGATGGAGCGCTTCTCTTGTTTTCTTTACTCTCGATTTTTCTTGCCTTTCTCCCTAGCTATGGCTCACGATTTTTCTACTGAAAAGGGGTCTGATTTCACTCTGAATTTTTTAAAAGGAGAGGGGGGGAAAAATGGTTAGGAGGGTGAGGGAAGTGGGTGCAAGATATAAGGAAAGAATCAGGACCAAGTCTTCTCATTTTGAATTTTTAATTATGGTTTGATATCAAATCTATGTTGGGTGTTTCTAGAATGGTGATGGCCAATTATTGCTTATTTTCTAGTCTAGGATATGTTCATTTATTTAATTAAATTGTGCTCCCAAAAATCCTAGAATTATCCTACTAATTACATGCAAAGAATTGGTCAAAGTTGATGAGTTGGAAAATGAGTCTTCTAGCAACTAAGGGTGGCCGAAAATGCATGATAAAATAAAGGGGAAATGTTGTTTATTTACTAAATTAATAACTCTTAAAAGCCTCACTAATCCCTTAAATAATTTAGTGAGCTAACCCCTTAATTAAATAACTTAAATGAGTTCATTTTTTAATCACCTCAAATAATTAAATTAAATCCTCAAACCTCCCTTACTAACTTAAATGAACTTACTTGCTAGCTAAATTAACTTCTGGAAATATTTCTCGAATCTTAAATTCTATCTCCAAACTCCGACTCTAGTCCGGCCTCACTGAAATAACTGAAACGCTAAAATCAAACTACTGAACTGAAATAATAAATAATTAATTTCAAACAAATGCATTTAAAATAATTATGCAATGAAGTCAATTAAATTTAAAAATCTAGAATTATGCATGGCTTATACGTCTACTGATTTACGGGTTCTACAATCCTTCCCCCCTTAAAAGAAATTTCGTCCTCGAAATTAGAACTCACCGAATAACTCGGGGTAACGCTCCCTCATCTCCGGCTCAGACTGCCAAATAGCTTCCTCCTCAGAATGGTTGAGCCATTTGACTTTGACTCGCTTAACTAACTTGTTCCGAAGTTTCTTCTCCTGACGGTCTAGGATCTGCACTGGTCTCTCGTCATAAGATAAGTTCGGAGTAAGCTGCAACGGCTCAAAGTTCAGGACATGCGAAGGATTCGCCATGTACTTCCTTAGCATGGAGACGTGAAAGACATTGTGTACTCCGGCCAGATTCGACGGAAGAGCCACACGATACGCTAGCGTCCCAACTCTGTCAAGGATCTCAAACGGTCCAATAAATCTCGGACTGAGCTTCCCTTTCTTGCCAAATCTCATGACACCCTTCATAGGTGCCACTTTCACAAAACATGATCGCCCACTGCAAACTCTAAGTCTCTCCTCCGCTGATCAGCATAACTCTTCTGTCGGCTCTGAGCAGTCCTCATCCTATCACGGATCTTGACTACTACATCTGCTGTCTGCTGAACAATCTCTGGACCCAACTCTGCTCTCTCTCCTACTTCATCCCAATGAACAGGAGATCTACACTTGCGGTCATACAGTGCTTCATACGGAGCCATACCTATAGACGACTGGAAACTGTTGTTATAGGTGAACTCTACCAATGGTAAGTTCGACTCCCAACTCCCAGAGAAATCAATGACGCAAGCACGGAGAAGATCCTCTAAGATCTTAATAACTCGCTCCGACTGTCCATCTGTCTGCGGATGGAAACCTGTGCTAAACAGCAACTTCTTACCCATAGTCGAATGCAAACTCTTCCAAAACAAGGAAGTGAATCTGAGATCTCTGTCAGATACGATCGAAACTGTAATACCATGGAGTCGGACTATCTCTCGGATATACAGCTCTGCATACTGAACCATGGTGAAAGTCGTCTTAATAGGCAAGAAGTGCGCTGATTTTGTAAGACGATCTACAATCACCCAAATAGCATTCGATCCCCTGGCTGACTTCGGCAATCCGGTCACAAAATCCATGGTAACATTCTCCCACTTCCACTCGGAAATAGGGAGAGGCTTGAGCAAACCTGCTGGTCTCTGATGCTCGGCCTTCACTAACTGGCAAGTCAGACACTCGGACACAAATCGCCTGATGTCCTTCTTCATCCCTGGCCACCAATACAATAGCTGCAGATCCTTGTACATCTTCGTACTCCCAGGGTGAATGGAGTAGGGGGACATGTGGGCCTCTAATAGAATATCTGCTCGGATAGAACCACTGCTAGGAACCCACATCCTGTCTCGGTATCTCACAATACCGTCGCTGACTGTATACAAAACACTGCCCTTGGCTTCATCTCTCTTCTTCCACTGTGCCAACTGCTCATATGCTGCCTGACCGCTGCGAATACAGTCAATAAGAGAGGATTGGATAGTCAAGGTAGATAAATGAGGAACTCTACCTCGAGTATAAGTCTCAAGATCAAACCTCTGCATCTCAATCTGAAGAGGTTTCTGAATCGTCAAATGAGCCATCACTGCGACTTTCCTGCTCAGTGCATCTGCAATTACATTAGCCTTACCCGGGTGGTAGCTAATGTCACAGTCGTAATCTTTCACAAGCTCCAACCAACGCCTCTGACGCATGTTCAGCTCCTTCTGCGTAAAGAAATACTTGAGGCTCTTGTGGTCGGTAAAGATCTGGCACTTCTCCCCATACAAATAGTGCCTCCAAATCTTCAAGGCAAAAACTACTGCGGCCAACTCTAGATCATGGGTGGGGTAGTTCTTCTCGTGGATTTTCAGCTGTCGAGAAGCATACGCTATCACTCTCCCATGCTGCATCAAAACTGCACCTAAACCAAGCTTCGAAGCATCGGTATACAGAACAAACTCACCAGATCCTGACGGTACAGCCAAAACGGGTGCTGAGATAAGAGCTTGCTTCAAAGTATCGAAGCTCTTCTGACACTCCTCGCTCAACACAAACTTCACATTTTTCTTTGTCAGTGCTGTGAGTGGAACGGCAATGGATGAGAATCCCTGAATGAACTTCCTGTAATATCCTGCTAGCCCAAGAAAACTGCGGATCTCGGATGCATTCTGAGGCACAACCCAATCTCTGACTGCAGCGACTTTCGCCGGGTCTACCTCATTGTCACTGCTAGAAACAATGTGGCCCAAGAATGCCACCTTCTCTAAATAGAATTCGCACTTACTGAACTTTGCGAATAGTTTGTGCTTCTGTAATGTCTTCAACACTGTGGTCAGATGTCTGTTGTGCTCCTCCCGACTCTTGGAGTAGACGAGAATGTCATCTATGAACACTATCACAAACTGGTCGAGGTACGGCTGAAATACGCGATTCATGAGATCCATGAAGATCGCTGGCGCATTCGTCAGACCGAACGGCATCACAAGGAACTCGTAGTGGCCATAACGAGTCCTGAAAGCTGTCTTCGAAACATCAGCATCTCTCACCATCAACTGGTGATAACCAGAACGCAGATCTATCTTGGAGAAAATCGAAGCTCCCTGCAACTGGTCAAACAGATCCTCAATCCTCGGTAGTGGGTATTTATTCTTCACTGTAACCCTGTTCAACTCCCGGTAGTCAATGCAAAGCCTCATCGAGCCATCCTTTTTTTTCACAAATAAGACCGGCGCGCCCCATGGAGAAAAGCTCGGGCGAATGAACTCCTTGTCGAGAAGTTCCTGAATCTGCTTCTTAAGCTCTGCCATCTCTGTCGGTGCTAGTCGGTACGGCACTTTGGATATCGGAGCCGTACCTGGCATAAGCTCGATGGAAAACTCCACCTCTCTCTCGGGTGGCATACCAGAGACGTCTTCGGGAAAAACGTCTAAGAAATCTCTGACAATCGGAACATCTGAGGCTGACTTGCTGGGTTCCTCGGGGACAGATAAAAAGGTCGCTAGAAATGCCCGACACCCTCTATGCATGAGCTTCCTAGCCTTAACATAAGGAATAATGTGCGGTAAAGGAAAGTACCTGTCCGGCTCAAATAAGAACTGCTCCATTCCAGGCGGTCGGACAAGGACAGATCTCCGCTGGAAGTCTATCAACACTCTGTTCTTCAATAGCCAGTCCATCCCTAGGATGATGTCAAATTCTGGCATCGGTAGCACAATCAGATCCGCATAAACAAGATTACCGTGCAGCTCAAGGTCTATATCTCGGATAACATTGGTGGCTTCCATCTCCTCGCCTGACGGCAACACAACCGAAAAGGCTGTATCTAGCCCAATGGTCTGGATCTTGAGAAAGTTTGCTGCAAAGACCTCCGAAATAAACGAGTGAGTGGCCCCTGAATCTATCAAGGACTTGGTAGCGCGGAACCAGATATAAAAATTCTCCCTGAAAGAGCGGAGCTCTAAGTTGAATCCAGTAGTTACAAGAACTAAACTTATAGACATGCAAATGTCAAGGTTCTTATAGCTTAATTTCCCACAAAATAAATCTGAGTAGAGCATGCAATCCTATAACAGTTCTAAGTTCAAATCTAAATCCCGATTCCCAAAACACGGAAATTCAAATAATAACTTAAAGTTTAAAGGTACCTGTCAACAACATAGTCTCCGGGTTGGTTTCCGCGGCATGGAGAGCAAAAACTTCTGCCTTGGGTAGGCAGATTCCTCTGAGGATATTGCAGCAACATGTGGTCTGGACTGCGACACTTAAAACACTTTCCTGAGCCAGCCATACATGCACCAGGATGGCGACGTGAGTACCTGGGATAGACTGGGTGCTCTTGAGTCCTCGGGGCTGGGCGTCCCCGCTGCTGCTGCTGCTGGCCTCGGTTCCTGGGCGGTCCATGAAAAGGCCTCTTATTCTGCTGCTGATGCTGATGAGGAGGAGGGCGGTGTGGTGCTTGGACTGGAGGCTTGCCCTGGCGATCCCTCTCGATATCCCGCAGATCCTGCTCTGCGGCTAAGGCCTTGGAGACGGCAATCTCATAAGTAGCAGGGTCAGATACCCTAACATCCCGGCGCAAGATCGGCCGTAAACCCACCAGGAAGTGCATCAGCTTGGCTCTGGCATCATTCGCGATTAGGGGCACAAAGTGACAGCCCCTCTCGAACTTACGGATGAACTCCGTAACCGTCATATCCCCCTGCCTCAGACTCATGAACTCGGTGGTCAGCCTGGTGCGAACCTCCTCAGCAAAATACTTGGAGTAGAAAACTTCCGTAAAGCGGGTCCATGAAAGTGTAGCCAAAGTCAAGGATACCGAAGCTCCTTCCCACCAGAAGCGGGCGTCTCCAGTGAACAGATAGGTGGCACATCGGACTCGGTCTGCGTCTCCCAGCTCCATAAACTCGAAGATAACCTCGAGGGATTTGATCCATCCCTCGGCAACCATGGGGTCAGATGTCCCAGAGAATTCCTTCGGGCACATCTTCATGAATCGCTCATAAACAGCCTCGGGCCCAGTCGGTCTGGCTGCGGCTGCGGCTACGGCTGCGGCATTGTTCCCCGCAAACTGTGCGAAGAACTGTGCCATCCCAGCTAACATCTGGGCACTCATGTCCGGTGGGGGCGGTGGAGGAGGTGGTAGGTCTCCCTCCGGTCTACGCTCCTCCCTGTCTTCTCGGCGAGGCTCCTCCTCTCTGTTGCGCTCTAAAATGAGTCTAGGGGGCATACTGTTCCAACATAACCCATACGTAACTAACATGCATAATTCCATAATTTATTTTAAATGAACACTGAAGTACTGAAAATCTGGAAGCATGCTGACAAAATAATTCATACTTTAACTGAAATGCTGAACAAAATGCTGAACTGAAAAACTTACAGACCGAAGACGTGGCTTCGTGAGCTTCTCGCAGTCAGTAGTAGTGAAACCCTATACAGAACCTGGCTCTGATACCAACTGTAAAGGGCCAAAAACTCCTTTCTTGAAAATTTGCGGAAAATTAAAAATTTTTCTTTTTAAAAGAACTTAAATGGCCTCATTCATAAAATCGACTGATGAATCAAGTTTAATGTTTAAAATAATAGCACCGTAAGAAAATAAAGTTTTGCCAACAATAACAATTTAAAAATTATCGAACGACTGATAAAAATTGTTTGCGGAATAAAATAACAACTGCTGCACTGAGGTCCTCGGGTGCCACTACTGCCGACCCAAGCTGGCTCACTGGTTCCCGCCCTCGGCCCTGGCCTCATCAGTACCTACAACAATAAAGTCTAGTGAGCCTAAAGACTCAGCATGCATAAATCCCAGGTAACGAGTAAAAATCTGAATTAAAATATGCATGAGTTAACATATCCTGTCCTGAGGCATGCTGCAAATAATCTGTGCTGAGCAATTATAATACGTGCATAACTGAACTGATAATCACAGTAAAAATGTTTGCTCCTTGGAGCCTGTACTGAAATAACTGGTAAAATTTTCTGTTGAGATTATGTTTTACGCCTGTGGCCACTGCACTAAGCTGAACTGATCGGTAACTGGCTACCGGGGAGGCTGAAACTGAACTTAGCTGGCCGGTAACTGGCTACTGGGTGGTACCATACTGAACTGATCGGTCACTGGCGACCGTATAAAATAACACTCCCACATAGTGAATGAACCACAAGCCATATTGCATAAATATCAAAAATAATCATTTTATGTTTTCATGCACGTAATATAATTAACTGACGTAATGAAAATCCTGTAATTTTACCAAGTGGATTGGATTGGATCGTCCCCAGGCTCGCTGCAACTTAACTGTGCCATGAAAAACCTGCAAATGCTAAAACTTGACCAACTATGCAATTTACATTCAAAAGATGCGACTATGACGCCTAACGACTTCGTATTCAATCATGACTCTGAACCAACCTGAACCGACACTAAACCGACATATAGTCATGATTAAAATACGCTGAAAAATCATAAAATAATGCTCCTAAAATGATAGGGTCGAAATCTAGGTGGAATGGAGGCCAAAACACGAAACGCTCTTTCGAGAGTCAATTTGACACATTGCACCGAAAATTCTCGTACGACCTCAAAAATAATCCGAATAACAAATGGTCAAAAACATGACGTTCCCAACTAAATGAGGCACTGTCCAGTCCAAGGCCATGGGCTAAAAGCCAACCAAGAACTCAAACGAGCCTTCTAAACGACACAGCAACTTGCTGTAAATTTCCAGCAGCTGCGAACCCGTGTAACTTGTGTTGTTTTCGAGACTACCGGCCATTGGGGCGTGAACCACCGACCGGAGACTCTTACCAACATCCCAAGGAATGATTTGAACCATGGCTAAGGGCCCTAGGCCAGCCACAATCCGCGTCACACCAAAACTCAACCGAAACTCCAACCGAGAACCAACGTGCATGCGTGTGTAGTGTTTTGCTTAGATCGATGTCTTGTGTCGTTCCAGTGGCCATTTGATTGACCATGGCACAATCTAGACATCTAGGAGCATGATATGAACCGTGGATAAGGGACATAGGCCAACCAAGATCCATACCAAGCAACAAAAGAAACAAAACCATATGCTGAAAAATGGAAGGGGCCGAATGGGGAAAGGGGCTGTTCTTGTTGATTATTTAAAAACCGATGAGCCATGGACCAAGCCACCAAAAGTGCAACTTAGTCACGTCTTAGACATGCTAGGGGAGTGATCCAACCATGGCTAAGAGCCCTTAGGGCAGCCAAGATCAGATCCAACCTCTTGACATAAAAACTGAAATTTTCGAACACATGAGAAGCAATGGGAAAGTTGCTGTCATTCTGAATTTCCAGCGAGCATGGGGTTAAACCAATGGACAAACGTGGTCCTAATGCATCCTATTACATGTATATAGGTCGCCTTGGGAGCCTGGAATCGAACCAATCACCTGAAACAACAAAACTCAGAAAAACGTGAAGCTTGCCAAGGAATATCAAAAATTCTGCATGTGTTGTTTCAAAATGTCTTGACATGTATCTCGGTTTTTGCTTGAATAAACATGATCATGTACTGAAAAATAAATGATAATATGACTTGATTGAGGTTTGAAAGAAATCTAGACATGCCTGGTTTCGTTTCGAAAGAAAACGAACGAAACGCGACGACGCGGCACGGAGGAGATGGAGCGCTTCTCTTGTTTTCTTTACTCTCGATTTTTCTTGCCTTTCTCCCTAGCTATGGCTCACGATTTTTCTACTGAAAAGGGGTCTGATTTCACTCTGAATTTATGAAAAGGAGAGGGGGGGAAAAATGGTTAGGAGGGTGAGGGAAGTGGGTGCAAGATATAAGGAAAGAATCAAGACCAAGTCTTCTCATTTTGAATTTTGAATTATGGTTTGATATCAAATCTATGTTGGGTGCTTCTAGAATGGTGATGGCCAATTATTGCTTATTTTCTAGTCTAGGATATGTCCATTTATTTAATTAAATTGTGCTCCCAAAAATCCTAGAATTATCCTACTAATTACATGCAAAGAATTGGTCAAAGTTGATGAGTTGGAAAATGAGTCTTCTAGCAACTAAGGGTGGCCGAAAATGCATGATAAAATAAAGGGGAAATGTTGTTTATTTACTAAATTAATAACTCTTTAAAGCCCCACTAATCCCTTAAATAATTTAGTGAGCTAACCCCTTAATTAAATAACTTAAATGAGTTCATTTCTTAATCACCTCAAATAATTAAATTAAATCCTCAAACCTCCCTTACTAACTTAAATGAACTTACTTGCTAGCTAAATTAACTTCTGGAAATATTTCTCGAATCTTAAATTCTATCTCCAAACTCCGACTCCAGTCCGGCCTCACTGAAATAACTGAAACGCTAAAATCAAACTACTGAACTGAAATAATAAATAATTAACTTCAAACAAATGCATTTAAAATAATTATGCAATGAAGTCAATTAAATTTAAAAATCTAGAATTATGCATGGCTTATACGTCTACTGATTTACGGGTTCTATAGCGGCGATGTCAAGCATTCCTTATGCATTTACAATTGGTAGCATCATGTATGGGATGATATCTACACGTCCTGACGTGGCTTTCGCACTAAGTGTAGTGAGTAGATATCAATCAAACCCTGGTCTTCCACACTGGAAAGCTGTGAAAGACATCCTCAAGTAGTTGAGAAGGACCAATAAATTGTTCTTGGTCTATGGGGTGGAGAACTGAAATTGGAAGGCTATACCTACTCTAGCTTCCAAAGCGATATCGATGACTCGAAGTCAACCTCTGGGTTTGTATTCATGCTCAATGGTGCTGCTGTCTCTTGGAAGAGTTCCAAGCAAGACAATAATTTGGATTCCAGCACAGAGGCCGAATACATTGCTGCATCAGATGCAGCAAGGGAGGCTGTTTGGATAAGGAATTTCGTCGAAGAGTTGGACGTCATTCCTAATGGAGTTGCTCCTCTCCCGGTGTTGTGAGACAACAAGGGAGCTTTAGCTCAAGCAAAGGAGCCAAGGTCTCATCAGAAGTCCAAACATGTATTGAGAAAGTACCACATCCTCGGAGAGATTGTGGAAAGAGGAAGAAGTGTATTTTGACACAGTCGGCTCCGCAGATAATGTTGCTGATCCACTAGCTAAGCCTTTACCTGGAACCATTATTCGGGATGCATCGCGAATCAATGGGTTTGAAGAATATGGGTAGTTGGCTCTAGTGCAAGTGGGAGATTGTTAGAGTAGGTGCCCGTCGAGCCAAGTGTTGGCCGAATGTTCACAATGAAACTCTACGTATAAGCAATCTTTATTTTAATAATATTTGAAATTATTGTTTTGGCAAATCTTTATCTGTATACCCATGCTAGTTGCATAGATAAAGACCTTGAATATACAAATAGTAAAAAGAATATGAGATGCTCATATGATGAGTATCATGAAACTCATATTTGAAATACTGTATATTCTAAACAGTTCCTAGTCGATTCAGCCGCCGCTAAGAAGGATATAGGCCGCTAGAGTTCGAGACTAGTATCTGCGATGTGAGTACCATGTTTCATTGGTAGGGGACATTGTGATGTCCGAGCATGCAGATAGGTGCTCCTGGTAGAGTGCACTGAACAACCCTCCATAAAGGACTTTCCAAGTGGTTCTCACTTATCGAGTGGAAACGTCCTAGTTTATGGTTGTACACCATTAGTCCTTATGACCCGGGACAACATTGAGACTCTATGTGCTAGAATTACACTTTGACTTGTTTACCGACTCTCAAGTGGTCATTAGGTGGCAAGGTTGGGTGTTCTATCTAAACACATAGGAGTCGATGAATTGTAGTCGGGGATTCACCGCTTACCTTCGGGTATGGATATCCTATGTGTTCTCATGTATGTGTAGGTTGAAATCTCTGATCAGAGTATGTCCAGTCCTCAACACACAGTGCATATAAGTTAGAAAAACCGAAAATTAGACAATGCCTAAGAAGAAGGGGACAACAAATATTTTAGACAATGCCGAACATTAAGAACCTAGAGACGGACAACCAAGGCCTTAGAAAATAGCATGTACCTCCAAAGAAATGGTGTGTATCTCAACCACCAACCTCATCAGAAACTATTGAGTCATACAGAAAGGGACTTCTCAACTAGTAGCTCTTGATAATACAAGACAATAGACTACTGAGTCTTTGAACACAACAATATATCAATTACAGTATCGAAAGACCTACCAATTGCTTGCATTAATTCTGTCAACACGTGAGCCGCACAGAATACACTTGACTTATAAAGTCTTAACACCATGTATTTCAAACTTCTGATAAGGTTGGTGGTGGCCATTTTCAATAAATAACTCAACAGAGGTACGACAACAAGAAATTAACCAATTATCATTCCAATCAATACCATACCTCGGGAAACTGGTGCCGGACTAACTCAGTGCTTTGAACGGTGGTGGTGGTGGTGTTTTGCTTCCCTCTCGGTGAGTGGAACGGCGGTGGTGTTGGTGGTTCGAAGCCCACGGCGGTGAGTGGAACGGCATGGTGTTAGGGTTAATTTTGAAAGAAAATGTGGATGGATATAATGAGCTCGTCTGTGAAGGAAATATGATATAATCGATATTATTCAGCGATGGTTTCTAAACATTTTGACACGTCCGTCGCTAATAGCGACGGTTTTTTATAACACCCTCGCTGACCAAATCGGCGACGGTTTTAGAATGTGATTACATTCGAAAATTGATGTGTGAGGGCAGTGTCTCTTGCGCATATGCGCGTAGGCAGAGGACCTCGGGCATATGCGGAGCGCGCATATGCGCGAGGAGGCCAGTAGCTACGATGCGAGAACAGAGGCACTCGCGCATATGCGCTGAAGTGTGTGCGCATATGCGCAAAAAAAGCGTCGCTATTAGCAACGGCTTTTTGAAAAACCGTCGCTGATTAAATGAGCGACGGGTTTTTAACTACAAACCGTCACTAAATGTTCAGTATAGTTTAGCTTTCTTTGTTAATCGGCGCGGTTCATCTTATTACTTCAGCATGAACTTATTTTTCTTATTTTTTTTACTTCGTCAACATTGATATGCCAAAGTAAAATATAATAAAAAAATATAGTGAAGCCCGTGTTTTTAAACATTCGAAGTAAAATATATTATTTTACTTCGTTTGTGTTATTACTGAAGTTATTGGTAATGTATTACTTGGTAATTTATTATTGCCGAAGTAAAGCCTGCCGAAGTAAAATCCGATTTTTCTACTAGTGATATGAGTTTTCTGTTTAGCTTCTACTATACATTTCTTTCTGATAATATTTGATTTCCTATGATTTCGGGGACGAAATAAGATCTTAGGGGGGGAGAAATGTAATGCTCGAGATTTTGATTATGTTTATATGAGATTATTGATTATGAATTGATATGATTATAGACGGACTATTCCGAGACCAGATTGGCCAAAGTATATGAAGGGTGCATATTTTCTACAGAATTGTTGGCGCCCTAGCGGTAGAAAAGAGTCGCCCGAGCGCCAATGCATCACAAGAATGGATTTTGGACAGAGATTCTGGCGCCCGAGCGGTAGTTTGTGACCGCCCGAGCGCCATTGCGCAATCCGGAAATATTTGAGCAGAACATTCCGCGCCCGGGCATTAATTCTCGACCGCCCGAGCGCCGCCTGAAATATGTGAAAAGAAGACAAGTAGCTTAGACATGCATTAGGATATATATATACATATATCCTTCAGAATTTGGCAGAAACGAAGAAAGAGGAAGCTCGAGAAAATCCTACGAAAATCCTTACGCCTTTATATTTCAATCCGTCCTTTAGATTTTGAATCCGACTTAAGTACCGTGTTCCTACCGACGAGAGCTTCAACAGGACGTAATTTTTCTTATGTTTTGATACCATTTGAAATTGTGATATTGAAGGAATCAGATATGATTCATATATGATGTTCTTGATGTATTAGACATCGGATAATCGAAACCGGATTGAAGAACGGATACCGTATAGAATTGTTATGATTTTTTGAGTTGATTTGATTGAGATTTGATATCAGATTTGTATTGTATCGATTATGAGATGTTGGAATTGATATCTAACTGATATGGTATTACTGAGTATATATTGAGATTGTGCAGTTATGCTGTTGAAACAGAATTTGATTAAGTTCTGATCATATCCAGTATTGATTGACTGGGGTATTGATATTGTACTCCTCGTTATTGTCATTGTCAGATTGAGTATTGACAGATTTGAGTCCGAGACTTCGACAGAGTCAGATTGACAGAAAGAAAGGTATAAATCAATGTTGATTCGAGATTGCACAACTCGAGTTAGATTAACTTGAGTTTCCAAAAATCACATGTTGAATGATTATTGCATTGATATTTGCAATTCTTGATATTGATATGCTTATTCTATTGATTTATAGCAAAGCATAAGATAGAGTTTGGGAAGATTGCCTAGTCTTTGGCAGAACCGCCAAGCTACTGGACTTTTGGGTATATATCGATGTGCTTAGGAGTAGATTGACTTCTATTGCAGATATTCGATATAGATAGCCAAAGTTTGGGAATAAGATTGTACCACCATCTTGCTGGGGAAAGCAGGTTGGAGAACGTTGCGTTCTTATTCAACCGGGATCCCTAGATTAGAGATGAGTCGAGTCTGAGATGACGAGTCTAGAGTTGATTTACAGTTTTATATCGATACATGTCTTTCAGATTTGATACATGCTATTGATATGTGTTTCATGCTTTTATATATATATTTTTATATGACTGCATATTTACATTGTTTATACTGGATTGTATTTCTCACCGGAGTTATCTGGCTGTTGTCTTGTTTGTATGTGTGCATGACAACAGGTAGGGCAGGATCAGGATCAGGAAGAGGATGAGAGATTACGATTAGCGTAGAGATCCGGACTTAGAGTAGATTGATTTTCAGTACTTGATGTAGTAACTGAACTAGAGTGTGAGATAAATAATGTTGTACAAAACTTGTACTTTTATATTGACATATATATCAGAGTGTTTATATTACGTTTTTGCATTTGCATTTTAAGAAAAAATTTATGTCCCACATTTCTTAATTGTTATATTGATTCTTAATAATGATTAAGAAGACGAATTAAGTTCGGGTCCCCACATCAGTGGTCGGGTAATACTGTCGCTGATGTCCCCGTCGCCGGGTACCGCAGTTACACGTAGATGGTTCCATCGACTGACATAATGATACGAAAATCACAGCTAACGAACCGAATTCAAATTAAGAAAACGAATACGTATATGTTGATACGATGATATGTGCTATGGTTATTATTATGTTTTGACAAGTTACGATTATGCATACGTTTTTCCATGATCATGAAATTTTATGTTGTATACTGTGTTTTTCACTGATGTGTGCTATGTATATATATATTTGCTATTAACGGTACAGGTGTGTTGAGTCTTTAGACACACTAGGCGTGTGTAATGCAGTTGAACATTTGGATGAGGAGACTGGAGGTGCCGAACTCTGAGTAGGCAGGGTTGGATTGCGCGCACGACCCGAGGACCACACCTTTTTGCACATTACGATCTTATGAGTTTTGAGTAGACACGCTCAGCTTAATATGTTTTACTGTTATGCTGTCAATGTTCAGGATTTTACTTGTTTTATTTTATTTATGCATGATTGAGGGCCGAGTTGGAAAATTTTAAACTACAGTATTTTGTTGATCGATTGTTTATGATTATTTTTAAATGTCATATTTTTAGTAAGGTTGAATGCATGCAAAATATTTAAATTCCTATTTTCAAAAAAATATTCTAGTAAAATTTTAAAATTAGTAGACGTCACAGTTTTTCTTCTATTTAGTTGCAAAGATGATCGTTCTAAATTCCACCAATTCATAAAAGAATTTGATCTTTTTTGCAATAATTTCATTAACTTCACCCATCGACAGATCTATTTGAGTTTTATTTGTTCATATTGGTTCCGAGACTTGAACTTCAGCCAAATTATCTTTAACTTTCCCCGTGGCTGTGAAGAAAGTAGAGAACAATCCTGATGGTGGATTGGATGATATCTCTAATGATTATTATTTTTGTTGGTCTTTGAGGTTTGGTCTTTGAGGAGGAAGAGTTGGTGGCAAACTGATTTTTTTTGGTGGAGCTGTCACAGCTATTGAAAGGAATCGATTTTAGGTTCCCGAATTCGCAACGGAAGCAATAAAATTTTCGAAAAATCATATTTATGTAGCATAAAATTTCGAGCACCACATGTACTAGAGTGTAGCATATACAAAAACACAACTATGACATTCATAGGGTGTAAAGAAATCATACCTATCAACCTCTTGAGGTTGATGGTTGCTCCAACTAAGGTGTAAACTCCTTAGCTCTTGAATGGCAAGACAATTTTCAAGCTTCCCTTTGAGCCCACCTTGCTCAAATATTAAGCCCACCACCAACTAGCTAGAACAACTCTAATTTTGCACTAGAAAAATTAGAGCATTTTTCTTTGAGAAGTATTTTCTTTCTTCAACAATTGAAGAACAAAAAAATGGAGAGAAAAATGAGGGAGAGAACCCTTGCAATTTTCGGCCATCTCTCATGGAATGAAGGGGAGGGAGACTTGTCTTGATTGTGGGAAAAGCTAAAAACACTTTTTGGCATCCCAAGCTTTGATAATAGAAAAAGTTGTCTCCCCAACCATTCACATTCCATGCATGCAATATTATATGTTTTTTAACAATTAAAAACCCATTGACTTAATTTAATTATCTCAAACATATTTGAGACTAATTAAACATTACTTGAATTTACTCAAGTCAATAGTTGAATAATTATTTTACTATTGGGCTCTACAAGACCCAATATGATTTAATTAATTCAACACTTGAATTAATTTAATTATTTGGACTCTACTAGGCCCACTAGTGTTAAATTAATTCAACACTTGAATTAATTTAATTTAATCCATAATAATGTTTATGAAAATCACAATTTTCAAATACATTATTTATTTGGCCAACTTTTAATTTAGGAACACATTCATAAATTAAAAGTCACATTCCTCACATAGAAGTCATACTTCTATTTTTCTTTACGCTTATAAACTCATTTATAAGCCGTTCAACACATTGAAATATTTTACTTCTCAACGGTATCTAGAAAGCTAGTACTTGTGTGGCCCTCAATGGTTCATTGATACAACTAGCCGTGGGTTCACATCTCCATGTGATTCGGACTAAACATGTCCTTATATGAGCATACCACAATTGCTCCATTCTTACTTATCAACTCCTTGATAACAAGAACGTCAGAACTCAAGTCTAATAGTACCCAACCAATCATGTTAAACGCCTAGCAGCATCGCTTAGATGATTCCATAGGTATCAAATGATAGTGCCTGCAAGAACCATTCAATTATGGTTAGCGTACAGTACGGTCCCTTCAACTCATATATCCCGACCGATTCGACAACCATTGGTATATCGAGAGTTGTCGATGAATCGATACTATGTGTCATGTTGTAGTTGCATCGATGGTGTAATCTATGAAACCCCTTTCATAATTACCACCATACTCTGATAAGAGATTTCATACTACATACACATAGGATATCCATACCCGAAGGTAAGCGATGAATCCCCGACTACAATGCATCGACTCCTATATGTTTCGACAAAACACCCAACCTTGCCACCTGATGACCCCTTGAGAGTCGGTAAACAAGTCAAAGTGTAATGCTAGCACATAGAGTCTCAATGTTGTCCCGGGTCATAAGGACTAATGGTGTAAAACCATAAACTAGGACGTTTCCACTCGATAAGTGAGAACCACTTGGAAAGTCCTTTATGGAGGGTTGTTCAGTGCACTCTACCAGGAGCACCTATCTGCATGCTCGGACATAACAATGTCCCCTACCAATGAAACATGGTACTCACATCGCAGATACTAGTCTCGAACTCGAGCGGCCTATATCCTTCTTAGCGGCGGCTGAATCGACTAGGAACTATTTAGAATATATTGTATTCCAAATATGAGTTTCATGATACTCATCTTATGAGAATCTCATATTCTTTCTACTATGTGTATATTCAAGGGCTTTATCTATGCAACTAGCATTGGTATTCAGATAAAGATGTGCCAATAATAATTTCAAATATTATTAAAATAAAGATTGTTTATAAATAGAGTTTCATTGTGAACACTCGGCCAACACTTGGCTCGACGGGCACCTAATCTAACAATCTCCCACTTGCACTAGAGCCAACTACCCATATGCCTCAAACCCATTGATTCGCGATGCATCTTGAATAATGGTTCAGGTAAAGGCTTAGCTAGTGGATCAGCAACATTATCTGCGGAGCCGACTTTGTCATCGAGACATCTCCTCTTTCCACAATCTCTCGGAGGATGTGGTACTTCCTCAATACATGTTTGGACTTCTGATGAGACCTTGGCTCCTTTGCTTGAGCTAAAGCTCCCGTGTTGTCACACAACACCAGGACATGAGCAACTCCATTAGGAATGACATCCAACTCTTGGACGAAATTCCTTATCCAAACAGCCTCCTTTGCTATATCTGATGCAGCAATGTATTCGGCCTCAGTGGTGTAATCCGTAGTACTGTCTTGCATGGAACCCTTCCAAGAGGCAGCAGCACCATTGAGCATGAATACAAAACCAGAGGTTGACTTCAAGTCATCGATATCGCTTTGGAAGCTAGAGTCGGTATAGCCTTCCAATTTAAGTTCTCCACCCCCATAGACCAAGAACAACTTATTGGTCCTTCTCAAATACTTGAGGATGTCTTTCACAGCTTTTCAATGTGGAAGACCAGGGTTCGATTGATATCTACTCACTAATCTTAGTGCGAATGCCACTTCAGGACGTGTTGATATCATCCCATACATGATGCTACCAATCGCAGATGCATAATGAATGCTTGTCATCGTCGCTATCTTTGCATCAGTCTTGGGAGACATAGACTTGGATAGGGACACGCCATGACACATTGGTAGGTGTCCTCTCTTGGACTCATCCATCGAGAACCTCTTCACGATGGTATCAATGTATGTGGACTGGGTGATACCAAGCAATCTTCTTGATCTATCTCTATAGATCTGTATTCCCAATACAAAAGATGCTTCACCCAAGTCTTGCATCGAGAACTTACTCGCTAACCATATCTTTGTTGATTGCAACATTCCTACATCATTCCCAATGAGTAGAATGTCATCAAAATACAACACCAGGAATGTCACAGCACTCCCACTGACCTTCTTATACACACAGGGTTCCTCAGGATTCTTAGTAAAATAAAACTCTTTGATTGTACTGTCGAATCTGAGGTTACAACTCCTAGATGCCT
Source organism: Primulina tabacum (assembly GCF_025594145.1). Taxonomy (NCBI): domain Eukaryota; kingdom Viridiplantae; phylum Streptophyta; class Magnoliopsida; order Lamiales; family Gesneriaceae; genus Primulina; species Primulina tabacum. Next base: position 15,385,005 of record NC_134555.1, on the reverse strand, counting down.
GCTTTAGATCATAAATAGATCTTTGAAGTTTGCATACCATATGCTCACTTCCGACAGATGTAAACCCTTCAGGTTGAGACATGTAAATCTCTTCCTTAATATCCTTATTAAAAAGACTGTCTTGACATCCATCTGTCATATCTCATATTCATACCATGCAACTATGGCTAGCAATATCCTTATGGACTTGAACATTGCAACTGGAGAAAAGGTTTCCTCAAAGTCAACTTCTTGTCTTTGAGTATATCCTTTTGCCACCAATCGCGCCTTGAAGGTCAATATCTTCCCATCCACCCCAAGTTTCCTCTTGTAAATCCATTTACACCTTATGGAAACAATTCCCTCAGGTGGATCCACGAGATTCCACACTTGGTTCGAATGCATGGAATTCATCTCAGATTCCATTGCTTCAAGCCACTTGGATGAATCGGCATCAGATAAACGCTTCCTTGAAGGTCCTTGGATCACATCCATGGTTAGGCTCATCATGGCCCTCTTCAAGAAGCAGACCATACCTCATAGGTGGTCTCGAGACTCTCTCGGATCTTCTATGAGCTCGTATCTCCTCTCTCGAACTTCTTCGAGTACTATCATCTCGTCTTTTCTATCCAATAGAAATTCCTTTTCCAAAAAGGTTGCATTCCTAGAAACAAACACCTTTGTTTCTTTGGGATGATAGAAGTAGAATCCAACCGAATTCTTTGGATATCCCACAAAGTAACATAAAATGGATCGACTATCCAATTTATCTCCCACTACCTGCTTCACATAAGAAGGACACCCCCATATTCTAAGATAAGAATATTTGGGAGGCTTACCCATAAATATCTCATATGGTGTCTGCCTTTGAATAGACATTTAGTGGAATATCTTTCAATTTTAAGTTATAGAGATCGTTTTCAAGTTCTCCAGTACCAATTAAACATTCATTCTTGTAAATATTGCAAACACCTTTGCTAAATAAACAAGAATATCCATCTTTATCTAGCATAGAAATGGAAACAATGTTTTTCACCAATTCAGGTACAAACAAAACATCTCATAAAATTAACTTAAAACTATTGTTCTACAATAAGTAAACATCTTCAACAACCTTGGTAGCAACTCTTGCTCCATTGCCCATCCTCAAGAAAATCACACCTTCCCTAAGCTTCCTACTTCTTCCCATCACCTGTAACTCATTACAAAGATGTGAGCCACATCCGGTATCCAATACCCAAGAAGTAGAGTTAATTGAAATGTTTACTTCAATATAGAACATACCATTTTCAGAACTTTTCTGAGCAAGATATTCTTTGCAATTACGCCTCCAATGTCCAGGCTTCTTGCAGTGATGACAAACATCACTAGTCTTGTCAACCTTAACTGGTGTGGCTGCCACGACGGGATTCGGAGATTGCCTCAACAAGGGCACGTTCTTCTTGGGACATTGGAAAGAACGCTTCTTTCCCTTCCCATGTGGATCAATCTTCGTACCAGATGAAGAACCCACATAAAGAACCAACTTCTCTTTCCTGATAGTGGACTCAAAGGTCACAAGCATGTTCACCAACTCCTCAAGGGTCGGCTCCATCTTGTTCATGTTGAAGTTCACCACAAAAGGATCAAATAAGCTAGGCAGCGATAACAGCAACACGTCGGTGGTCAACTCCGAAGGCAACATCAGATCCATGCCAACGAGCTTGTCCACGAGCCCAATCAACTTCAGGCCATGCTCATGGACCGAGGCCCCATCTCGCATGCGCAAAGTGATCAGCTCCTTGACGGTAGCATGCCTAAGAGGCCGTGTTTGCTCACCAAACAGCTCCTTGAGATGCAAATGAATGTCAGCAGCACTCTTTGCATCCTTAAAACGCCTCTGCAGCTCATCATTCATAGAAGCCTGCATATAACACCTGGCTTTCAAGTCATGGTCACACCATTCCTTGTAAGTCTGCGATTCCTCAGGAGTGCAGTCAGTCGGAGCCTCAACAGGGGGCGACTCAGTCAGTGTATATGCTATCCTTTCCGAATTCAAGACAATTTTTAGGTTTCTTAGCCAATTGAGGTAGTTAGGTCCAGTTAATACGTGTTTGTCGAGTATTGCAGATAGCGGATTGCGAATCGAAGACATTGTCAAAGATTGTACTGAAAAGTATAACAGATAAATGTTAATGACTATTTTAAAATATTTAGTAAGATATAAAGTATGGACTTTTACTTTATAAATGTTTACTCCCACTGTTTTGACATCTTTCACTACCCTCTAGTGAAAACGGGAAACTCCTTTCCTCAGTAGGTACAAGCGTTGTTTCTATCTACTATTATCTAAAAATAATCAAGTTATTATGCCAACCAGAAAGCCTGTTCGGACTGCTCATAGGTATAGGGATATGCGCCGAGGATCTCGTTTTTCGGATGAGTTTCAATCAAAAGAATTTTTTTCAAGATCTCGATTTGGAATCAATGCTAAAGCTAGAA